>NC_068943.1:60228983-60561483 GCF_026419915.1 Harpia harpyja
CGCCATAAAGAGGCGCTCAGCCTCAGACGCACACCATAGAATGGTGCTCGGCTCCAGACGCACACCATAAGTGGCACTAGGCTCCAGATGCACGCTAGAAAAGGGCGATTGGCACCAGACACATGCCATAGAACAGTGCTTGGCTCCAGGCGCACGCCACAGAACGGTGCTTGGCCCCAGACACACGCCATAAAGCGATGCACGACCCCAATCACGCCATAATGCGGTGCTTGGCCCCAGTCACATGCCACAGAACAGCACTGGGCCCCAGACGCACACCATAAAAGGGGGTGCTGGGCCCCAGACGCATGGCATATAATGGCCCTTGTCCACAGACGCACACCACAGAACACTGTTCCGCCCTAGACACGCGCCATAAAAGGGTGCTTAGCCCCAAACGCACACCATAGAATGGCGCTTGGCCCCAGATGTATGCCATAGTAGGCCTCTCATCCTGGACACACACCATAAGAGGGTGCTCGGCCCTGGACGCACGGCATAGATCGGGTCTCGCCTCCAGACTCACACAATAGACGGGCGCTAGGTTCCAGACACGCCATAGAAGGACGATCAGCACCAGACACGTGCCATAGAACGTACGCGGCCCCATACGCACACCACAAAGCACTGCTCGACCCCAAACGCACGCCATAGAACAGCACTTGGCCACAGACGCATGCCATAAAACCGCACTTGGCAGCAGACGCATGCCATATAACGGCACTCAGCCCCAGAGGCACAACAGAAAAGAGCAATCAGCCTGAGATACAAGCCATAGAACAGCGCTCGGCCCCAGATGCACACCACTCAGCCCCAGACACCTACCGTAGAACGCCATTCAGCCCTAGATGCACACCATGAAAGGATGCTCGACCTGGATGCACAGTATAAAAGGGCGCTCGGACCCAGATGCGTGCCATAAAGGGGCACTCAGCCCCACACGCACGCCATAGAACGGTGGTCGGCCCCACACACACACCATAAAGCCTCACTTGCTGGCCGAGACGTGCCATAGAACGCCGTTCGGCCCTGGACGCATGCCATAAAGCCGCACTTGGCAGCGGACACACAGCATATAATGGTGCTCGGCCCCAGCGGCACGCCACAGAACGGTGCTCAACCCCAGACGCACGCCATAAAAGGGTGATCTGCCCCAGATCCACGCCATAGAATGGCGCACAGCCCCAGATGCATGACATAACTTGGTGCTCGGCCCAAACACACGCCACAGAATGGCGCTAGGTTCCAGATGCACACCATAAACGGCGCTAGGCCCCAGACATGCCATAAAGGGGCGCTCAGCTGTAGACACGCACCATATAACGGCGCTTGGCCCCAGACACACGCCATATAATGCTGTTCGGCCCTAGATGGATGTCATAAAAGGGCGCTCGGCCCCAGACACACGCCACAGAATGGTGCTCAGCTCCTGATGCACACCATAAACGGTGCTAGACCCCAGACACACGCCATAAAGGGGCGCTCGGCTGTAGATGCACACCATATAACGGCGCTTGGCCCCGGACACACGCCGTATAATGCTGTTTGGCCCTAGATGGATGTCATAAAAGGGCGCTCGGCCCCAGACACACGCCATAAAAGGGTGCTAAGTTCCAGACGCATGCCATAAATGGTGCTCGGCCCCAGATGCATGCCACAGAACAGTGCTCAGCTCCTGATGCGCGCCATAAATGGCGTTAGGCCCCAGACACATGCCATAAAGGGGCACTTGGCCGTAGACTCACACCATGTAATGGCGCTCGGCTCCAGACGCACACCATAAAGCCGCGCTAGGCCCCAGAGGCACGCCAGACAAGGGTGCTTCACTCCATACGCATGCCACAGAACGGCAGTCGGCCCCAAACGCACGCCATTAAGAGGTATTTGGCTGCAGACGCACGCCAGAAAGCCACGCTCGGCAGCAGATGCATACCATATAATGGCGCTCGGCCCCTAACGCACTCCATAAAGCCACACTTGGCAGCAGACACACACCATATAATGATGCTCGGCCCCAGAGGCATGCCGTAAAAGGGCGCTCGGCCCCAGAGGCACACCATTAGAGGTGGCTCTTGGCCCCTGACACACGCCATGAAGACATGCTCGGCCCCACATGCACGCCACAAAGAGATGCTCAGCCCCACATGCACACCATAGAGCAGCGCTTGGCACTACGCCTATGCCATAGAACGGTGCTCGACCCCAAATGCATGACATAAAAGGGTGCCTGGTTCCAGACGCATGGCATAGAATGGCACTCAGCCCCAGACGCGTGCCATAAAGCGCCACTCAGCCCCAGACGAACACAATAGAACGGCACTTGTCCGCAGAAGCACGCCATAAAGCTGCGATCAGCACCAGACGGATGACATAAAGCAGTGCTTGGCCCCAGACACACGCCATAGAACGGCACTCGGTCCCAGATGCACACCATGAAGAGACGCTTGGCCCCGGATGCATACCATGAAGCTGCGATCATCCCCAGATGCATGACATAAAGCAGTGCTTGGCCCCAGATGCACGCCATAGAATGCATGGAACCTGCACAGGAGCACAACCCACTTCTCTGCCCTTAAAGAAACTGCAACTCACAGAAGGCCCTTTCTGACCGAGATACAAGGTAGGCACCAAAACATTCCCCTCTGCCCCTTCAAATGACCACCTGGAGAGCTCCCATTTAACTCAGCAGCCATTTCTCTGCTCCTCTGGTCACTCTCACCTTGCCCTCACTGTTTGCCTGCTACCCAAGAGATACACAAGCAGCACAGAGTCCACATCTGTGGCAATGCAGAAGACTCAGCCGAGCTCCCCAGGTTGAAGCTTGAAGACATTGAGACAGCACAGACTCAGCGGATGGACAAAAGGTTTTGGACTACGTCCCTGCATCTATAGGTTGATTAGAACTCAACAGTATGTTTGCTGTCTACACTTGGAAGACTCTGGCTGAAGCTTTTGCATCTGTGAACAGGGCATCAAGAAGAGACTGTGTATTTTACATAGAAACAAAGCAGCCTCACCTTGCTTAGCTGAAGCTTTCTTAGCTTCATTTCATTTACATTATCTGTATATTGTGCATAGATTGTGTATATTCTACACACAGAGCAAGTCCTGCATTGCCCAAGTGAGGCAATTTCTGTCCAGATATAAAATACGCGCAGCTAGGACACCATCTAGATCTCTTTAAGCGCTTAGAATATATACAGAGAACATGTAGCAAGTATAAACAGAATATATACAGACAGACATATAGAGGTACTTGCCAATATATGTCTTTTGAGACTATACATAGACACACCCACAAAACAGTCTATACAGAACATCCACAGACATTATATACTCTATCTCCAGGAAGAGAACCCTCAGCTGATCTCATATTGCTGAGGCTTTTTCCCCCCTCTCTCTATTCAGAAGATACATTATCTACGCATAAAAAAAGTATACAGACACAGGAAGCACAACCATGCTTTTTCTCTCCGTAGATGCGCTCTCTACACAGAACACATACACAGAACATATAGAATAAACATACAATTTGTCACTTGCATACGTACTACCCAAAACAGACAGACACGTGAGGTGAAGCTACGCTTTATGTCTTTATGCTGAATATGAACGTTGCTATCTTTAAGTTGAATAGATAGTGTCTCTACATGGGACACAAGACATTTTGAGGCCAAGGGAGGAAAGGCATTTCTCTCTGTGTGGAGCGTATGCTGTCCTGACTTGGAACACAAGCATGTGAATACACATACTTTACATGCAGACATACACAGAGAGAGAGGCAAGGCACAGAGCTCATGTATTTCTGTTATATAGAATATGCACCACCTATATGTAGAGTAGATACAAAGAGATAAGGCAAGTCTTTGCTTACAGAAGATGGCCTCTTTCCATACAAGACTATAGAAGACCCATACAGTCGTACTTTTCTGTCTGTACACACAAGAGATCTTAGCTACCAAATACACACAGGGCTGAAGAGAGGATTTGGTTCATCCCTACAGAATATATTCGATAGGAGAGGAAGGCTTTTCAGTCTTTTCTTTAGAATACAGCCTATGCGTACGTGGAATATATGCAGGCAAGGTGACGAGAGGCTTTTCTGTCTGCACAGAGAATATATGGGCTAAATATAAAACACGTACATAGAAAAGCAGTGCCTCACCTACCTCCACATCTAATATCTACCATCTCTGTACACAACAAGGGGAGGCTTTTCTGTCGCTACACAGACTACATACTCTCTTCCTCAAGACTATGCATGGACAGGCAAAGCCAGGCTTGCTTTCTCGGTATGTAGCGTATATCAGGATATACTCTATCAGAAAAGAGATGGTGAGGCTTTTCTCTCTAGATACAAACCATATTTCATCTGTAGATAGACTCCATGCATGCAAAGCATGTCTCTTCCATCTAGTCATAGACTAGATACTGCCAAGGCAGGGCTTTTTAGTCTGCTTATACAGTGTACACTGGCTGTATAGAGAATAGAAAACAAGAGAAGGGTGAGGTGGGGCAATACCTTTCTGTCACCATCCAGACTATAAAACTGCTGTACAGAGAATACATATGAAGAGCACCGCACACCACTTTCCTGTTGGGACACAGAACGTATTCTGGTTACAGAGCAGAGATGGGCCAGGTGAGGCAGGGCTTTTCCACCCACCTGCATGTGAAATCTGGGGAGACTGGGGGTTGAAGGGGGATGTCTTTCTGTGCATCAGGCACACTATGCCTATAGAAGCACACAAAGAAGGGAGGTGAGGCTCTTCTCTTTGCAGAGCAAAGACGTGGTGCACACAGGTAGTAAGTACAGGACTCTTCTGCCTGTATGTGGAATATAGGCTGCCTATAGACCAGAGAAATGTCTCTGTACTTAGAACATATACTGCTCATCTGTACAACAGACCCAGAGAGGCAGGGGAAGGTGGGGTGCTCCTGCCTACAACGCCCTCCTTGTAGAGCACAGGCAGAAGGGTGAGGCAAGGCAAGGCTGCCAGGAGGCTAGCAGTTATCAGAGCCCCCCTCTTGCAGCTAGGTGGAAGCACCCTTCTGCCAACCTGACCTGAAGTTTCAAGTGGCTTGCAGCTCACTGGGTCCACAATGCTCCAGGGAGGCTGGTGAGGCTCATCAAGCCCTCATCCCCACAACATCAAGCACCACCCACAGGGAAGAGCCTAGGGCTGTGGCAGGATTCTCCTCAGGAAGGCTCAAATAGGAGCAAACACATCCTGCTGCTTAGCATCATCAGGCTAGTCACACAGTCAGGGCTTTGGCTCCTATGACCACAGGACCCTTCCTTGAGGAACACAAGGAACAAGAACTGCTGGCCCAGGGACAGGGCTTCCTTGACTAAGCTGGCAAGAGAGTCTGCTAGCAGGCTGGCTAATCCAGTGAGGAAGGCCTGCAACCACATATATCACCACAGGCTTTTCAGACTCTGCAGGCAGGCTGCGGGGGACAGTGAGGAGGCATCCAGGGGACAGCAGACTTGGAAAAAATCATCTCACACCCCATGTGTGAAAGCAGAATAACCGGGCACCTGTCTCTACCCTCCGCTGGACTCCTTGTCTACAGACAAGGAAAAACTGATCAACGATGCAAAGGTCAAGGGCATGCTTCGCTGCAGCCACCATTCGGTTGTAGAATTTAAAAACTTGAGGGAAGTGAGCAAACCAGCAGAATCACAACACTGGACTTCAGCAGAGCAGACTGCCACTTCCTGAAGAACTTCTAGGCAAGAGCCAACAGGAGGCTGGCCTGGAGGGCAAAGGGGCCCAGGGCAACTGGTTGAACTTCAGCCACAACAGCCCCCTCCCTCCCCAGACACCAGAAGGGTCCACACCAACACAGAGTCAGTCACAAGTAGCAGGTGGCCAGCACTGACAGACAGGAAACTCCTGACCCAGCTCAAATGCAAAAAAGTAAGAACACACAAGGCGCAGGCAGAGATGGGATACCCAGGAGGAACACAGAGACATTGCACAAGCATGCAGGGATAGATTTTGGAAAGCCACAGCTTAGCTGGAGGCAAACTAGGAAGAGATGAAGGACAACAGGAAGGGCTTCTGAAAGGCTACTGGAAGCAGAAGGAAGGCTAAGGGAAATGCAAGCCACGGTTCAACAGGAAGGGAAACTACTGGCAAAGGACAGGGGAAAAGCTAGAGAAGGTGCTACATGGGGTGGGAGTGTGTGGACGGGGGTGTGTGCGTGTTTTGGGGAGGGTATTTGCCTCACTTCTCACTCTTACTTCTCTCCCTCACTGGCGGAAACAAAGCCAGACCCTTCTTGAGGGGCACGCTGGACAGAGAAGAGGCAACAGCAAGTTGCAGATTCTGTCTCAAGACAAAGAAAGTTGCTCACCATGAGGGTGCCCAAGCACTGGAACAAGTTGCCCACAGATGATGCTGAATCTCCATCCTTGGAGATACCCCAAAATGTTACTGGACACAGCCAGGAGCAACATGATCTGAGTGGACCTGCTCTGAGCAGGAAATCAGACCAGATGGCATGGGGAGGACCCGTCCGACCTACCCCACTCTACCAATCCCCAGAGATTTCTCATTTCACTCCAGTATTCTCCCAATTCATCACTGGCCACGGCTCATGTTAAAAGCTCTACAGAAGTGTTTACAGAGCACAACACTTGCTCCTAGGACATCAGGGGAGCTGCTGGATAGAGCAACCCTTACCTTCCATCACTTCTACACAGCTGAAGCATGGCACGCCTAGGGCACACTAAAGCCATTTCAGGCAGGTAACTGAAGGAAATGAATGCAGACTTTAAAGGCTAGGTCTTTGCACCTGAAGCCATCTGAGACTTATAAAATATCAGTACTTTTAGAGAAATATCATTCATAAAAACATGCCCATTTAACTATAACTGCAGGCAGGACTATACTTCAAGCACAGAGAGCCACAGACAGCAAAGGGAAAGCATGTTTACCCAGGACAGCTATCCTGGGACAACTCAGGTGTGATATTGTCCTGTGAGGGTTCACAACAATTGCAAACCTTGCTGCTGGCATCCCCACAAGGAACAAACGGTCCTCGCTTGCTTCTCCCAAAAGCAAGATGCTACCACAAACACAAGATACAACACTGTATGTACCAAGCAGAAAGTGGAATCCCTCCACCCTACCAAGTGAATTTACCTTGGGAAGGCAGAGAGGAAGGAACCAAAGAGATTGCCTCTTCAGGAACGCAATAAGCCTTGGACAGAATAGGCTGATCTAAGAACAGAGCTGAACTTTTATGAAATGTGTCGAGTGGAGGGTATTTTGGCCTTGGCTGTTTCCCACTTTCTAGCAAGAAGCAATACATTTCAAAGCAAAGGCTATTCTAGAATAATCCGAGGTGCTACTGCTAAATGTCCCCATTTTGTGTGGCTAGGTGCAAACAGACCTGTCAGGCAGACAGACAGCAGGTGTCAGGTACCAGTACTTGGAGGATACACATATAGGAAAAGCTAGGAGAAGCGAGAACAGGCTACACTTGGCTTTCAGTCAGGTCAAAGAATCCTGTACCATCACTGAGTGTGAACACAAGCTACCACTAAGCTAGCTTGTGAAATGTGAACTCAGTGTCAGCTAAGCGAGGCGTTCGTTTCTACCAGGCTTTGCTTCCGTTCACCTTTTCACCTTCACAATACTCTTTCTTTGCAACTCGGTTTCTCACCTGGAGCTAGAAAGTCACCTAAGAACTGGTCCCAGCTGTATATAGCAGAGAAGCCTACCTGGTCACCAGTCAGCTCTAGTCTCCTCATCTTCGTTCCAAGCTTGTCAGAAGATGCTGCAAGAGACAAGCCACATTACTACAGTCCGTTCCAGAACAAAAATAAAGCAGGAAGATTAATTTCTGGGCTGCCAGACACCAGAATCCAGCAAATTCTGCAAACAGGTACTTAAGAGGGAGAGCAATGAGCAAGCCAGTGCACTTCAGACCTTCTACAAGACTTTCACACATATGAGGGCGGGCGGGCCTCTCTGAGTCACCTCCTCCCTCTGCAAGCAGCAGGGATGGAAAAGCAACAGGCACCCACACCAGAAGCAAAGACACATATGTGACACTGCTCTGAAAAGATGACTCCACACCACCTTTTCACTCAAGCACCACAAAGCTGGGCAATGCCAGAATTAAGCCTGCTCAGGCAGCTCCTGCTCGGCTCGGGGGTGATTCACAAACCCTTCTCCTCATGTCCAGCACAGCAAGACCGGAGCTCACTGAGCACAAAGCCCTTGGCTGGTTTCTGGCCCCCAAAACCCCAGGTGTAGCTCAGTGCATGGGCCAGGCTTCATTTATTCCACACAAATAATTCTGTCTAAAGAACAGGGTTTTGAGTATGTTTACGTTTACGAACCTTCCTACAGGCCCCTTGTTTCAATACTAAAACAAGTCTGCTACTTTCCAAATGCCAAGGGGGTGGGTACTGTAATGACTTCTGTTGAGGCGGGAAACAGGCAGCACCGGAGGTCCCCAGCCTCCGACTTCAGTGCTCAGCCTCTGAACTGCTGGGACCTCAGGCTTCAACCCCCCAGTGTCGCGCCCACGTTCCACAGCCCTGGAGCACACTTGGTGCCTGTTGCGGCGCCGGCTCCTCACGGCAGGGCCGGGCGCAGGCTCCGGACCTCTAGGCAGGCTGCCCGCCGCCTGCTCCCCGGAGGAAAGCGGCATGCTTTCTCCCCTCGCCGGTACCTCAGGACGAGGCGTCCGCTCCCCCGGCCGCCCTCCCCCTCAGGGCAGCGCCGCTCCGGCTTGCCGGCAGCTCCACGCGCAGCGCCCCGCGCCGGCGGCCGTTGCCTTCAACGTCACGCCACGCCACGCCCCGCCTCGCGCCGGCCGCTGCCGCCCGAAGCTTCCCGAAGCCGCGCGCGCACCCGCCAACGGGGAGAGGAGGGGAGAGGAGAGGGGAGGGAGCCCCGGCCAGAGGCAGGAGCAGCCGGGCAGGGCTTCCCGCCAGGCAGCGCCCGGCGGAAGCAGGGAGAGGGGAGAGAAAGCGGCGCCCAAGGCAGAACCCGCCCCAGGGACCGGCCCCGCGGGCAAAGCCGGGCAGGGCAGGGCAGGCAAGCCCAGCGCAGCCCCGACGGCCCCTCGCCCCGGCCCCGGCCCCGGCCCCGGCCCAGGCCCAGGCCCAGGCCCACCTGAAGCCAAGCCTGGGGCAAGGCCCAGCCCCGTGCTACGGACCTGCTCCGGCCCCTCCTGGGGCGGGCTCGCTGAGGCGGCTCTGCCCTGAGATGGCCCGGCTCCGGCACGGCCCCCCTGGGCTGGGCCAGGCCAGGCCCTGCCTCGCCGTTGCGAGGGCAGCTTCCCCCCAGTGGGCTTCCGCCTCAGCGGCCCCAGCTGCCCGCAGGCAGAGGCGCTCTGGTGACCACCCTAGCCTCTCTCTCCTCCAGCAGAGCGCCGCCCCATTGGCCGGCGGTCACGATGCCTCTGGGCGTGGCCAATGGCGAGCGCCCTGGCACCCGTTGCTCGGCGACAGGGCCGGCAGCCCCAGCTGGGCCCTGGGCCTCCTGCCCGGCCCGGCCCTTCGGCAGCCCCGGGCCAGGCTGCGCCGGCCGGCACTGCCCGTCCCGACACAGCCCCGACACGGGGGGAGCGGCAGGGCGCAGGGCTGCAGGGAGGGCTGCGGCCACGCACAGCTCGGGGCAGGAGCGGTGGGGCCCAGCCAACGCCAGCTTTGGTTCCCCCTCGGCTCTTTCCCCTGAGAGGAGCCTGTTCGCTACAACAAGACGGGCACACAAGGCAGTCAAAAACCATGGCGTGGGTGTTGTAGAGGGCACCACGTCCACAAAGTCCTCCTCACCGTTGACTGGCAGCCACACAGGACAGCGGTGCCTTCCCCCCACTGCAGAGAGAGAGGGGATTCAGCCAAGCCCTGTAACAGTCTTCCATGTCAGTATCAACAACATCCATGTTGACTCCCTGCAGCAAAAACATCAAGGAATAAACTTGGAATAAACTTGGTAAAACTCCATGCTTGAGAGTACAGAAATCTCCTCTTCCCTTGCTGTCCAGACACAACTTTGGTTCAGCACAGGTAAAATCCATGTTGCGCGATCCACAAAGACAGTGTCTTGTGGATGCCTTATTTAACAGACATATTAATAACCAGTTACAGTGTTAGAGGAAAAAATACATATCCAGAAGCCATCTGTCAATTTCTATAAAACCCCACATATATAAACTATGATCTTTGTTGAGCACTTTGAGGTCTGCCCATTACAAGCACAATACAAAAGTTCAGCATTTCACCATTTCAGCAACTGACCTGAGTCTTTGAGCACTGACACGGGGAAAATACTACTGAAAACTCCCACTGACCTGCAGGGTTTGCTTCAGCTTCTTCAGTTCTTCCAGAAACAGTTCTGGAAAGTGCCTACATTCTGGTATTTTCCAGTTTTTGACCTTTCACACCACAGACAAGACCTTTGGCAGTGCCGAGTGTAGATGAGCCCTGAGTAAAACTTGGGAGCAAACCCCGGCTGTCCAAGGGGTTGCCTCAAAGAGCACAGCCTTTCCTCAGGGCTGAATTTAACAGGGTGACTTTATGTCAGTTTGGCCAGTAGTTACTATAGGCACGGGTTGGTAGGGAAGTGTGGTCAGAAGGGCTTCTGCCAAACTGGGAAAGGATGTACAACAAAGTGGAAATCATGCGTATTCTCTTCTTTTGAGGGCGCAACCATAACTTGTGCTGAATCTTGCTAAAATAGAGGCTATGGTACCTGGAAGAGTTCGGTGGGGCTCATTAAAACTTCCAGCCTCCTGAGAGAGAGACACGGGTCTGGCTCCGTGGCAGAGGGGTTTAGGGCGTCAGCATCCCAGTGGGAAGACACAAAATGCACCATCCACCTCTCTCCCCTCCTCCTGACTGCTGGGAATGCCTTGGGTGACACCAGTGAAGCTGGTGTTAAAGAATTTTCAGTCACGGTTTTCTCTAGGTTTGCTTTATTAACAACTCAGAGTTGGGCCACCACTGCAGTGAATGGCCAAAGATAACTCAAAACCTCCTTCTATATATATACGATTTTACAAAACAGTATGCAATTGATGATTTGTCAAAAGAACTTCTAGGTGTTCTTCCAGAAACTCCCAGTTCTCTATTCTCCAGTGGTTTCATAAGTCCAATACATTTTCCTTTCTCAACTGATTCTTATTGTCTTGTCCTGGTTCTTCTGACTTTAGTGGTTGTAGGCAGAAGGTCTCCGGTCACCACAATCACTTATCTTCTTACACATCAAAGATCACCTTTGAATTTCTGAGAATCACTCAGGTTGTTCTATTCATCTTACTCTAAAGTTAATCACTTACTCTTATCCATTCTTATGTGTTAGGTCTAAGATGTATGATCCTTTTCCTATTGATTCAGCTTGACTGGGTTTTAAGCCAGCCATGGTGAGGGCTACACAAGGGACAAATAAGCAACTTATGCATATTGTTTTATAAGCACCTGCATTCTATTAATCACATCTAAAACAATCTCTAATCATTAGCTATATATCTGCTATGAATAGTCTTAGAAACAATGAGGCTTAAGGCCTAGTTCCCTTTACAGCCGGGCACTCAACTGTGAGGTCATCTGATGTATGAATGACTGTCTCTGATGTCAGCCATTTGTTTCTTGCCTGACCACCACAAAGGTAGGGGGACCCCAGTTTCATAACTGTGGCCCTCACTAAACACAGGTGAGAACAGGCACAACAAAAGCTGCAGGAATCATGAAAACAAATGCTCATGCTGAACACAATCAGGCTGGTTTCTGAAAAGGAAAGTGTGTCTGTGGTCCAAGAATGTTCACCAGCCCCACCAGCCCCATGCGGTTCAATCATGTCCCCAGAGCAACATGGTTTGTCACAGCAGGATGGTGAAGAGTTGATAATAAGAGGGAGGAGGAGCAAAGAAAAATTAAATCAAATTGAAAATGCATTAATTTCATTTACGAATTAAATCACGTTATTTTAAGTAGTAAGTTAAATTTCCATTCCCACCCACAAAAATACTTGTAAAAAGAAATTATCCAATAGTTCACGTGTATTCAGGCAACCACAACAAAATGACAACAAAGAGGGGACTATGCAAAAGGAGCAACAAATCAGTTCCCTTCTCTGACAGCGTAACACCTTGTCAAGGGCAGGTACCTGGATGTGGACTCCAGAAAGCCTCCACACCCTCTCACCTGATGTTCCTGTAAGCAGGCTACTGGAGGTTAGTCTCGATCCAATTACCAACGGTTGATGGAAAACCACTCCCAGATGCATGCCTGGGCTGGGGTCTCCTGTTATTTCTCCACTGACACAGTGGCCATCTCTGAGGATCACCATTCAAGAAAGATACATGACAGTTAGAGGCATCCAGACAATACAGCTAAGAAGGATCAGGCTTTTGGAAAACATGGTCTCTGAAGAAGGATTAATCATAGGGTGAATGGAGTTGTTGTTTAAGGTCAGGAAGAGAAGGCAAAAGAGAGCTGTGTAAGGACCTTTAAATATCTAAAAGGATGCTGCAAAGAAAAAGCTAATTGACTTCTCCCCGTGCACCATGTTGAGAACAAGGAGGAATGGGCTGGAAATGAAGCAAAGGAAATGCAGTTGAGATGTTGTGGAAGGATAATTCAGAGGCACTTTGAAAGAGATCTATGGTATCCTGAGTGAAAAGAAGGAGAAGAAGGAATTATAGTTTGCACCTCATAGTGCAAGGAACAGAGATCTTAAAGGACGTTATCAGTTGGCAGATAGAAAAGAAACAAAGGGACCTGGTTCTTCACACCTCAGGCAGTTGAGCTGTGGAACAGACTGCAGAATCACTTAAGTCACGAGTTTCTGAGCTCTTTACTTTCCTCAGTAACTAAACCTGGCCTGCCTACCTGGCGGATGTGAAAATCTCTCTGAAAATTGGCCAGAAATGGTCTTGTGACACAAGAGGTTCTTTTTTGGAAGGCTTGTGGACAGCGCCCTAAGGCTGGGCTTATCCTGAACTGACACCTGTTGCTCTCCTGGGGGACCCTATGTGGTCTCCAACATTTTCATACAAATTCAGAAGCACAAGCAACTTGAAAATAAATCCCCGGAGGTGCCTTAACCATTTTGTATTAGATTTTCAGAATACACCAGTGTGTGCTATGACTCCTTTCTAATGGAAGCTGGCAGAAGACATAAAGGAGGTGGTACTGAACTCAGTATTGCATGCGGGAGTGAGCACACAGTGTCAGTGCAACTCTTACTGAATAATGACAAAGACAAGAAAACTAAGAAAAATCCTCAGATTATCATAGCCTCTACTGAATGGGGGTTGTGGGGAGCCTGTTCCCCTTGTCTGCAAGACACTTCTTCAAGGCAAAGGTGTGATGCCTTGGGAGGAGAACAGGAGAAAGGCAGTGCACCAAATACTCTTACATTTCATCTGGGGCAGCAGTTCTCACAGCAGGCGCCTTGGACAGAGGCCAGCAGGTAACAGACTCTTCCTCCCTTCACACCTCCTTGGCACGGTGTCACCTTTTGTACCATCTTCCCAAGGGAAGGGGAATCTTGAAGGAAGAGTGAGTCTGTAGTGATAGTCTGGAAGAGGCATAAACATATTAATGAAGTGACTGTAATTGCTAGAAACAGATACGCTGGTGTACGTGTAAGAGTCATGCTGACAGTTCACATACAAGGATACGCAATGCATTTCACACACAGTGGATTTAACTTCTCTCAGGCTTCCCTGAGTTTCTCATTGAAGAAAGTGCTTGGCTTTCTTTACTAAAACAAACCAAAGACCTTGTTCAAGAACAGGTTAACATTTTCTCCATTACTTCTTCAGGATTGCGGCCTTTAGTTTCCACTGTTAGTAAGCACATTTGTAAGCACATTTACAAGCTACAGGTGAGGCTGAGGGCTACAACAGAGCTTTATTCTTAGCCTTTTAAATGCCTTATTTGAAGGGATTTCAGAAAAGTACTTAGTCTCAGGAGTGTGAGCTCTGTCTCCTCCATACAACTCCGCAAGCTTTTGCCAGCCAACATCTGTCCAGGAATTCTTGTCCTTAGGAGTTCAGTCCTGATGGAGAGACCATTTTGGCTCTGTCTTGGAGAAAGATGCAGTGAATCCATAAATTCATTGGTGTTCACAGGGAGGCCAGAAGGGAGAGGACAAAGGTTTATATTGATCTGAAGTGGTAAATAAAGAGCTATATTATTTCTGTGCTCACAGAATAGGGCAATAACTTCACAGTCCGTAGCTGTGAAGAGCAGAGTGAGAGGTATAGGTATGGTATCACTTGGCTTTTGCTGTGAACCCTGAGAGAGAGTGAGTGCAGCTCTTCTAGAAGAGGACAAAGCAGTTAAAAGAGGTGTGTTATGGCAAGTTGGATGAAACACGTGGGCAAAGCAGCCTGCCCTTTTTTGGGACTACCAGGAATGAAGTGAAACCTGCTGGAGGGGGGAAAGAGCAGAAGCCCTCAGCCAAGGCGTGGGGGGTTCTCTGGGAACAGAAATGCAAGGGGCTAATTTCAGGGAACTGTGGGTAGCTGTCTGGTAAATTAGCAACAGAAAAAAGAAAAGATCAAAGCTGAAATACCAAGAAGACTGAATACATTACCCCAGGGGGTACTGACAGCACAGGTCACAGACCCATGTGAAGGGTAGAGAAGAACGAAAAGGAAAAATTAAAAGATGAAGGACCATAAACCCTACAGACTTTTTTCTTATGTTCATAGTTTTAAGGTGAAAGTCTGTTTGCCAGCCATTCTCAAGCTAGCTGTCGTCCACCTACAATCAGACCCTTTTCAAACCTGTACCAGCTACACAAACTCTGGGCTCACAAATGCCATACAGAAATCTAGCAGATGTCCAAAAAAACCACAGCCTCAGCTGTGCAGATGAACTGTCTCTCTACTTGCTTACACAGATGAAGGAAAAGTATTCAAAAGATTTTACATAAAGTACATATTCATGATATGTTTTCTTGTTGGTTATCTGCAAATGGTTCAGTTCACTCTATTCACCATTCAGACACAATTTGTGAAATAAAGTTGTCATTCATTCTCAGCCTGGAGTTGGTTCCCTTGCAATTCATTGTGAAGATGATGGTCAAATATTCAAGCTGTAGCAGTGTATTTTCATAAGACAGGTGGAGTATTTGACAGCACAATCATTCTTCAAAAGGTGTAGGCTTTAGCTTTAAGTAACCAGATGAAGAGAAACCAAAATTTGTTTTGTATGTACCACTAGAAAGCAGCAAAGACATTGGTACAGACACTGTTCCCCAAGGAGACGTTTAGATTCCTAAAATCCTCACACTCATTCCCAGAACTAAATCCCTCAGTTTCCTAAGCTTAAATGGCAATAATCCTATATTTGTTTGTGGTGGGTTGACCCTGGCTGGATGCCAGGTGCCCACCAAAGCCGCTCTATCACTCCCAACCTCAGCTGGACAGGGGAGAGAAAATTTACTGAAAGGCTTGTGGGTCAAGATAAGGACAGGGAGAGATCACTCACCAATTACCATCACGGGCAAAATGGACTCAACTTGGGGAAATTATTTTAATTTGTTACCAATCAAATCAGAGTAGGGTAATGAGAAATAAACCCAAATCTTAAAAACACCTTCCCCCCAGCTCTGCCTTCTTCCTGGGCTCAAATCCACTCCTGATTTTCTCTACCTCCTCCCCCAAGGCAGCACAGGGGGATGGGGAATAGGGGTTGGGGTCAGTTCATCACATGTTGTCTCTGCTGCTCCTTCCTCCTCAAGGGAAGGACTCCTCACACTCTTCCCCTGCTCCAGTGTGGGGTCCCTCCCACGGGAGAGAGTTCTCCATGAACTTCTCCAATGTGAGTCCTTCCCACAGGCTGCAGTTCTTCATGAACTGCTCCAGCGTGGGTCCCTTCCACAGGGTGGAGTCCTTCAGCAACAGACTGCTCCAGCGTAGGTCCCCTGCAGGGTCACAAGTCCTGCCAGAAAACCTGCTCCAGCATGGGCTCCTCTCTCCACGGGGCTGCAGGTCCTGCCAGGATCCTGCTCCAGTGCGGGCTTCCCACGGGGTCACAGCCTCCTTTGGGCATCCACCTGCTCCGGCGTGGGGTCCTCCACGGGCTGCAGGTGGATATCTGCTCCACCGTGGACCTCCAGGGACTGCAGGGGGACAGCCTGCCTCACCATGGTCTTCCCCATGGGCTGCAGGGGAATCTCTGCTCCGGTGCCTGGAGCACCTCCTCCCCCTCCTTCTTCACTGACCTGGGGGTCTGCAGAGTTGTTTCTCTCACATGTTCTCAATCCTCTCTCCCGCTGCTGTTGCACAGGGTTTTTTTCCCTCTTCTTACCTATGTTATCCCAGAGGCACTACCACCGTTGCTGATGGGCTCGGCCTTGGCCAGCGGCAGGTCCATCTTGGAGCTGGCTGCATTGGCTCTATTGGACATAAGGGAAGCTTCTAGCAGCTTCTCAGAGAAGCCACCCCTGTAGCCCCTGCAGCCCCTGCTACCAAAACCTTGCCACACAAACCCGATACGTTGTTATACTTCCTTGTTTCCTCACGCACATTTCAGGAATAAACATCTAGGGGAAATCACATGTGTCATGCACTTGTACCTCTTCTGCTAAGAAGATGAAGGTAACTTTTGAAGAGACTTGGCAGAATTCAAATAGACTTTTTTCTGGTTTGACTGATTTTTGACTGGTTTTGTTAAAAAGGTGGTCTGTAAGGGGAAAGTCAACTGTTATGGACCAATTAAGATGTATGAATTTCATCCAATAAACAACGCCTCATACAATATTTTCACCTTGAGAGCTTCTTTTGCCTCGATGGGTTCAAAGGCCTGACACGTCTCTCCAGAGATGGCCAGTTCTACCCTACTCTATATAATCTATGGAAAGATATTGAACTTCCTGCTGAAAAAGTACAAAAAACAGGGAGACAAAAACCAGTTAGCAATACAGACTGTGATTGTATGGTCACATATAGGTGACTATTTCTGAGGAGAACATGATAGATGGACTCTATATTCTCTATTACTTAAGTAGGAATTCTTCCACTCCTGACATCCACAGTCTGTGCTCACATAATGCTCCTATGGAGGGAGACTATGTCTTCACCAAGGGCAGGCTTGCACAGCTCCGTTGGTTTCAGTGGCCTTGCAAAGAAGTTAAACTTGGAAAAAAGAACAGAGGAACAGAAGAGTTCAAAAAGAAAGTCGTTAAAAGTGTACCAACAGAAAAGTACTTGCCATTAAAAGCAACCCAACGCTGTTTCAATGTTTCCTACTACCGGACTACAGTGATTTAGTGCAGACTACAACAATCCAATCCAATAGAAGATGAGGTTCTGCACAGTAGCATTATGAATGGAGGTAGGTTTACTAGTCTCAGCCTAAAGTAACAGCCCATACTATTTAAATTGCCACATTCATAGTAACATCGCTAACTAATTTCTTGTTAACATTTGGCTGTGCCTCATTTGCCCTGCTTCTCTCTCCTGGCCTTCATTACAACCATTTAACCTTTTCTTTCTTGTAACCAACTGCAGTGGTTTTTGGTTTAGCTCCAGGTGGCTTTGTGGGGAGGAAGAAACACTGTTTGCATCCATTTTCCCTGTTACTTCTCCACCCACCCACCCACACCATTTTTCTTTTATCACAGGATTGTCCTTCATTAAGCAGCTTCCTCCAGCTGAGAAGTAATGCAGTGACACCCTGGAACACAGTGACACCCTGGAACACAACAGCTCCTGTCCAGAAAGGATTTATAAATGCTACAGGCAAGTCAGCTGGCTCCACAGATGGAGTGGCTTTTACTGGCATGGCTCAGATTATTTCCCAGTATTCAGTCAAAGCCTTTCTGTACTGCACTTTAAGTTTTGACTCATTATGTCTGGAGACACCAATTTTAAAAAAAAATTTGAATGCTCAGTGTCATGGTTTAACCCCAGCCGGCAACTAAGCACCACACAGCTGCTCACTCACTCCCCGCCAGCTGGATGGGTAAGAGAATCTGAAGCATAAAAGTGAGAAAACCCATGGGTTGAGATAAAGACAGTTCAATAGGTAAAGCAAAAGCTGCACATGCAAGCAAAGCAAAACAAGGAATTCATTCACCACTTCCCATCGGCAGGCAGGTGTTCAGCCATGTCCAGGAAAGCAGGGCTCCATCACCTGTTAACGGTTACTTGGGAAGACAAACACCATAATTCCAAACATCCTCCTGTTTCCTTCTTCTTCCCACAGCTTTATATGTTGAGTATGATGTCATATGGTATGAAATATCCCTTTGGTCAGTTGGGGTCAGCCTAGTCACTGGTGGGGTCGTGTGAGAAGCAGAAAAGGCCTTTACTCTATGTAAGCACTGTTCAGCAGTGTTCAGTGTTCAGCAATAACAAAAACATCTCTGCATTATCAACACTGTTTCCAGCACAAATCCAAAACATAGCCCCATACTAGCCACTGTGAAGAAAATTAACTCTATCCCAGCCAAAACCAGCTCACCCAACTCTGTCTTATGTTTCTCATATGCTGAAAATGCATATGTCTTTCCTTCTTCAACATAGACAGTAAATGAAAAGGAGCTGCAAGAACAGGGTATAAAAAGGGTCAGAAATGACAGCTTAGAAGAGATGGATAAGTTGCATACAAGTGGAACTGCTGTACCTTTTTCTCCCCTGTATTCATTTCAGGGTGTGTTCAGTAAAATATATATTTTCTCAGATACTACAAATACTTGCTGCATTTTGTCTCTTTCTTGATTTTAGATAAGAATTAAGTGAACACTATGATTACTAGGTCTCAAATTAGTGAAATGCCATAAGACTTTCATCATTTGCGAAAGACAGGCGCAACTGTTTCTCCACATATAAAGCAACAGAAAAATGCAGACAGATATTTTCATGTCTTAATGACTAGGCAGTGGAAACATCTTCTGTAATTTCACTCTTAAGTATCAGTGTTATGCATTAATGAATGTTTTTATTAACATTATGCTGTAATTAATAGTATTGATACATTGGGTAGGGCTTTTTTTTTGATACAGCAACAGAAGGCTCAAGACATGTCAGATGATATCGTTATCTAGGAACAGAAGATATGCGGCTGTTATTTAGCACCATACCTCTTTTGTTTGCCAAGTCAAGAACTAAACATAGTCACCCAATTCCCCCATGTATCTTGGTGGACAAACCTCACAAAGCAAGACCACAGCAGCAATGATGAGCCAGAGCCTGACAGCCAGGGGATGAAATGCAAGCCTTGCACAGGTGAGGCAAAGCCCAGCATGGATCTTCACTGCTCCATGTGTGTCCCCCTCAGTTCTTGGGGAATTTAGCATCTGAATTCTTCCTGAACCTCCCTCTGTTCCAGGCTGGGGTAGAAACATTATGGGAGGCAGGAGATACTAAAGAGATATTGTGTCTCGCCTCTGTCATGTAGGGGCAACGCTGAACAGAGGCAGCGGGGGCTGCCAGAAGCAGACTCCTCCCTGGCTCTCCTTTGAGGAAGGGGAGCAGGAGCAGGGCGATGGAGTAGGCTGATCTAGGAATGGTGTGTGACAAGCAGGGTGTAGGTGGTGCTGCTAACCCTGATATGTTATCTGGTGTCACTTGAGAGCATGCAATGGGTAAATTGTGCCAAGCAAAATAAACATAATCCAAGGGCAGTACTACACTTCAACCTTAAGAAAATGAGCAGGTCGACTAAATATGCTTATGTATGAAGGAACACGTAATTTTATCCACTAAGACCTCTAATATTTAATCAGTGGTTTATACAACTTGGCTTAGTCACATTCCTGAAAATTAGGAATTTATTGTGCATCCATCTAGTGGATAGAGTTTGTCTCCGAGTAATGGCTTGTAAAGTTCAGAAGACTTTACAAAAGTGTGAGACTGCTTTTCACCACTGCAATACCCCCCCAAAAAATGACCAAAAAGAGGAAAAGCAATTAGATTTAGCCAGACACCTCAGCTTTTGGAAGTATTTTGCAGCTCTTGGTGAAGAAACTTCTAAAACTACATCTTGTAATCACTATCAAAGCTTTGGCAAAGGATCAAACTAAATCTTCAAGCAAGTTTAAAGCATAACTCAAGCCCTTGTGCCCTCATCAGTTACCCTTTCAATTAGTCTGAGTCAAGCCGTTCAGATAATGGTGACCCGCACTAGTGATGAGCACATCTATGACGGCAGAGTTATTTCCATGACTGTCTGGTGAGCATATTAGTGCATAGGCAGTGTCCCCAGACCAGTGAGCTCTGGAAACCGCATAGATCAATACCTCCCTGGGGCAAGAGCAGCTGCTAGTCTACTTCCCATACAGCAAAATTTGAGGTTCTCCCCTTCAGTATTTCTGCAAATGATGAAAAACTCATGAATATGTGGGCAGGGTCTTGTCTGTCTCTATAACTATATCCATCCTGGGACTCAGATTCACTGGTTGATTAGTGTTTGAACAGTGATACAGAAATGTGAAATGTATGAAAGACATCATATATACAAGGGTCATAAAGATCAGAGGAGCTATTTCTTATAGGAAAAGTAGGAGAAGTCAGAATGACTCCAAATCTTTTTCTGAGCCACAGCCTTTTCCTGTACACTACCACATTACCTGGCAGCACAAGTTTCATCTGGATCAAAACTAAGCTGACTTAGTCCAAGTAAGGCACATGATGTTTAAGGCATTATCTTGACTGCAGGAAAAGAGCTGATACCTGATCCAGTATAAAAACTGCTGGGCAAAGTTACTTTTTTACCAGTTTTTGAAAGCACCTTTGCTGTTAAAGGTTTGTTTAAAATAATTCTGTAGCACATTGCCACAATATTTTTGGTCTGGCACAAGGAGCCCTAAAATCAGATTACCCTCTCATTGCATCCATCTGTCAACAATTGCTGACAGGGAGAGGAATGTAGATTTTTTTACTTAACTGCTAAGATTTGGCTTATGTGCATATTTGCCAGCGTATTAAAACCAAGTTCTATTGCAGTCGTCTGTTTTTGTTTGGCTTCCCCTCCCCGCCCCAGTTACGTGTGAGAGTAATAGAGAGATTTAAAGGTTATATAGCATCATCTAGTGGTCGTATACAAATTTACAGGAGCCTGCAGTTTCACCACCCTTACTGATTCAGATACCTGGCACCAGTGCTGACTCCAAAGGAAAATGTGAGGTAAATTCCTTATTTCCAGCTGTCAGCCTGTGGACTCTAAGGAAAAAAAAACCAAAATAGAGTGTTGGGTTAGAAGTTGTGTTATGCCCACGCTGTTAGCATTCACAGTTGTGGAACAAGAATATGAAATATCTTACTGCAAGTTTTCTTGCAGATGAGGTTAAGCCAAAGAATTTTGGTGTGCAATTTTAGTAAAAGCCCAGAAGTCTGATGTACTCACTCAGATTTGACAAAATAAACTATAATACTTTACTTCTTAATTACTTGTTCAAAGGCAGCGAATCCGAACAGGAATCCAAATCTTCTGGCTCCAAGGCTGAGCTTTTTAAATCAGATTAATTAGAAGAAAATGCAACAGAAATCCAGGAGGAAGTCACAGACTTCAGAAACCTGACTTGTATAAAGCTTGTCTGTTTACATTCGCTATTCTGGAGGGGGTTTGTCTTCTGCCTCCTTCTTAAAAGCTTAAGACTTCAAGATTTTAAGATTGGTTGTGCTTAACTGTGTACTGTGTTAGTATGTGTAAATTAGCCTGTAGCAAGGTCTATGCTAAGGCAAAAAAAATTACCCTGGTCTTTCATTTAAATCTAGGTTATAGTGTAAGGCTTTCTTATACCTGTGTCAATGACACTTGTAGTCATCTCTAACAGGTCTCATCACTCTCCGGGAAAGGCAGCCTTTATTCCTAGGGAGCACAGCAGCTCCCTTCACCACCCAAACAGCAGAAAAAATTCAGCTCATAGCTCCCCAGCCTCTTCTGCTGGGTGGTTGCCCATGGTATGCCATCCACTATGAGTAAGCACTGTGTGGTGGCTCCCCATAAAGACCACAGAGCATGACCCAAGCGATGGTGCAGGCAGGGATATGATGAAGGCAGGTTAGGACAAGAGGAAATGGCCTCAAGTTGAGGCAAGGGAGATTTAGGTTAGATATTAGGAAAAATTTTTTTACTGAGAGGGTTGTCAAACATTGGAATGGGCTGCCCAGGGAAGTGGTTGAGTCACCATCCCTGGAGATATTAAAAAAGCGAGTGGACAGGGTACTCCAGGACATGGTTTAGGGGGCATGGTTAATGGTTGGACTCGATGATCTTGAAGGTCTTTTCCAACTGAAATGATTCTATGATTCTATGATTCTATGATTCTATGATTATATTGGGAACCAAGGTGGCAACAGAACAGAGAGCTGGATGAGAGGCTGAGAGAGACATACTTTTTTTCAACAAAGACTATTTCTCATCTCCTGATGAGAATAAAATATGACAATTAAATATGACTTCAGCTGAGTAAGGTCTTGTATCACAATCATTTGAGGAAATGGCTCTTCAGAGTAGTCCAGGAATATTTGGGAAGCTGGACATTTTTTCCAGTGAAATCAGTGAGTCCTCAGAGGTTCTCGTTTGATAGGAATTCCTGGGGACTAAAATTAATTCCTTTCAAACCCATTTAAAACAAAACATGTGTTTCTCTTGCATTTCTTTAATAATCCAAGGCCTAATTTTTTGGTGACACGGGGCAATGGACTAGAAAGCCCTGTCCCACAACAGTTGCCCAGTTGTGCACCACAGGGTTTTATTTATGGGCCCAAGCTTGGTGGCCTTTGTGGCACTTTTAGTCATGTTTATGTTTGCTGTGTAATATCAGCAGATAGCTGTCAGCTACAGGAAATATATTTCACATGAATCTTTATGCATTGGACACTTGTATTACAGAATTCATATTGGTGTGTAGCAAATCGTGTCATGTTGACATGGTTTAAGCCCAGCCGGCAACAAAGCACCACATGGCCACTCGCTCACTCCTCCCCCTCCAGTGGAACGAGGAGGAGAAAATATAATGAAAGGCTCGTGGGTCGAGACAAGGACAGAGACGGATCATTCACCAATTATGGTCACAGGCAAAAACCAGACTCAACTTGGGAAAAAACCAAAACCAATTTCATTTTCTACCAATCAAATCAAAACAAGGATAATGAGAAGTAAAACCCAAATCATAAAACATCCCCCCCCCCTACTTCCCAGGCACAGCTTTGCTCCCAGATTCTCCACCTACCCCCTGCAGCAGCACAGTGGGATGGGGAATGGGGGTTGGGGTTGGTTCATCACACGTTGTCTCTGCTGCTCCTTCCTCCTCAGGGGAAGGACTCCTCACACTTCCCCTGCTCCAGCGTGGGGTCCTCCCACGGGAGACAGTCCTCCATGAACTTCTCCAATGTGAGTCCTTCCCATGGGCTGCAGTTCTTCACAAACTGCTCCAGCGTGGGCTTTCCCATGGAGTCATGGCCACCTTGGGCGGCATCCACCTGCTCCGGCGCGGGGTCCTCCCCCTCCTTCCTCACTGACCTCGGTATCTGCACAGGGGTTTCTCTCACATTCCAATCTCCTCCCCCGCTGCAGGTTCCCCTTCTTAAATCTGTTATCCCAGAGGCGCTACAGCAGGTCCAACTTGGAGCTGGGGAAGCTTCTAGCAGCTTCTCACAGGAGCCACCCAGCACTGTAGACCCTACCCCGCTACCAAAACCCCATCACACAAACCCAAAACATGTGAGAAATCTCAGAACCAGAGTCCTTGAGAGCATCCAGGTATTAGAGTTTGGGGTGCAATCTGAAAAGAAAAAAAGTGAAACAAAAGCACGAAAAAATGGACAGTGGAAATACTTATCATATTTTCCAGAAAAATATTCTGTTTTAAAAAAATGTGTTTTCTGTCATCTCTCAACTTGGTGATGTGACATCTCTCCATATACTATCATTAGGTCTCATTTCAAAATAATGCTAGCTTTGTTGTGCAAGTATCTGTCAATACCGAGTCATTTCTCTCTTTTAATATCTGTCCATGTGTATGTTTGCTCCTTACATACCTTTCCTAGGTCTATAGTACCATGATTACCTTTCAGAAATGACTGATTTGGCATTGGAAGTTTATGTTAAATAAACATGTTAATTTAATCAAATAGGTTTGGAACTTGTTTCTAGTGAGTTATTCACACTTCTCTAAACAAGACTGAAATCCGGTTTTCTTGAAAATCACCCTTATTTCTGCTGTCACTGTGAATGAAACAGCAGAACCAAATTACTGCGTTGTATACCAGCACAGAATACTAATTAGAAACAACAAGAGTGTTATTCTTTCCCATGACAGAAGCAAAATTAGGCAATAAATGTAGGGATGATTTTTACCTCCTGTCTTTTATTTTACTACATTTCTTTCCAGTTGTCCTGTACCAAAATTTATTTTTCTTGCTTACATAATAAAGACTAATTTATTTCTTTGAGAAACATTTTTGCTAACTCTCCTTTCCTTTCTTGCAAGGAAGCTTGTGCCTGTCCCCTCCCCTTCCCTTTTATTTTTTCAGTCTAAGGAAAATGGCTGCACCTGGAAGAAAATGGATCACAGTCCTCTAAAAATTTTCTCTGCAGTCTCTGAGTTTCAAGAGGTGAAAATATCTCCTGATTTAAATTTCTGAATTAATTGTTTACTCCTTCCAAATGGCAAAAAAGCTGTTTTGGTCCAAGTTTCTAATTGATGCTGTCATTTTACATACTCCACATCAGTTAATCTGCGCACTAGCATCTAGCTACAGATTTACTGCTTTGGATGTTTGTGCCTTTCTTTTAATGAATCTTTGCCATTATGCTGATTTTTTCTGATTAGTTATTGCCACTTATTCTCATTTTCATCTAATTAAAATGCTATGCTAAAAATATAAGTGAAGATTCAGTTAATTTGTCTTATAAATGGATGTATAATTAATGAAAGATTTTTAAAAAGCCCACTCACAATGTGATCCTGGTACCTTTTTCTGTGGTTCGCTCTTTCCCTAGTGATATACAAACAAACAGCCAAAAGATTTCCTTGATTTTATAAGCAGACTTAGGGCTGTATTTGAGTAACTATCTCTGAGACAAAATAGACGGATTATATTAAAAAATTACTATCATCTTCCCACATTAGACAATTGTTTACAACCCTGATGCTCTCAGGAATATATATATCTATTTTGGTTTCACCAAATTTTGAATATGTGTTTCAGTGAGTGGGGATTTTGTGTGGTCTGCCTCAAAGCAATGAGTTCCATCATGTTATGTACATAAGGCTGATGTCTTTTAGGATAAGTGGTGTCAATGAGGTGATGATAAAGGTCGTGTACGTCTAGGTGTTAAGTACTACAGATATCTAACTCCATGATCAGTTTAACCTTCACCTTCTGAGCTGAAGATAACAAAAAGACATGAATGTTATGGTACCATCTGAAGTAGCCTATAAGGTAAATACACCTCCATAATATTATTATGAAAATGAAAAATATAGGTTAATTCAAATTTTCCTGTTTCAGGTCTGATGGAGAGGGTTCTGTTTATTTGGGGGTTTATATAAATACCTAAACATTGGTCCTGCAAGGAAGCCTGCTCAGGCAATTTGAGTATTGCCTGCACTCCTCCTCTGGAGCACTCTGATCTGAAAGAGTACATCTGTGACAGAACCAGGTACCCATTACACATTTTGTGTGTAGGCTTGCTCTTAAATCAATATTTTTATCTTGCTGGTAATTCATCTTTTAATATTAGGAATTGGAACTCTGGAAACATTGGATTTACACTTGTCTTTGTAGCCATTTATCCAGTCTTTCACGCAGCCGGCCTCATGGGAAAATGACTGCTTCATCTGCGAAACAAAAACTGCGTATGGTAAATATCCCACCACAGCTATGAATCTGGTATTTCTTAAAATAGGAGCAATTGGATTTGATTTATTCATTATCAGTTTATTTAAATTTAACTTTATTTTTTGTGCTACTGTGTATGCCCTATTCAGTAGATTGCTTCTGTTAAAAAAAAAAAAAAAAGACAATGTGAATATTTTATTATGACCACCCTTCATCAACAGGATTTATCAGCACAGTTTAAAGCCTCAAATGTCAGTATCTGCAGCACAGGTTACTCTTTCTGGTGAGGGAAGATCAGCAGATAACATGGGAAGGTTTTTGCAGAGGGGAGAACAGGATTAATAGGTAACATGAGAATGATGGTTTCCAAAGAAGGAGAAGCTTTAGGTCCAAGGATGTATGGAGGAGCCAGGATATGAGGACGGAGCACCTCCTGCTAGGTCCACCACACACACAATGTAACTTCCCCTCGGATGCCTGATGCTCTTAGTACAACATGTGTTGCTGCATTAGTGGTAGAGTCCACTCATGTGGCCATGGCCTGTGGCTGATGACCTTTACTCACAACCTCATCTAAAAGAGGTGAAGTAGCAATTTAAAATCCCTTTTATAGCCCTATCACGGGGTTTTGCTGGAGGACACTGGAGCCAGAGAAAGCCTCCCTGCCAAATACCAAAGGCCTGGGACAAAAAGAAATAGATAGTCTGTTCAAAGCAATAGACATAGCTGCAGACCATAGCAACAAAGATTGGTAAACAACCTAAATATATTCACTACTACAAGCTTATTCAGTGAAATACATGAAGAATACCTTTAGCTACAATGTGGTCTTGTTTTCCCTGGAGCCGCTCACAATGGAACAGCACTCACAATCACTGGTGGAAGTGTCAGGGCATGAAAAAAGGGTGCCAAGTGACAGGGAGGCTCATCCAGACCAATACCCCATCTAAAAGAAAATTCATTCTTCTTCTCCTTAGGACATTTGCCCTAAAAGAAAGAGGGTGAACCCTTCCTTTCAGTGCTGTTTTACATGACTGAAGGATAGTGACATCCCCAGCTTACCAGAAGGTTTTCTCACCTGCAAAGCTCTGTGTCAGTTCTGAGTTCATTCCAGTGAGGGTGCTGATGCCTCTTCCTCACTGGCTTGCCAGTTCCTTCCTCAGTGTGTCCCATCAGGACAAAGAAACTTTATGTTTTGATAGTTTGGGGATTTAAGCATGGCCTGCCATTTCTTCTTATAGTCACCTTAACTAATCTAATTGATGCTCATCAGCTTTTCTGTAGTTACCTTGAAGCAAACTCTGCAGCCCAGCTGAAAACTACAGTGTTGTCTCTTGAAACTTGACAACAATTACATATCAGACCTGAATTTACCATCACTACCTACAATCCTTTCCAAGACCTGCTTTGGTTACAATGTCTGTAAGAGCACAGCTGTACTGAGTAACTGGTAGAGTTATTAAAAGACTGGTAAACAGAATAGTGATGCTGACATTACTTAATTTTCCATTTATTTAAAATGCTGACATCCCTGAAGGGATGCTATGACTCAAGACCAGACAACACCACCAACTCAAGTCCAATTGACATCACATGAATCCTCCTTTCACCCTGCCCAGGGCAGCAAACCAACAGGACTGGATTCCAAGCTGGAAACGCCAGTGCAGAGATTTCTCAAAGGAAAGCTGTTGTTCTTAAAGTCTTACAAAAACTTCAGCAACTTATTTGCCCACACAGATAAGTGGGAAAATGGTGTAAGAGCTATAAAATGAATTATAATATTTTGCAGGAAAAATATTTTTATTATATTAATTTAAAAACTTATTCTTACTCTTTAAAGATTAACTGGGTTGTTGAAGTCCTTTCATTACTATAATAAGGCAAAAGGCTCAAACTTCAAAAAGTGAAGGAATTCAGCAGTCTGTCTAGTAGGTGTATTCTTATTTTACATTGTTTACCATTTAGTGCACAGCACAAACCTTTTTTTTAATCAAATAACTCAAAAATGTATATAAGGCAAGCATTATGTCATTAATTTATCTGAATTCTTTATTATAAGTCTTTTGAGAAAGTATGTTTTTGCATCAAGACTAGTAATGCATATTTGTATGCCTGCCCAGACTGGTGTTAATAGGGTCTGCCTTTCTAGATGGCAGAGCAGGAGGACAGTTTTTCACACACAATAAAATTCCGCACAGACATGGAACCGGTCAATTTATTACGTGTAATCTGCCATGAGGATGTAAGTACATGGTATCTCTGTAAAAAATGAAGATGTTTATTCACATCTCTTTACCTTAGGCACCTAAAGTGAAATCACTCATGTAATATGAATGACTGGTATCTCTCACTAGGAGAATTCAAGCTCTCCTCCTTGACTATAGAAAGGCAGACAGAGTTAGAATCCCAAATTGGACACTTCTTTCAGTGATGGTAAAAATAACCCCCAGCGTTACTCACTCCTTAATGTTCCCAACTAAAATTTCTGCCATAGTGTGATTATGACCTTTGTGTCTTTTATTTCATAGAATCACAGGTTTCCTCCCTGTATCTTGTGCCCTAGCTAATGCCTTTCAGCATCCTTTGCTTTTCAGGTAAGTCTTGCTGCCCACTACCTCAATTAAAGCCTAAATATATGTATATATAAAACCAACACAATTCTTGGCTTTTAGCCTCCAGATTATTTCATAGAACGTCGTCTTTGAAGAAAAAACAAGTATCTTTAAAAACATTTCTGAAATTATTATATAAAAGTAAGTAAAAACAATATTGATTTTATTTAATCTAAAAGTATTTTTCTATGTCTAAACCTGTAATTTCAACTCCCTCTACAGTCAGTCAAAAGCAATAAATCTCTCAGTGGTGTGTTTTAAACAAGTTATGTTCTGGACATACCTGATTCTCTGCTTTGGCTATCAAGGGAATCTACATAGCTAGGTTAATGTTTAAATGTCCACAGTTAGGTTAGATAAATCCCACCCATGGAAACTTAATGAAAGAAAAACTTTATTATTTGAAACCTCTGTGAGGCAGCATGATTAGGAAAAGTGTTCTCAGATCTGTGCTAATCTCTGTTGAACACTGTTTTTCAAAAGCCTTTTGGTTTCTGTCTCAGTAGTGGAGCCAAAAATAAAAACTGACCATTGAAAAATTATGCTATTTACTAGAAAGTGTCTTTAATAAATAGAGAAGATGGAAATTTTTTTAATTTAACTGATAGATTTCTTTTAAATTTACTGTCAAAAGTTTGCAGCCAGTTTTCACTTGCTCTCATCTAGGGTTTAAAGTACTTTAAGCACACAAAGCCCAACCAAAACTCACATAATTACTTCAAAGAAAATGGGCATTTGCAATTTTTCTCATGCAAAAGAAAGACTACAGAGATAACAAATGATGTGTTTGTTTGCTGTGAACTCTCTTGTAACCATTGCTTATCTGAGAAAAAGCAGCTGAAGATTATAAAGTCCTAGAAGTAGGTGAGGTGAAGGTAGCTGGACAGTTTCATTTCTGTTGGAGTGTAACTTAGATACCGATTTCATCAGTGGAGGGGTGGCCTTCGAATTACTCCCTTTGGAGTCTACAAGACCATGGAAGTTTAGTAGGAGACTTAAGGTCTTCATAATGACCATTTCCACACAAGACAACCAACCACACAGCTAGCCAGGTGCTGCAACCAGGCTGATTTAGCTACTTCCAATGCTCTTATGACCTGAAGGCTGCAGGCAATTGTCCCAAAGCCAAAAGACAAAGGTGCCAATGGCAGCACCTGCTGTATGTCACTGCTGCTCCTCAGCTGGCACCTGGAGCCCTCCTCAGAGCACCTCAGCCCTAACCCTGCCTGTGCCTGTTTTGGGGTGAGCTCTATGGCATTGCTGTCCCTTCTTTACCCAAAGGAACTAGGCAGGGGAAGGGAAGGTGAGAGCTAGTAAGAAACACAGAGACAAAAAGGTTGACAACACAACTGTACAATCAGTCCTGTAGCACCTCAGCCTTTTGGGAGGGTGGGTATACGTTGTGGGCAGCACAGATTTCGACATTTTCTGGTCAGACTGATCTGTCTTAGACATCTGCTGCTGCTCCCAAATCCCATGGGGAGGACAGAGCATTACTCACAGCTTGCTGATCTGGCAAGTCCATGTCAGGGTCACTGGAAAGAGGGAAGGGAGCTGGAGACCTCTGCGTCTGAGTCACCCTTTTTTGCCCAGCCCTTACCTTTCATGATAAAAGCCCTGCAGGCACAAACACCTGGGTCACAAACCTTCACAATGCGGCCCTGCTTTGGCATACATACTCTTCTTATAGTGACTGTTACCCTGAATCCAGTGACTGCCGCAGCACAGAGTGAAAAAGGTGCCACTGGAGAAGATGCCTATCCCCCTCTGTGGGACCTTGCACCTGAAAACCTGCTGGGTTTCCTAGTAAAGGACAACAAAATTGTCATCAATGCTTGGAACTATCAAGAACGACTGGGAGTGTATAAGAACTTGCTAAACTCTTCAGCCAAATATTTTATCGCCTTTGGATCCCAAAATTTTGGCAATATTCTCTGGGGATTACCATTGCAACATGGGTGGCAATTTCGTACAGGTATGAATTAAGTCCTTAAGCTGCTGGAACAACAAAGTGTTTGCCGGACCCACTTTGGGTCATCCTTTCCAAGGTTTCTGCCTCACAAGCCCAGTATAGCCTCAGATGGTGTAAATTTTGACATACTGAGCTAAGCTGCTAATTTGAAAAAGAAATCCTGAATGAAGGGAACACCCTTGCCTTGTTGAGCAACAGCTATTAAACGTCCTAACAGAAAAACGTATTGCTACACAGAACTGGTCAGAATCCAGAAGATCTATGGTTTAGATCGGCAATATTTCAGTTAGCTGAAAATCTTTGTAAAGATATTCACAGTTGTTCCTGTTTATATTAGGTAGGTTTCAGGGCCTGCATTCTGCAGTGCTGTTCTTAAATTGCTAACTAATAGGCTTTTTTTGGTTGTTTATGTTATGATCTTCTATTGGCGGTTTGAGTTTCATTTCTAATACAGATAGTTGAAAGTCCACCTGTCTGTCTGAGAATTTGTTTCCATTTGCTCTTTTTGATCAGTTTAGGAGTAGCCTCATTATTTTCTAAACATGTGTTTTACACAAAATTAAAATTTGTTCTGTTTGTTGGGGTTTTTTTTGTTTGGTTTTTATTTTGGTTTTTAAATTATGTCCAAATTCTAATGGCTCATCCCGCCAAAGCTGGTTGTTATCTGGAGCGGTCATTCTTGTTTGCTTGTTGGCCGTGCCAGGGAAGCAGATACAGAAACATGTGTGAAAGGTCCCTTGAGGCTAAGGCTGCAATATCTTATCGAGGGCTTTATCAGAGAACGTGTTCTCCCACACGCTGCTTCACATGCAGCAGGCAGTGAAGCTTTCCATTCAAAGCCAGAGTTGACTTGCCTTGTTCTAGCAACCAGGAGAGGTGGAAAGAAGAGAATAAGAGTCAGTCATGTTTTCAGGAACTTTTTTAGTAACAAGGCATAAGCAAATGCATCTGTCTGCCTGTTGTTTTCTGTATTGGTTTTAGTCTGTAGTTTCATGAGGTGGTGGTTTGGCTGAAGCTGTATGTTTGGAAGAAGACAGAGGGGCTGCAGCTGGTGGTGAAGGAAGGCTGCCAGCATTTAGTCGCACCTAATGGAAAATAACTGCTACGTCAAAATGAGGAAAAGGAGGTAGAGTAAGCAAAATCCAAGGAGGCAACTAGCTGGCAAGCAGACAGCAGCAAGAAGAATTTGGCTGGAGTTTAGGCAAGCTTTTTCCTCTTTCCCTTCTTTATGTATAGGAAAAGAAAGAAGTTGAAGAGGATGGCTGGTGCAACAGGAGAGTTGACCCAATGTGTGGCAGAGGCAAAGATGACTGGATGCAGAAGCTACACTTGAGTGGCGACATGCTGGAAAGGATCTAGTTATGTAGTGTGGCCTCATCCACAAAGTGAAGATGTGCCTGGTTGCAGTGACAGTTCCCAAATAGAGATGAGGGACACAGTAGGTGAGAGGAAGCTTTGCACCTGGTTGCACAGAAAGGTAAAGACCTGCTGTCACCAGCCAAAGAGTCGTAGGACTAGTCCTTACGCAAGGAGATATATATTTGAAATTACATGATTAGAAGGTTAAAAAAATAGTAGAAGGAGAAATATCACATGGCTGGAAAGCATTTTACACTAAAAAATGTGAGAAGTTGAAGGATGACTGGATAAGGGGGAAAGAAAGACATAATTTTGGTGCATACAGTAGTGAGGTTAGCAACTGGCTAAACCTAATCCAGATAGGCAGCTGGGCTAGATTAGTGAGGAATGACTGAAGCATTTGTATATTGACATAATAAGCTTGGGCAAATGAAAGCAGGATTTGAGTTCATCGTGCCAGACAGCAGATCCTTGAAAATACTACAAAAACTGTTGAATTAACAATTCTGTCTGGTTATGAAAGTTATGTTGCTGAGAAAATATTTTTTTTTAATATGGTCCTATATAAACCATAAAAAGCAAGTGAAGCTGCTACTTAATAAGAGCGGTACAAAGATTTGCAATAATCTACTCATGGACATAAAATGGAATCAGTACTTTGCCTAAATTTACAGTAGAGGCAATGATGTTGAGACAGCACAGCTGGTAGGAATGAGGCTGCGGAAACAGAAATTATCACTTGGCAGATGGAGTTAAACTGAGAGTCCTACCTACACAGACTGAGGAAACTGGATGTTTTCTACCTGCACTTGGAAGAATTGACATATAGAAGTACAAATCCAGGAGCAATAACTTTAAGAAAGCTTCAGGTGGTATTGTATGTCTGAAGAGTAGGAAAGGTTGTACCTATATTGAAGAAGAAGGAAAAATGGGGTAAGGACACAATAATATTTATTTTTCCTACATCAGCAGTAGATGAGATATTATTAGAATAAGTATAGAGGAAAGAATATTTAAAGACATGCAGCTAAACAGAAAAAGGCATAAAGCACAGCTTATGTGAATCAAAGGTAGTTTGTGTCAGACTAACTCGATACCTTCTTTTATAAGTGATGTTTTACCGAAGTCCAGAAATGCATTTCATCCCTTTGTAAAATCAAAGCATAGAATCAAAGTTTTTAATGACACTTTACAAAATAAGAATGAAACAGGGAATTGTAAATCTGGTAAAGGAACACCTGAAGGAGAATTGAGTGACTAGTGTTGCTAAGGTAAGTTTACAGCTAAATGGAGGATATGCTCAGAGTTCTTCAATTATCATTCTTGAGAACAACGTCATTTAGCTTTTTCATTAACAACCTTGCCACCAAAAATATACCAGAGAAATCTTGCTTATGAGATTGCACATAGCTGCTAATGACATACATGCTAATGACATGGGAGGCACTGTCAATACAGAGAAAGACACAAATAGCTTGGTGTGACGTGTTTGTGTGGCGCGGGTTTTTTTGGTGGCGGGGGAGGGGCCGCAGGGACGGCTCCTGTGAGAAGCTTCTAGAAGCTCCCCCGGCTCCAAGTCGGGCCCGCCTCTGGCCCAGGCCGACCCAATTGGTGACGGCGGTTGCGCCTCTGGGAGAACAGATTTAAGAAGGGGAACCCACAGTGAGTAGGGGGATTGGAATGTGAGAGGAACCCGTCTGCAGATACCGAGGTCAGTGAGGAAGGAGGGGGAGGAGGGGCGCCTGAGGAGGTGGATGTCCCTGCAGCCCGTGGTCAGACGGCAGGCTGTCCCCCTGCAGCCCGTGGAGGTGAACGGTGGAGCGGAGGCCCCCCAAGATGGCCGTGACTCCCTGGGAAAGCCCACGCTGGAGCAGTTGGTGACTGAAGATCAGCCCGGGAAAGGACCCACGCCAGGGAAGTTCAGGAAGAACTGAAGCCCATGGAGAGGACTCATGTTGGAGAAGTTCGTGAAGGACTGTCTCCCGTGGGAGGGACCCCATGGTGGAGCAGGGGACGAGTGAGTTGTCCTCCCCCTGAGGAGGAAGGAGCGGCAGAGACAAGGTGTGGGGAGCTGACCCCAACCCCCATCCCCTGTCCCCTGCGCCGCCGGGGGGAGGAGGTGGAGAGAACCAGGAGTGGAGTTGAGGCAGGAAGGAGGGAGGGGTGGGGGGAAGGTATTCTAAGGTTTGGGTTTACTTCCTAATATCCTTGTTTTGTTTTGATTTGTAGTAACTTGATTTTGTTTCTTCCTCAAGTTAAGCCTGTCTTTTGCCCGTGACCACAAGTGTTGAGTGATCCCTCCTTGTCCTTGTCTCGACCCATGAGTCTGCCTTTAGATTTTCTCGTCCCACCATGGCTGGAGGGGGGAGTGAGCGAGCGGCTGCATGGTGCTTTGTTACTGGCTGGGCTTAAACCACGACACTTCGATAGACCTGAAGACTGAAATAACAGTCATGTACACAGGGAATAGGAGGGACCAGAGAGAATAAAACTGGAGTGTAGACCTGGAAGTAGAGTTAGTGCTTCCAGCTCCAAGTAATTCATATATATGTTATAATTATCACTGATACTGCCTGGGACTTTTCATTTTCTGAAAACACCTAGGCTAACAATCTTTGGTAAATCTAATGTACAATTCTTTTGCAACATTTTGTCTTCTTTTTCTTTTTTTTTTTATCCTTCCCATTCATTCCCTTTGCACACCAGTGAACTACTGCTGCCTATTTCTGATGCCCTGTGTGAAAGTAGAATCTTGAAAAAAGAAAAAAATATTTCTGTAAATATTAAAAAATACCATTTTTCATTAAAAAATATCCTGTTGAACTGCATTCCTCAAGACTGCAAATTCATGCCCTCAGTGCTCTGCTACTGAAACATATAGGCTTGAGCAGCTAGCATGTCCCAAAGCACAAGCTCTGTCCAGTCAGCTAGAGAGGATAATTAGGATAATCTGTATGCACATGGTTCATGATCATCTCTTCTTCTTGAGTAAAAAGTATCAGAAAATTTGGTTAGGTTTTTAAAGAATGTAATGAGGTTTAGTTCTAATCTGACAGAAATGACAGTGTCATTATTCAGCTGACTTGTCAGACAGCAAGTGCTCTGCAGGGCAGAGTTTGGGAGCTTCTGGAACAGCTCAAGTCGTTGGACCTGACCATGGTGATTTCATGTCATACTCTTAAAGCAGACTTCCTGACTCACTCACATGACTAATAACCACATAATGTACACGTACATTATGCTTTCAGGAATTAGGCTGTTTCTCCATGTCACATGCTTAAAGTAAAATGTGCCTTACATGCTGTCATGAATAATTGTGAAATGTTTTGCATGTTTGCTACAGCACAGATGCTTGAAAACCCTGCTAATCAGGTACAACAATGTTTGCATGCTTAGCTTCACAGTAAGGCCATGTTTGTATGCATGATTAAACAGGAAGGGATTCTGTATCACACAACGCAATTAGGTGAGACAATTACTAGCACATTTAATTTGTACTATTCTGCTTGTTAAGCAGCTCTCCTACACTAGCAGCCCTGCATCCATTGAAAATGATGCATCAGCCATACATGTGTTTATGTCCATATGTGTGTGTATATTTAGAGCTCTATAAAAATATCACTGCAATGTCCTACTTTCAGACAGTTCCATAAATTTTCAGAATACATTTACAGTGAGGAACTGTAAAACACAATCAAATTACAATGCACTGCATGAAGTATTGACTAGGAAATTCAACTACTCTAGGAATAGTAGTTTATGAAGCAAAACAACAGTAATTCTTCTGCTTCTCTGAGCAATTTATGGTGCATGCTTTACTGCTATATAATTTTTTCATCTCAGAGGGATTTCTTGTGTGAAAAAAGATTGAGAAGTATTTGGTGTATTATTTCATTTGATTCAGGCAGATTAGCAGATCCTTCCAGTGTGACTTCCTGTGGCTATGAAGATGGAGACCTCCTGTGCATATCTGTAAGAAGCTGGTGGTCCTGTAAGTATGTGCTGTTACATTGTTCTTCTCCAAAACATGATTAGTGTCGTAGAAGGCAATTTAGAATCTTTCTTCCCCTTAGACTTCTATATTACAAAGCAATTTCAGTGCTACATAATTCTCCATTGAAAACTTGTAGCAAGACTCGTAAGTGTGAGTGACTAAATGAAAGTTAATTGACATTGAGAACTTATTTGAGGAAGGAAAAAAAAAAGCCAATTTTCAGGCTTTAAAATGTTTGCATTGCAAAAATGCATGTAAAAATGTGTGGGAAACACCATGACGGGTATCTATATTTGTAGACATTCGTAGAAATCACAGTTTTCAATTACTCCAGAGCAGATTTGTTCAGTTTAGATGCTGGAACTTCAAATTAAAACTTGGTGTGAGAATGTCAGGCAGGAATCTCTGTGGTTCTTGCATCACCCTCAGTAATACAAATCTGACAGGACTTTTCTGCCTTCAGTTGCACCTCCACAACTTTGCTGTGGTCAGTAGGCTACACAGAAAGAAATAAAGGGAGACTTTGTGCCCATGATATCCAAATAACTTCATTATCTTTATTACACTGACATTTATCCAGCAGGCTTTCAAGTATTCATCTAAAACTTAGTTAATACTTCGACCTGGTGTACATGAGCTATGAGGCAATTTCTGTTCACTTTAATATTGGCTTTGGAGTTCTAGTAGGTTGAAATTCTGTTAAAATTTTTTCATTATTCCAATGAGTAGCAACAAACTGAAGTCACAGAGAAAGTGTAAAGATCTGAATTTCTATTGTCAGTGCCCCTGATACTTTCAGTGTTTTCCTCAGTTTCTCTAAAAACACACATCCAGATAACTCAGTCTTCCCCAAAATGGAAATATCCAAAATTCCTGGATGCTTTTGATAATTCAGGCCATTCGTATATTGCTGTGTTGAACTGGAGGGATCAAGTTAATGCATGGTTTCTCTTAGTCTGAGATACACCAGAATTTCATTTGTAAAAATGTCTGTCATAGGTGTAACAGGAGAGTGGCTCTATCCATTACACCTAAGCAAATGTGCATTGCAGGAAGCAACGTCATCTCAATGATAGTGATATCAAATTTAGAACCACCTTTGCACTACGCAGTACAGAGAAAAAGCAAAGTGTCAAACTCTACTGAAGACCCAGGTGCGAGCTAACTCAGCCATATGTGCTGTTGGCATCACTCCTGGTAGATGCGGTAGAGCACCTTGTCCTCCCATGGGACATAAGGGTAGGTCCACTGCCAGGATCATGGGAGAAATAATAGTGTATGAGACAGGATACTATAACCAGGTTTTTACATAGAAAGGAAAAAGCGGTTATATCCACTACTGGCTAAGAGCTTCGTAAAAGAGGAAAGAAAGGAATCTGGAATGCCACATGCAACTCAAGGGTATCCATTTATTGTTGCGCAGGGCAGCCCAATGAATAACACTTGTAGCATCAATACAAAAATTACCAATACTACAGTGGTGTCTGTCTCAGGTGCAAGAACATGTGTAGCCTATTTCCCTCTGGTATTTTTACAGCCTATATGGAAACACACTCCTCAAACAACAATGCATACCTAGATTTCCACAGAGTTCATCTTACAAGGCAATTTCTTTTGAGCCCATAAAAAACATATACAACCATTAAATTGTCTCATTTGATTAATCAAAAATATTTAATTAATTTGCCTACACAATTGTATATCCCAACCAGTCCAAATAGAATGCCCCAAACAATCTTTTTGTTTCCATTTTTCAAAAGCTGAATGAACATATTTTTTAAAAAAATAATTCCCTTGTTCTCTGATCTGAGTCAAAGTCAGTATTTTTGGAGACTCAAACTCGAACTCTGACTCTTTTAGAGAGTTTATCTTCTATTTTTAAAGAAATGGAACTGACAGATAGGGTGAGGCGAAGAAAGACAAGACCAACCTATAGATTACCACCATTACTTATGTCTAAAGGCAATGAAATGATGGAAATCTTCATTTTTTAAGGAGTTAAAGCCCTTGTAAGTCCTCCAGTTTAAATATTCTTTCCCCTCCTAGGGAAGGGAAAGCTTCATATTCTTTTTCCTGTAGCACATTTTGCCCTCTATCACTTCTGTGCCTCGCTCCCTCAGCTTCCCTGCTGGCCTGTCCCAAGTCCCCCTTTTCACCAGACCTGCTGGCAGGTTTCGGCAAATGGCTCTGTCCCTTCCCTGCCACATGAGTGCTTTGGTCTAGAGACCCTTTGAATGAAGCCTCTGGCTGTGAGCCAGCAATTAAATGTATATATCTTCAACTGAAGAAAGGCATAAGCATATGTGGCAGTGCATCCGTAACAGCATAGAGTAAATTTCAAATATAAATTCAGAGTAAAACCAAAGCTGAGTGTGATACTCCAACTTCAGTTTCCCATCTCTGTGGATGGCTAGCACTAGGTGCTCTGTGGCAAGGTGTCACATGCAGTCCCAAGTGAAAAGGGTCATTGCATAGCCCTGTGCAAGCAGGGGACCCTCCTGGAATAGAAACCACCACCTGTACTTTCTCAGTGTTTGCATTCCTGCTCTTTACTTACTTCTAACTACTGCATGTTTCCTTCATACTGATTTTGTTGCCTCCAGAAAATGTATAAAGTTAGCCTTAATTTACCCCATTGCAGCAGGAACATGCAAAAAGTCTTTCAGACTGCACAGAAATGTCTCTTACTGTTGTGAGAGTGCAAGCGGTTTTGGCTGGCCTTCAGGGCAGCCCTCTGTGGCACGAGTAGTCATATGAAGCCAGAAGTCAGCTTAAATCAGAAACTCACATTTAATACAGCCCAGGGTGTATGAGACTCTCCCTGCCTAAGAACTTCAGCCCTTTTTACCTAGAATAATATTCAGTATAGTGCTTTCCTGCATTATTTTTCTGCCCTCTGAGTCACCCAGGCAGGTACCAATATGTAATGTATGCAAGCCCACTGAAAAGAATGTAAGTACTTTCTGATGTGAAATCCAGGTTTCAGTACTTCTCATGAAAATAGTGAACAAGAAGCAAGACCGAGCTTAGCAATGACTCCCAGTGCAACACTGTCTTCTTGTGACTTGAGACTTTTCCTTTGCTCTTCTGACAGGCCACACCTTTCCTCCTGAAAATGAGCAAAATCTTTTTTAAAAGCAAAATTATTATTTTCCAGTAAAATATCATTAGTATTTGCCTTTTCCTTTCTTATATGCCCATGATGCATAGAAGTGGGTTTTTTTAATGAAAACAATATTCACGGAGTACCCCTTAGTCTTTCTGTACTTAGCTTGCAACTATTATTTGAGAGACTTTTGATGTCCTGTCCTTGACAACCTATAAAGATCTAACTTTTATCGGTTGTTTGTCCTTTCCTGCAAAGTATAGCACACTGTCGGTTCATGCATGGCTATTAAAGGACAATATATAAATGAATATTACAAATCATATCTAAAGCAATACAGATATCATCATTAGTGCATTTCAGTACATATGTCCCACTGCTGAACACAGTTGTATCAGTGGCAATTTCAAACTATAGCATTTGGTATGGGAGAGTGTTCATTATTCTATGCAGGAATTTTTATTTGCTTGTGGTTAATACATCCTCCTTTTTCATTATTGTCACAGGTATGAATTACTACTTGGCTGTCATACCCTTTCTGGGGGCAGTGGAGGCTGGCCTCTTTGGGCAACTGCAGTATGAGATAGAAATATTGCCACCAGAAGAGCGAAGAGCTGATTTCTGTTATAGCGTTGCCGACTGCCGATCTCGCATTCCCAAGCTCATGGATGACTGGAAGGCCTATTTTGAAGTAAATAATTTTACTTTTTTTTTCATATTTTATAGGAAATGATACCAGAATATCAGCTTTAAAAACTATTATTACTGTTATTTTTAAGATTCAGAGAGCTTGCTTTGCTTTCAATAACAGCTTGATATAAAAGTAACAAGCAGGAAAAATGAAAAGCGTAACATAAAGTAAGTCAGAGCTAAGAGGGCCAGGATTTTTACAGGTTATGGATTTTTTCCTTCCTTCAAGATAATTCTGTATTTTAGAATCTATCCCAAGAGACTGTTTTGTTAACAGTTAAATTTGTATTATTCTTATACTGCTTATGTTAGCAATGCAAAATAAGCATGTGAGATAGAACATTACTCTTGAAAAATGGCCTTGCATTGGTTTTATAGGGTTTATTTATGCCTTCAAACATCTAAAAATCTGAAAATGCTAAAACTTCATTCAGAAGGACACTTATTTATGCAAGTAGATATTATCTTTCCTCCTCATTCAGCTCTTCCATAATCTCAAAGATGATAATATTTCTTACTTCAAAGTTCAATAACTATTTTTATAGATAGGCTTCTATATTCAACATATTTGTTGGTAAGCAAATAATTGATAATGATCAGAAAATTTAAACCATAAGTCCCTCTTGGCAAGTGTGAGTGAAGGTAGAGGTTTTAGGAGCAAGACTGGGTTTGTTATCTTAAGACTGTTTTTCCTAAGCAGTATGTTTCAGAAGTTATTATAAAAGATCTGCTTCTCAAATAGCCATAATGATAACCATTAAGGATAATTTCCCCAAAATCTTCTGAAAGTTGTGGTTGAAAGAGTATAAACAGGTTTTCAAGGAATCCAATATTTCAGCACGGAAGCTTCCATGGCACTCAGATACAAAATCCACTGAATTATTGTGGCAGAATACCTATTTAGGTATTTATGTGGATAAAACTGTTGCTCTGTTAAAGTCAAAGAATGGCAACTCCCGTTAACTTCAGTGGGGATATGTATTAACTTTATAAATCTATATTAATCATCTTTTTCTCCTTATGGTAGACATTATAGTTACTTATAAAGCAGCACATTCTAACTACCCAAAAGCAATTTCCCTTAGCTTGCAAACTTACTGTTCTGTGAGGTATGTACCTAAGTCTAAAAAATTCATTGGGTTTAAACCTCTCCCCTGTTTCTCTGTCTTTTTTCCTCCCTGTTGCTGCAGTATCTGTTATCTACAGGACACAAAGCCGTGAGCCCTGCAACCTTCTCCTCCTTCAAACTGGATGATGCCCTCCGTCTCATGTGGAGGGCACACGTCGCCTCCATTGCTTACGCGCTGCCCAAGTTCCAGGACAGGTACGGGGACAAGAGATGTGGCCAAGGGGGATCTTCCCATCTGCATGCCTCTTTGGAAGATAGTATCCCCAAAAAGTCCACATGATCTTTCTTACTTTAGGCCTCTACTCTTTAGGCTCCACTCTTCCTTCCGCTGTCTTGCAGCCTGGGATGACCAGCGAGAGATGGCTGCCCAGGCTGCGGTGGGCGGGCAGGCTGTGGGCTTAAAAATAGATGCTGATTCCTCTCTGGGAGCACGGGCCCGAGTCAGGAGCTGTGTTTAATCTCGGCAGGGGCAGCAATGCCAGAAGAAATTATGTAAAAAGTGATGAAGGAGGTTGTAAGTCACTGTGGCCCTGACACCACTCAGGATTTTATACTGAACAAAGCACATTTGGGATAAATGATCAACTACCGTGCTCTACAGGGGATTTCAATTATCTGTTACATTTTTATTTTGATCTCTTCCAGCTTAAAATATCTCTCTGATCCAGAAGCAAATTTTGGTGAAGACTGGGCTAATGCTGTGGATTTCATTGCAGCCACACACTTCTCTACAGATTTCCTGACCACAAACAACTTCCAGGCTTTTCTGCCCCAGAGAATGCTTGTTGAAGGGGATGTCCTCCCATCCATTAGTGACTTCAGTCCACAGCAAAATAGAGTCCTGCTTTCAATGAGAACTCTTCATAAAGCAAATCAATTAACAGGTATGAGCCCGACCTACAAATGTCTGTAGTTCTTAGATATTTAATATCTTGTTCCCTCTTTTTATACCTTTCTCCGTATGAACACAGTGAATTTTGATATAAAATAGTATAAACACTTCCTAGAGACTAACAGCAAAACAGTAAAGCTAAAAGTACAACCATAAGTAAACAACACACCAGAGAGCAAATGCAGTAGATGGGATGACACTGAAGTTAAGCGTTGAGGATTTCCCATCAGACAAATGCATCTTTTGTTGGAGCAGATGATCTTACTTTTTTCTCCAGTTTTCACAGGATCTTTAAAAACACAGACACCACTTTGTGTTTCACCAGTTAAATCTGAAACAATTAAAGCTGTAAATAAAATTATTAGATCAGTTGAGGTCATTACAAAAAATGGGCAAATGATGAATATCATCTGTCCCAGCAAAACCGTATCCTTAGACAATGCTGGCTTCTCCACGTTCACTAAAAAAAGTTCTGCATCGCCATCCAGCGGTGAGACACAGAATTGCACGCGCCTGAGGTTTCAGTTCATTCGTAGGTATTGCTGGGTTGGGTATTTTTGTTTGTCCTTTGTGAAGTAAAGTTATTTTGAATCTTTAAATGAAAATACAGTATAAAAATACACTGAAAAACTAGTATCCAGAGCTATGGCAGTTGTTTTGTGATCCTCTTCTGCCCACACAGTTCAGTGAAAATTCTCTCAGTAGCTGTATTTGTAGCTGAAAAAGATGCATAATGAAGCTACTCAGTGTTACAAAAGAGCATCCTCGCATCACAGACTGCTTCCCTCATACCTTCCACGTAGCATGATTCCTCGAAATCTGAATAAGGATCTTAACAGCTCTATCCCGTCCCTGGTAGTCTATGCCAGAATTTCAGGAAACAGTTCAGGCTTCCTTGACCTACCTGCAGGAGGGGAGGGGGGCACGGGAGGGAAAAGCAGGACTAGCAGGGCAGCAAGGAGGGAGCAGAGCACCAGGGCAGCAGAGCAGATGAGAACAGCACTGGAAAGAGAGAGGAAAAGAGGCATGGATGCTGAAGATGGTAGAGGGAAGGAAAGAGAGGGATGACGAAGTTTCATGCAGGTGCAGCCATAATGAAGTCCATAGCTGAAATCCCTTGCTTTGCAGGCGGGAGATTTCCCTGACTATGCTTTGAAGGGATGGGCTTTGCATTCAGCTGGGACTTAAATGCCAGCTAACTCAACCTGGTGAGTGATTTGCAGATCAGAAAAGGAGCTTTAAACCAAATTTGACTTGCGTCTGGATCCACAGCTTCAGTGGGGACCTGAAACACTAGATCTTATTGACACAAAACGCAGATGACAAAATGTGACATACTGTTTTTGTAGAGCTGGATTCTTAAAACTTTTAAACACATCCTGTGAGATGCAGAATCCTCTTCTGGTGCTGCAAACTTCAACAGCAGATAGAGGGTCTCGGTACCTCTTACGATGTGACCCTGTCCAACCCAGAGTGAGATTTGATTTCTTGATTCACAGTTTGATTACTCTTTATTTTCCTCTAGCTACCTCTGCCTGTCCAGCAAGGACCTGTATTGAGAGAGTGCTCTGCTACCTCTAAAGCTTCTTGCCTCATCGATGGTCAGAAGCTTTTCTTTTTATGCTCTGCCCCCCACTGATATCTGAAGGCAGACAAGCAGATGCCTTGTTCTTTGATCCCTTCCCTGCTGTCCTAACCTTTCCTGTGGTCCTACTAGGCAAAAGCACTGTTTGCTGCCTTCACCTCTTAACTCCTCATCTCCCCAGTACAATACCGTACAAAGTCAACTCTGTGCTGGGAGTCTGTTATAGACCGCCTGACCAGGTTGAAGAGATGGATGAATCGTTCTACAAGCGGCTGGCAGTAGTCTCAGAATCGTGTGCCCTTGTCCTTGTGGGGGACTTTAACTTTCCAGACATCTGCTGGAAATACAACACAGCAGTGAGTAAACAATCTAGGAGGTTCCTGGAGTGTGTGGAAGATAACTTCTTGACACAGCTGGTGGGTGAGCCAACCAGGGGAGGAGCCTTGCTAGACCTGTTGTTTACGAACAGGGAAGGACTGGTGGGAGGTGTGATGGTTGGAGGCCGTCTTGGGCTTAGTGACCATGAAATGGTAGAATTTTCAATTCTTGGTGAGGCAAAGAAGGTGGTCAGCAAAACCACCACTATGGACTTCCGGAGGGCTAACTTTGGCCTCTTCAAGGCACTGGTTGAGAGAGTCCCTTGGGAGACAGTCCTGAAGGGCAAAGGGGTCCAGGAGGGATGGACATTCTTTAAAAAGGAAATCTTAATGGCTCAGGACCAGGCTATTCCCATGTGCCACAAGTCAAACCGCCGAGGAAAACGACCGGCCTGGCTGAATGGGGAGCTTTTGCTAGGACTTAAGAAAAAAAGGAGAGTTTATCATCTCTGGAGGAAAGGGTGGGCAACTTGGGAAGAGTACAGGGATCTTGTTAGATCATACAGAGAGAAAATTAGAAAGGCGAAAGCTCAGCTAGAACTAAATCTGACCACTATCGTAAGGGACAACAAAAAATGTTTTTACAAATACGTTAACAGTAAAAAGAATCCCAAGGAGAATATCTATCCTTTAATGGATACAGAAGGGAACGTAGCAACCAGTGATGAGGAAAAGGCCGAGGTACTTAATGCCTTCTTTGCCTCAGTCTTTAATAGTGAGTCCAGTCATCCTCAGGGTACTCTACCTCATGAGCTGGAAGGTAAGGATGAAGAGCATAACATACCCCCCTTAATCCAGGAGGAATTAGTTAGGGACCTGCTACGCCACCTGGACACTCACAAATCTATGGGACCTGATGGGATCCATCCAAGAGTACTGAGGGAACTGGCTGAGGTCCTTGCCAAGCCACTCTCCATCATCTATCAGCGTTCCTGGTCAACAGGGGAGGTCCCAGAGGACTGGAGGCTTGCCAATGTGACTCCCATTTATAAGAAGGGTCAGAGGGAGGATCCGGGGAACTACAGGCCAGTCAGCCTGACCTCGGTACCGGGAAAGATTATGGAACGGTTTGTTTTGAAAGCACTCACATGGTAAGTCCAGGATAAGAGGGGGATCAGGCCCAGTCAGCATGGGTTTACGAAAGGCAGGTCCTGCTTGACCAACCTTATCTCCTTCTATGACCAGGTGACCCGCCTAGTGGATGAGGGAAAGGCTGTCGATGTTATTTTCCTAGACTTCAGCAAGGCCTTCGACACTGTCTCTCATGGCATACTCCTTGAGAAGCTGGTGTCTTGTGGCCTGGATAAGTGCACTATTCACTGGGTGAAAAACTGGCTGGATGGCCGAGCCCAGAGGGTAGTGGTGAATGGGGTGAAATCCAGTTGGCGGTAGGTCACAAGTGGTGTTCCCCAGGGCTCGGTGTTGGGCCCTGTTCTGTTTAATATCTTTATTGATGATTTGGATGAGGGGATTGAGCGCACACTCACCAAGTTTGCAGATGACACCAAGTTGGGAGGCAGGGTTGATCTGCTTGAGGGTAGGGAGGCTCTACAAAGAGATCTGGACAGGCTGGATCGATGGGCTGAGGCCAATTGTATGAAGTTTAACAAGGCCAAGTGCCGGGTCCTGCACTTTGGTCACGGCAACCCCATGCAGCGCTACAGGCTTGGGGAAGAGTGGCTGGAAAGCTGCCCGGCAGAGAAAGACCTGGGCGTGCTGGTTGACAGCCGGCTGAATATGAGCCAGCAGTGTGCCCAGGTGGCCAAGAAGGCCAATCGCATCCTAGCCTGTATCAGGAACAGTGTGGCCAGCAGGAACAGGGAGGTGGTTGTTCCCCTGTACTTGGCACTGGTGAGGCCGCACCTCGAGTACTGTGTTCAGTTTTGGGCCCCTCACTACAGGAAAGACATTGAGGTGCTAAAGCGTGTCCAGAGAAGGGCAACCAAGTTGGTGAGGGGCCTGGAGCACAAGTCTTATGAGGAGCGGCTGAGGGATCTGGGGTTGTTCAGTCTAGAAAAGAGGAGGCTGAGGGGAGACCTTATCGCTCTCTACAACTACCTGAAAGGGGGTTGTAGTGAGGTGGGTGCTGGTCTCTTCTGTCAGGTGTCTGGAGATAGGACAAGAGGAAATGGCCTCAAGTTGAGGCAAGGGAGATTTAGGTTAGATATTAGGAAAAATTTTTTTACTGAGAGGGTTGTCAAACATTGGAATAGGCTGCCCAGGGAAGTGGTTGAGTCACCATCCCTGGAGGTATTCAAAAAGCGAGTGGACAGGGTACTCCAGGACATGGTTTAGGGGACATGGTTAATGGTTGGACTCGATGATCTTGAAGGTCTTTTCCAACCGAAATGATTCTATGATTCTATGATTCACTGTTGCCATTTTTATATAAAAAACATGTTTTGCAGGAGAATAATCTCCTCTTGGTTTTCTAGTAGACTTTTTTTTTACCCTCAGATTTCCTCTATGGACCCTTTATCCAGTAAAAAGATTAGCACTTAGAGGAGTGGGGAGCAGGTAATGACTCTCCTGCAAACTAGTGCTATGCTGGACTGGTCAGGCATACTTCTTAGAGAGCCACTGCTTATTGCGTGGATGAAAGTACTAGGATCATTTTGTTCTTTAGGTTGAGGCCTTAGCTGGCAGAGAGTGCAAATTCTTAGTTGCTTTAGAGTAAAAACAAAGACATGTATGATCGTAACTACCAGGCTACTGCTTCATAAGCCATGAAGCTATGTGCAATTGCAGACCAAGACCTTAACATGCGTCTTCAATCATTTTGACTTCCAACACTGGTGACAAGGGAACAAGCCCAGTTGTCTGTCAAAACAAAGGATCCTGAGCTGAATGAATGGCCTGTGTCTCCCTACACATTTGTAGGCAATTATTACCCGATCGGCATGCTCCAGCTTTGTGTACATTTCACTGTCCACAGGAGAGTGGTGGGTATTTGTTGCCAGATGTGTGCTTTGTCCCTTGTGTGCCGCGAGCTGCGTGTGCTCCATGTTAATTTGACAATGTCATGTTGTGTTTCTTTCCAAGGAGGATTGCTGCTGAAGGTCTGGCAAAAGGCTATGTCTACCGAAGCAGGAAGAAAAATGGGCCGAAAACTGATTGAAGACTTGGCTTCGAGCCAGAATTTTGACCCAGTGGGAATATATAATGATTTGAAAGGAGCAGATTTGACAGCGCTCACTTTCTTGAGAAAAAGGAGTTCCAACATTGATTGATTTAATCTTTTAACAGATATGTGTGTGTCTTGGTAATTTCTTACAGCAGGGTTTCCTGAGTCTGCCATGTCTGCATCTCTCTCATATTGAATCAATATTTTTATACTTAATTTTCCTAATTAGCTCATGTGTTTAACTCATTTCCTTATAAATAAAATGCGTCACAGAAAATCTTACTTTATTACTTTTTTGGACTTTATAAATAATATGTAATTATTGGAGACAAGATTAAATACAAGCAGATTATATTCTGTTTCAGACTGTTTTTTTTCCCTGTATACAGGGATCCCACCAGATACGTAACTACTCAGGTCCTTGATGGTCTATAGATAATCATCCAAAACTTTTCTTTGAAGCTCTGGTACAAAACCAATGCCTCGACTGCTTCCCGCCAAAGTAATTATTTTGCAGACCGCCTGCAATCAAATTCAAAGCTTTCAGGCTTAGCAGATTAAATACTTGAGTACAGATGGATTCCCTCGGTATGCTGCTTTGTAACAAACACCTAAGTGCCTCGTGGTACTGTGGAGCCAGTCCTGAGAAGTTCTGAAACAAATGAGCTTATTCTGTAGCAGCTTTTCCATGACCAACAGATTTCTGGCATTTGATTCCATTCACTTACCTCAAGGAAACATTGATCTATCTATCGATTTATGCGATTACATAGTCTGTATAACCACAGGTTACTTTTCCATTTCCCCGTGCCTAACCCTTCTTGTTGCAGCATGCCATACATTAGATTTGATTACCGAGGAAGAGATGTGTTTGCGCTGTTTGCACTCCCAGTGCCTAGCGCGCTCTGACCCAAGAGCTGATCCCAGTCGTCTGGGTGATAACACATACAGGGAATTACTTATAACAGCTTGCCGTGACAGGTTGTGGGGAAGCGGGGCAGGGGTCCTGCAGGCAGCCAGGGCTTGAAGTTTCTTAGGAAATCTGCTGACTTGGCTCCTCCGTCCTTACGAAGACTTCCCCTAGAGAGCAGGCGTGGTTGGAGCTCCCTTGCCGTGGTGGAGAGGGGAGGACGGCGATACAGCCGCTGCCTGCTGCATCCCAGCAGGTTACAGCTTGCCGTAGAGGGTATTTAAAAGAGACACGGCCCTTAGACTCCTACGGCAAAATAAGGGAAAGCAGCTTCGCTTTGCTACCGTTTTCTACCCGCCCCGCGTTTTCGGTTGCACGCGGCATCCCGGTGGGTAACTCCGTCCCATACCCCCCGCTCGGAAGGAGAAAGGCGCGTGCCGCGGCCTCTCCCGCCGCCCACGGGAGACGTTTCCCACGTCACTCCGTCGCGCTCCCCCTCTGCCTCTCCTCGCGGCGGCCCTGCGGGCGGGCGAGCGACAGCCAAAGGGCTTCGGCGGAGGGTGAGGGGGGAGGTTCGGCCTTCAGCTGGAAGAAGCTCCGGCTGACTCGGCAGCAGCCCAGCAAGGGCCCTTCCGACAGGGCCCCCGGCCGGCCCCTGCCCGGCCTCGCCCTGAAGCGCCCGCCCCGCTGGGCGGGGGGAGCGGCGGTGCTGCAGCCGGTGAGGCAGCGCTGCGTACCCCGGCAGCGCTTTCCGTGAGAAACGGCCAGGCGGCGTCCGCCCGGCGGGTGCCAGGGCCGCGGTGCCTGTCTGAGTTGCCGGTCCAGGTGCGGGCAGCGAGCGGGAGAAACGTCAGCTCCTCGGGAGTCTCCGCACCTCCCGAACTGTTGGCCGGGTACCCGAGAAGGAAAGGAGAGGGAGGTGGTATCCGAGGAAGGAGGTACCCGAGAAAGAAATGGTTTGCGCCCTTCCGTGCCACTTTCCCAGGTTGACGGGTCCTTTCTCCCCAAACTTGCACGGTATTTGAACCGCAGATTAAGAAGTAATTATCAAGACATTGAGCAGGTAAACACTCGTCTGTCCTTTAATGTCCCGGGACAAAGGTTTTAATTATTCATTGTCATTGTATGGATAAACTCTTAATGTACCATCATTACCTAACAATTTTCAAAGGAAATACATTAATGAGTTCTAAGAAAATGTGGGAGTTTTTCCCTCAATTACCTGGTTCATAGATCAGAGTAATTAGATTTCAACAGACTTTAGGTGTAATCTAAAAGTAATTACCACAGCTGGCAGCTGTGGTAAATATTAATTGTGCTCCAGAAAAGTTTGGAAAAAAAATTTGACCTTTTCTGTGGTTAACTTAGATTTAACCTAGGCTGAACTTTGAGAAAACAAGGAGCTATTAATGCAAATAGGGAAAACAAACTTACAAATTGCAAACTGCTGCACTTGAGGGGATATTTGTAACACGTTTTTGAAAAGCAAGTATCTCCTTACTTGAATTTATGGTAACATTAGGAAACATTTCAGTATTTTGAAAAAGAACCATCTTGCTCAGTACAGCATCAGGCATTTAGGTATTTCAGACACTTTGTCGGAATCCAGCATGCCAACCACCCAGGCAAAGGCTTTGGAAACTGGCCAGCAATCGCACTTTGGTGGTTGATGCACGTATAGAAGTTTAGATGAAGCACGGGATGGTGAATTCTTACAGGGAGAGCAGATCCAGGTATCTTGAAACAGAAAAGATGCATCCTAGTGAGAAAACGTACAGGTATCAGAAACTAAGCAGAGAGAAGTGTATCAAGGGAAGGCAGCACAGGTATGGTAGGATGTCTCTAGAGAAGGATGGGAGAGCACTGGAGGGGCCTGCTTGCTAGTTAGAGCTAGCAAAAGTGACAACTACCAAAGCGGGGGTTTGCCCAGCAAGGGGGCCTTACAAAGTGGAAGCGGTTTTGTTCCTCAGCGTTTGTGTGGGGTATTCAGCTCTGTTCTCACGCCTTTCACACATGTAATCTCTTTACTGAGGACTGCTTGGCATTAAGCAGAGCCACATTCTGTGTGACAGAGGTGCTGTTAGAAGAAAGCATAAACACAACTGGCTGCAGCTCTGGAGAGCCAGGAAGTTAAACTTCTGTACATGCTTGCAAATAGCCAGCCTAAGGGGACTGAAACAAACAACATTTGGGAGGGAAATAGAGAAGATTAGAAATGGATACATGATAAAAAAAGGATTTGGGAGAATAAAAATCTACCAGGAAAGAGCCTGACCTTCCTCAGAGCTTGGGCAACAGTCCTGAACCCTGCTCCCCTCCCACACCTCTGCGGGGCTGATGGGGAACCACTGCACTCCCTTCCTCTTCTAAGTCTACTCACACCCAAGGTCATCCCAGCTCATTTTAGGCAGGTCAGCTCCTTATTTCTGAGATGTGCAGTTTTCAGTGTCTTAACTACAAGAGAGGAATTTCTGAGGAATGTTCAGAAGTGAGGTTCTCGTCCTTGTCTATGTCTTTGCAACTGGGAGCAGAGCCACTGCAAAATGGGCCTGTGCTTTACCAAACATTCTCCTAAACGGTCACATAATACAGACATGCATAATATAGATGTGCTTGGCAATGTGACGCCTGTCTACAAGAAGGGTCGGAGGCAGGATCTGGGGAGCTACAGGCCTGTCAGCTTGACCTCAGTACCAGGGAAGATTATGGAACAGTTCGTCTTGAGAAAGCTCACATGGCACGTGCAGGACAAACAGGGGATCAGGCCCAGTCAGCATGGGTTTACGAAAGGCAGGTCCTGCTTGACCAGCCTCATCTCCTTCTATGACCAGGTGACCCACCTAGTGGATGAGGAAAAGGCTGTGGATGTTATCTACCTCGACTTCAGCAAGGCCTTTGACCCTCTCTTGGCATACTCCTTGAGAAGCGGGCGTCTCATGGCTTAGACAAGTGTACTCTTCACTGGGTGAAAAACTGGCTGGATGGACGAGCCCAGAGGGTTGTGGTGAATGGGGTGAAATCCAGTTGGCGGCAGGTCACAAGTGGTGTTCCCCAGGGCTTGGTGTTGGGGCTGGCTCTGTTTAATATCTTTATCAGTGATCTAGATGAGGGGATCAAGTGCACACTCACCAAGTTTGCAGATGACACCAAGTTGGGAGGCAGGGTTGATCTGCTTGAGGGTAGGGAGGCTCTACAAAGAGATCTGGACAGGCTGGATCGATGGGCCGAGGCCAACTGTATGAAGTTCAACAAGGCCAAGTGCCGGGTCCTGCACTTCGGTCACGGCAACCCCATGCAGCACTACAGGCTTGGGGAAGAGTGGCTGGAAAGCTGCCTGGCAGAGAAGGACCTGGGGGTGCTGGTTGACAGCTGGCTGAATATGAGCCAGCAGTGTGCCCAGGTGGCCAAGATGGCCAATGGCATCCTGGCCTGTATCAGAAATAGCATGGCCAGCAGGAGCAGGGAGGTGACTGTTCCCCTGTACTCGGCACTGGTGAGGCCGCACCTCGAGTACTGTGTTCAGTTTTGGGCCCCTCACTACAGGAAAGACATTGAGGTGCTGGAGTGTGTCCAGAGAAGGGCAACCAAGTTGGTGAGGGGCCTGGAGCACAAGTCTTATGAGGAGCAGCTGAGGGAACTGGGGTTGTTTAGCCTGGAGAACAGGAGGCTGAGGGGAGACCTTATCGCTCTCTACAACTACGTGAAAGGGGGTTGTAGTGAGGTGGGTGCTGGTCTCTTCTGTCAGGTGTCTGGAGATAGGACGAGAGGAAATGGCCTCAAGTTGTGGCAAGGGAAGTTTAGGTTGGATATTAGGAAAAATTTCTTTACTGAAAGGGTTGTCAGGCATTGGAATAGGCTGCCCAGGGAAGTGGTTGAGTCACCATCCCTGGAGGTATTCAAAAAGCGCGTAGACAAGGCACTCCAGAACATGGTTTAGTGGGCATGGACGATGGTTGGACTCGATGATCTTGAAGGTCTTTTCCAACCTAAATGATTCTGTGATTCTATGACATATGTAAGGGTGGATTTCTTCAGCAATCTCCCTTTTTGTTCCATAAGGGGAATGGCACCCTTCCCTTTCTCTAGGAAAAGTAGCTCTGTCTTTAGAGAGCTCTAAGCAGGTATCAGCAGTCACTTCTTTAGCTTTCTTAGGTATGGAGACATAGAGATTACAGGGCTAACATGCAAAGACGTTGTTAGCAAAAATGCAGAAAAACATTTTTTTTCAAGCAGGAATTGGATTCTTGGCTTTCCTGTTCCCTATGATCCCTGATCTGTGCAGAATTACTTGGGCTGTCTTCCTTTCCAGCCTATGCTCTGTAATACAAAATAACGTACTTTTTGCTGGTGTGAAAAAGCACTCTCCTTTACACTTGCCAGGTATGCAGGGAGTGCAAAGATGTTCTTGCCCACAGCAGCCTTTAACCTGGCATCTAGGTTTTACTTGTTGATGCACAACAGTAAAAAAGACCCACATTTCCCAAAAACAAACTGCTCAGCTATGTTTTCAGGCCAGGGCATGTTGCCTGCTCTTCCTCGGCAGAGTGTTGTGAGCTGTGGACGTCCAGTTCCCACTACTGAAGATGTTGAGATTCAAAACGATACACGCATTTTACAACATTTCCCTCACCCTAACCTCGGTGGCTCCAGGAGGAGCACATTGTCTTTTTCTAAGCATGTGTTGAGTCTTCATATACAGAGTGCAAAGAGCTGGCACCTGAAAAAGATCTGGAATTTACTTCAGTTTAATTTTTGAAGAAAAATCCTGGCTTGATACAACCTCTCCCACTGCCACTTCATTTTTGCAGTGATGCTGGACATCAGAGCACTTGGTGGGTTCTGTTCTATTTAAGTTTGAAGTGCTTACAGCCCATTTCCACCGAAGCATTTGGGCTCCTAAGACCCAATAGGATGTTTTTGATCTAATCTTCTCTACTACGGATGAGACAAAATGGGCAATGAGGTGTCTTAGGAACAACTTGCGCAGCATGAAGCGTAGTGCTGCCCCAGGCAGGGGCTGGTAAGGATCTCTATGGGAGCCCAGAGCCTGCAGACCTGCCAGGCTGCATCGGCTGGAAACGGCTGCTGTGGCTGGGAAGCATAAACAGTCAATCAAAATACGGTTCAGAGGGTGAAGAATGGAAGCAGAATCACATAAAGTTTTGTTACTAAGCATTTATACTTACTTAAAATATTACTCAATTTATGTAATATGTTTATGTAGAAAAAAAATGATAATTTTCTAAAGTTTTTTAACTGATTCATGCTTAACCAAACTCTCCAGGACAGAAAATGCAATGAAATAAAATCCTTAATGTGTCTCACTTCTTTCTGCAAACCATTTGTACCTGTGAGAAAGAGTTGCATGAACCGTTTGTGCAGGAAAGGACTGCGGCAGGTACGGTGGGACAGACAACAGCAGTATAAACCAGCCTTGCAGAGTGGAGAAAAGTGTCATTTTAGAAAGGAAGGCTGTTTCCGCCTCTCCTTTCGTGCGATGTTGAGCCCAAAATACTAACAGATGTTATCACTGAACCTAAGGAGAACAGGCAGCTGTAATAAAGTGGAAAAAGGAGAAGACTCTTTTTGCTGACAACGTAGCTGCAGTACCTGGTGGGGCAACCCCTGAGCCCCGCTCAGACCCTTCCTCTGCACCGTGAGGACCGGGGGATTACAGAGGAGTCAGTGTATTCCCAAGAAAGAAAGATCGTAACTCTTGAGTTTGCCCTAGGAAGAGCTAAAGAAGCGCTGCCACTTTCTGAGGCTTGCCTGACCTGCCAGCTGCCAGCGCTGCTGTGCCCAGAGCCTCAGGGACAATGTCGCAGAAAGCATGGCAGTAAGGTGCTTGTATGTACACACATTTCTTAAATCCTAGCAGGATTGAGCCCTCGAGACACCATGTAGCCATTTCCACATACTCCCAAATCTTAACACACATGAGGAATTTAGAGTTACATGAGAATATAAAGATGGCCGGACTGGGCTATCCATCCTGGTATCCCCTCGCTGGCGGTGGCCGACAGCAGTGGACTGGGGCAAGAGAAGCAGCAGCACCAAGGCAAAGGCAGGGTAATCCCTCCTCTTGCCCAGCCTGCCAACGGCTCACAGTCTGCACTTCCATCAGACCCACATGGTTTTTACTCCCACAGAAAGAGTTGTAAAAGGCTACCTTAGAAGAGGCAAAACCCCAAGAAAACAGACAGACAAAGCTCATCAAGCAGATGTATTATTGCAAAGCACAAGGACCCTTGCAGCACAGAGACGCATTAAAAAAAGGAGGGAGGAAAATAAAAAAAACCAGCAACAACTTGTCACTAATACAGGAAAAAGAAGCAAGAAAACTCTTTGTCTTGAGACTATCAGTTTTAATATGGTGTCAAGGAGTTGAAAGTTAACATGGTACAGGTGCATCAAAGTGAAAAGAATGTTAGGAAGACACTTGGGCAGTCTTAGGAGAGGTAGGAATAGTATCATGCGTGTTAAGTGAAGAGATAGCAAGAATAAACAGCGGCTTCTTATTGGGAAGTGTGGTAGATAACCGTTTGTTTGATGTGTTGTATTTAAAGAAAAGACCTTTTGGCATTTAAAGAAGAGTGCAGGGAGAAGATTCTTCTTATCTTCCAGGCACAAAGGCTGGATATACAAAAAATCTGCATGTTGATCATCCAAACAGAAAATGCCATCTCACTAAGGGCTTACGCACACACGGAGTGCTGTGGAAGCAGCTGCTCCCGAACAGGCCTTCAGTGAGAACACACTGGAAATATTTCTTAATATTGAAAGAGATAAGCCTTTAAGCTAATAAGTCTGTGCAAAAGCTTATGCCAATCTTTTGCAAAGCAAATATCTTATTATTTAAATACACTTTTATTCTGTTCAGGCATAGTGATTGTGCTCTGTGTTCAGCTGAAAATGGCTTTCCCTCTCCAATGCAGTCTTCTTGAGCATTAATGTCTGGGAATGATAACCAGGTCCTTCAAGGATTGTGATGACATTATAGCTTTGTCAAACATGTACTAGCAAACAGTACGAAATCGCTGTGGTCATCTGTATGGCATAAGGGAATCACAATACTTACTAAGTCTTGAACATCGAACACGAGCCTTTTACTAGGATATTTCTTCATGCCTCCTCCCTCCCCTCCACTTTCCCCAACAAGACTAGATGTCCTTTCCTTGCAGCACAGCACCACAGCCTATCTTCTGTGCCAAGATCTGAATGCAAATGCCACTGTCCCTCTGCGTCATTTAAACTGAAAAGCCAGGCTAGTTCTCATCTCTCTGATAGGATGTTGGCTCATGTGCCTGAGGAAGAAGATACTGCAGACATCTCTGCTACTAATATATTTATATTTACAAGGTTCATAAAATCTGCCACTTCAAGTCAGATGAATAAAACTCATTGAACTCAATGATGTTGAATATACACGACAGGATCATTGCACGTGACAAGGGTGGCAGAACCAGACTCCTTATGTGACACGATCTATGCAAAGCAGGGAAATTGCTTCTTTTGAAGTATTCTAAAGGGAAGAAGTTGCAAAAAGGGCTGATAAGTCTTGGTTTTCGTCACAAACTGCATCCCAAATCCTTTTATAGAATATCTGAAAGAAGCTTAACTTTGTTGGAAAACTAACTGCATCCCACCCTGTTCACACCCATCCTAACCCCTAGAGCAACTAATGAGCCTCATGTTTTTTCTATGCGCTCTCAGCCTCTCCTTGTATGTCAGGTGCTTGAAGTCCTCAATCATCTTCATGGCCCTTTGTTGACCTCTCTCTGGTACGTCCACATCCTTCTTGTACTGAGGAGCCCAGAACTGGACACAGTAGCCCAGATCTGGCCGTGCCATTGCTCAGCAGAGGGGAAGAGTCGCCTCCCTTGACCTGCTGGCACTCTCTGCCAATGCAGCCCAGGAGGCTGTTGGCTTTCCTCTCCTCCTTTCTAGCTGCAGAAGTCAGGCTTCTGGTACTTCAGTGAAGGCAAATTGTGGTAGTAACATACCATATCTTTCAGACATCCAGCAGAGGATAACATCACATTCAGTAGAAAAAGAAAAAGAAGTCAGTCATATACACTAGAAATTCCTTTTATTCAAATACCAGATTGCATTTGCTGGCATAACAAACTGGGCTGTTTTGATCTGCTACAAAGTGAAATATAGATTTTTGTCAAAAATGCTTAAAATGTGTTCCAAATACCCACAAGTGATGTGTCAGCCAGTTACAAGTTTTGTACACACCTGCAAGCCTCCCTGTTAACCAGTGATATGCAAAACGCTGTATGCTACATATGGATGGAATCAAAGCACTCTGAGCAATATTCTTAGTACCTAATTGTTACTGATTTTAATAAGGATGAATATTTATCTTGAATAAATTAATGTGAGACAATATTGAGAAATTCTAAATTGATTTGCATTAATGAAAATTAATAATTCAGTAGAATTTTAATAGGCAAGTCTGAAGATACTATACTGTGTGCTTGAAAAGACTTTCCTTAAACTATATTAAGGCATTTTTGTGAGCATTTGCTTTTCAACTCCTCAGCAGGACTAAAAATATGGCATGTCTAGACTTTCTAAACATGTTCCCTTTCTCCACCCTGCTGTCTGGGATTTCAGGATGTACCACTCTGATCAAGCTGCTGTTGAGTCTGGAAACTCTTGGCACATCAACTGTGTATTTACAGATCAGTTCTCAATAGTTTTCCCTGAGAGTCAAAGTACTGCCAGAGGGATACGCACTTGCCCTACATCTAACACTTCCAGATACACAGCACTGCTTATGTATTCGCTGCTCCGTTCCTATTCTTATATGCCGCAAATGATGGCTATTATCAGACTCGCTCTGCCAGAACACAAGGACTACGTCCAGTGCCACCCAGAAATGTTAAGCACAGTCTCTGTGTGCGGCTCGTGTGACTGCACACAGCGATCCCACACAGGAATACGGCAGCTCTAATAGCAGCACCAATTACGTGCTCACTGCCAAGCCCACTGAGATGCTCGTCTGTGTAAGGAGAGGCTCTCCCTGCCACTGCTTGGCACTCACAGCCTACGGACAGGGCAGGGCACAAAGTGAGGTCCCTCCTTCTGGGCCAGGAGGTCTTGTATCCTTTCAGATACCATGTAACCATTTGGCTATCATTTTTCATTTTCAGAAGTATAACTAAATGGAAATCCTTCAGAGCAAACACTTGTTCTGTTTAAAAAAGGAGAGGTGATGGTGCTGCTGTTCCTGTGCCCTCTCTCCAGTGGGGTAGTGTTGGCCATTGACGTATGATGCAGAGAGGCACCTGGGGCTGCCTCTTCCTCCAGACACTTGTGTGGGAATACGAGGTATCACAAAGTACAGGTGAAGCTCTTGAGCACTGCTTTTCAAAGACCTCTTAGAGAGGGCAGCCTGTGCCTTTTTCTCAGTTGGGAGGGCTGGCACGAACTCTACTCTTTCAGCTCCAGCTTCTGTTCTTCCTTCCTGGCTGTGTTTTCAGCAAAGTGCTGAACATAACAGCAAAATATACTGCTCTAGTGTGATTCTATATATGTTCAGCTGTGCAAGGCATTATGGAGACAGCAATGCTATCTAATTTAGGCACCCCTGGTCCTTCTGAACAGCACTTCCCTCTATGAGGAGTGGCATTGCTTTGCAGGCTGAGTAACTTGTGGTACAACAGTACTACTTATGCAATAAATCATTGCTCATTGTCTGAAAGAGTGGCAGAATCTGGCCATTTGCAATTTTGAGCCTTAACCTGAAGCGTATGTGACTGGCTAAAGAAATGGACGTTCACCTTGGACAACCCTGCATTCCCGTCTCTACCCTTCCCTCCTCCAGAGGAAACCACCATACAGCTATTTCACTAACGGATATTCCTTTTGTATGTGCTCTGCAGTGGTTCAGAAAATCAACTGGTCTTTCAGGTGCAATAAGAATGAAGGATTGGACTCAGCATCATTATCTGAATTAATGAATAAATATGTAAAGAACTTTGTCCCTTCAAAGGGTCATGAGACATTAGCTGGTTTGACTTCTTATTTAGGATGAGTAAGCAGTTTAGTTTCTCAGGGGATTATTATAGTTAAATTACAGCTTCATATGCTCTTCATGAGACAAGAAGGAGACTTTCACGAGCAGCTTTTTCTTACAATTGTGGTCGATCTTAATATGTGAAGGCCACAGCTTCCTATTTGTTTCCAGTTAATTTCAGAATTATTTTGCTTCAGATATCTCTGAAAACAAACAAAACAAAATGACAATGTGAAACAGGAAACCTTTACATTGGATTTAAAAATTACACAGAGTGCAGGTGAATGAGCTCTTGAGTCAAATTAACGTGTGCAAGTTAGGGCTCATCTGTGCCATAAAATGGTTTGTCAGTACAATTATACAGCAATCCCAAGTCTACAGCAAAAATAAAGCTAATATATGACTCCGACAAAGCTATGCCAGCAGCTTTGCCTAGGTGTGTGAAATATACCAGTAAATTTTTCTTTTACTAGTATAGCTTATGCAGTTTAGGGAAATGTTTGACCTATATGGGGCAAAAGAGCTCGCTTTGTCAGTGAAAGCTGTGACTCCAGCAAAAAGTTTTCCCCGTGTTTCTCCAGTTGCTGGTCTGGCAGACATGGGAGAAGAGATACCCGCCTCTTGGAGACAGGTTTCCAAAGGGTGTGCCCTGGGGCTGGGGTAACAGAGAGGCAGGCCTGGAGGGAAGTTAATTAGTAACTTAATTAATACTTAATGGCAATATACCAGCGTGCTAAGACTTCACCAGTGGGCCCTGTCCCCAGCTCTGCCACACTACAAAACCACGTTTTAATCTGCCCTCTAGGGGAATGGCAAGACGTGCGCATGTAGGATGAACGTCTAGGTGATGATGGTCTGGTAGTCTTCCCTGCCCTTCGGGTCTCTCTACAACTGCTTTGAGTCAGGCTGCTTGGAGTCCTGCCTGTATCAAAGGTAAGAATTGAATTGCAGCTCTCAGAGCAGCACACTGTTTATTTGCTCCCTCTCAACTCGTCATTCTTTCTGTAATCACCATTGATTGCACTGTGGAAAAAAGGTTTAGTTTGCACATTAGGAAAAAGTGAAAACACCAGGCAGTAGAAAAATTACCTAACAATGAAAATTAGCAAAGTAGCTGTTGCCCCCAAATCTGCATTGGAAAGTGCTTAGCAGGGGGACTTTAAAAAGTGCTGAGAACTTACAACTCCAGTCATGCATTTGGGTTCCTCACTCCAGTATTCCCAAGGCTACAAAGTTTGCCTCAGCCTTTCAGCCAGACACAAGGGAAGCTATGAAATAAACACCTAGCTTACAGGATGAGTGGCATGAAAGCTCCAGAGAAATGTCTCAGAAAAACAGTACAAAAGCATTAATGAAGATGCACTGGGGTCAGAAAGCTTGTCTTTCATTTGTAGCACTCTCTAGCTTTCAGTTTTGCAGGAACCTACATCTCAGCAGATCCAAGGTAAAAAAAAAAGTTACACCTAAATCTGTTTCATACAATTACTTTAAAAAAATCAGTACAAATTGAAATTAAACTACTTTGTCCAAACAAAACCACCTGACCTGTTGAGTTCATGACAACAGGAAAACACAGCCCTGTAGTTTTTTTCATTCCCTAATGCATTTCTCTCTCTTTTCTACTTATCCTTTTTTTTGGGTTGTCCTGGGTTCAGCTGGGATAGAGTTAATTTTTTCAGGAACCTGGGAGGTGGTGGGGGGGCATAGCCGGGGCAGCCGACCTGAACTAGCCAAGGAGCTATTCCATACCATGTGACATCATGCTCAGTATATAAATGGGGAGCGGGCCGGGGGGAGGGCTCGGGACTTTCGGTGGCGGAGCGTCGGTTTCCGGGTGGTGAGCAGTTGCACTGTGCATCACTTTTTTTTTTGTATATTCTTTCATTAGTACCGTTGTTGTTGTTGTAACCTTTTTTTTTGTGTTGTCCCAGTAAACTGCCCTTATCTCAACCCTCGAGGTTCCAGTTTTTTTTCTTTTCTCTCCTCCGTCTCCTCCCTATCCCACCGGAGGGGAGCGGGAGGAGTGAGCGAGCGGCTGCGTGGTCCTTTGTTACCGGCTGGGCTGAAACCACGACAGTCCTTTTTGGCGCCCAACGTGGGGCAGGAAGGGTTGAGATTGTTACATTTTAAAAGAAATCAAATCTGATTACAACTGAAATATTAGGAATATAGAGTTGTGGGGTGTAACCATAGTAGATAAAGAACTTAAAGAATGTGCAGTACTGTACTTTTAGCTGATTATCGTTGGCTTATATTTTCTTTTAAGAAGCCAAGAAGATTTGCTTCTTGAAAACTCCCTACCTTTCCCATTTTGATAACAAACTGAAAGACCAATCATTGAAAAGGTTGGATTTCAAAAGAGAACATAGTATACATTTTTATGCAAACTAATATAGATAGTGATGAGAATCATACTGCGCAGAATCAGCTAAAGGAGGTCAAGAAGCGGACAAGTGAGGAAGACTATGAAAGACCACCAGAGGGCTTCTGAAGACCACCAGAGACCTTTGCTGCGCCTGCGTGAAGAGACATATACATATGCTAATGATTTACTGGAAAGTTGATGATTATGTATAACATTTCCCAGAAACTTAATGAATATGTATAACAGGTGTGTATTTAACTGTATCGTTAGACAAGACAGGTGCACACGATAGGTGGAGCGATCCCCCGTGTGCCCAGCGCTGCAATAAAGGAGTGCCTGCTTCTTAACTTCTCATTGCTGTTAAGGAGTTTTATTCCGGATTTCGGCAACAGTTTTGGCGACCCAGATGGGACCTTGCGAGTGAGACTGGACGAGATCGAGTGGTGATCGAACTCCAGCCGGCACCGAGGGATTCTCGGGGGGGAACCATTGCTCTCGACTCGCAAAGCTCCTCGCAACGTTCCTTGGAGAAAGGGTAAGGCACTTCTTCTCTGGAATCTGTTCGGATAGCCTGCCCGTAAGGCGCGGCGAAAGCTTCGCAGGGTTGGGGCTCAGAGGGTACCCGTCTGTGGAGAAGCCTAGGCATCTGCCCGTAAGTCATAAGCGAAAGCTATTGCTGGGTTGGACATCTGTGTATCTGAGACAATTGTCATTTGCATTTATTTGGTATTTGATACTTGGTATTTGATATTTGGTATTTGATATTTGGTATTTGATATTTGGTATTTGGTATTTGATATTTGATATTTGGTTATTAATATTTGGAACTTTGATAATTGATATTTGGTGTATTTGGTAATTGATATATAAGCATAATGGCATTAGCCAAATTATTTAAGAGTAAGAGTATGGGAAATATAACCACTGATGAAAAGATACCAAAACCATCACCATTGGGATGTTTATTGGCACATTGGAGTGAATTACATGATGATTTACGTAAAAGTCAAATGATTGAATATTACAATCATTGGTGACCTTTATATGTTTTGGAAGATCAAGAAAAATGGCCAACAAATGGAACTTTAAGTTATAATACTATATTACAGTTAATGTTATTTTGTAGGAGAGAGGGTAAATGGAGTGAAGTGCCATATGTGGATCTGTTCTTTTATTTGAGGCAGAGAACAGATTGGCAAAAAGAATGCAAGTTAATTAGTCGAGACAATTTGGTGATGACATTGACTTCAGAAAATAAGAAAGTTAAGAGTTGTTGTTCAACTTGTGATATTGGAAGGAGGTACATTAGATGTACGGTGCCAAAGGAGGATGAAATGAGACTAGAATTAGAAATAGCCCCACCAAGGGAGGAGCAGGATCTCTCTCCCTCACATTCACGGGAAAGGAGTATTGAGTCAGGGAGAATAATTTATTGGATAGTACTGAAAAACAGATGGTAATAAAACTGGAAAAACACAAGCAGAGGCAACACTTATGAATGGAATGCTTTCTGGAACTTTGGAACAGAGTTTTCCGTCGAGAGATCCCCAGTGGGATCCAAATGACCCTGTACACAGGAGAAGGTTAACTCGATATCAAAAATAGGTATTGTATGAAATAAAACATGCAATGCCGAAAGCTTTGAATTGGTCTAAATTATATGAAATAAATCAAGATAAAAATAGATCTCTCTCTGTGTTTTTGGAAAAATTGAAGGAAACCACTAAAAATATACTGATTTGAAATTGGAGACAGAAGCAGAACAACAATTGGCTTCGATTTTTTTTTATGAAGCAGTCAACACCTGATATAAGGCAAAAAGTCCAAAAATTGGAAGGAGAGGATTCAAGAAATTTAAATAAAATGTTAGAAACAGCATGAAAAGTCTATAATAATTAAGAGAAGAAAGAAAAAACAAACAAACAAAAAAGAAAAATAAAAGATCAGAGACAGTAGATTAATAGCTGTCTTAACAGGGAATGCAGCAAGAGGAAGAAGACGAGCTCGGGGAAGAGGAAGTTTTAGAAACTTTGGTAACCGGGAACCTAATACACCCCTTGAAATGAATCAGTGTGCATATTATAAGGAGGATAGACATTGGAAAAGGGATTACCCCAAAAGGCAAATAAGTCAACAAGAGGCTGCAAAAATGATGACTTTAAATGAATGAAGGAGACCGGAGGGGAACCCAGCTGAACCTCTGGTTACAATTAAGCTGAGAAATGATAAAGTTGAATTTTTAGTTGATACGGGAGCAGTATATTCTGTTTTGAATACTTATAAAGGGAAATTAGGAAATAAAACAGCGAACATAATTGGAGCGACTGGGAAACAGGAAAATAGACCATTCTTTCAACCCCTTGATTTAAAATTTGGAAATAAAGCAATTACACATGAATTTTTGTATGTACCAGAATGTCCGATACCCCTGTTGGGTCGAGATTTGTTATCCAAATTGAATGCACAGATAGCTTTTGAGGGAAGAGAAATTCTTTTAAAGATACCAGAATCAAAGACAGGAGAAATATTGATGATACAAGAGAAGGTTAAGATTCAGGAGATGCCACAAGAAGTTGATGATGCTGTGATCCCTACAGTTTGGAACACAGAGATACCTGGAAAATCTAAAATGACACAGCCTGTAAAAGTAGAACTGAAGGAAAATGTGAAACCAGTGAAATTAAAACAGTATCCAGTTAAACCTGAGGCTAGATTGGGAATCAAGAAATTAATTGATAAATTTTTAGAATATGGAATCTTAGAGGAGTGTGAATCTGAATATAATACTCCAATTTTACCAGTGAAAAAAAACATCAAGAGAATATAGATTAGTACAGGATCTGAGGGCGATAAATCAGATAGTGAAAGACATACATCCTGTAGTGGCCAATCCATATACACTTTTAACAGCTCTAGGGGAGAATCACCAGTGGTTTACAGTGCTTGATTTAAAAAATGCTTTCTTTTGTATACCCCTGGAAAAAGGAAGTCGAAAATTATTTGCTTTCGAGTGGGAAAATCCAAAAACAGGACGAAAAACACAATTGACATGGACAAGATTACCGCAAGGATTCAAGAACAGTCCAACAATATTTGGGAGCCAATTAGCAAAAGAACTTGAGATGTGGAAACGAGATGGTCCCAAACCTGGACATTTGCTCCTACAGTATGTAGACGACATATTGATAGCAACAGAGGAGAGACCAGCGTGTATAAAGGTAACAATTGATCTTTTAAACTTTTTGGGGTTAAGCGGATACAAAGTCTCTAGAACTAAGGCCCAGATAGCAAAACAGACTGTGATATATCTGGGTTTTGAAATCTCACAAGGACAAAGACAGTTGGGAACAGACCGCAAAGAAACAATTTACAGTATCCCGGAGCCGAGAAATACCCACGAATTGAGAACCTTCTTAGGAATAACTGGGTGGTGTCGGCTATGGATAATGAACTATGGTCTGTTGGCTAAACCTTTATATGAAGCTCTTAAAGGTCCACCATTTGAATGAGGTCCAGATCAGCAGAGAGCTTTCAAGAATCTAAAACAGGCCCTGATGACAGCACCAACCCTGGGACTTCCGGATCTGACTAAAGACTTCCAGTTATTTGTACATGAGAAACAACACCTTACACTGGGAGTGCTGACTCAGAAGATGAGAAGTTGGAAGCGACCGGTTGGATACTTTTCCAAACAATTGGACTTTGTAAGTAAAGGCTGGCCTGCTTGTTTGAGAACAGTAACAGCCACTGTGATGATAATACAGGAAGCCCGAAAATTGACTTTGGGAAGGATGATGGTGGTATATGTACCACATATGGTGATATCAGTGTTAGAGCAAAAGGGGGGCCATTGACTCTCCCCAAGCAGAATGATGAAATATCAGGTAATTTTAATGGAACAAGATGATGTACTTTTGAAAACCACTAATTTGACTAATCCTGCAGTCTTTTTGAGTTCTATACAGGAAGAAGGACAACTGGAACATGATTACCTGACTACCATTGAATATGTATATTCCAGTCGAGAGGATCTGAAGGATGTACCTATGGACAATCCAGACTGGGAATTGTACACAGATGGTAACAGTTTTGTTGAAAATGGAATCCGCTACGCAGGATATGCAGTAACAACTAAAAAATCAGTTATAGAAGCCAATGCTTTACCAAACACAACTTCAGCTCAGAAGACAGAATTAGTAACTTTGACAAGGACTCTAGAATTGAGTGAAAAAAAAAAAAAAAAGTAAATATCTGGACTGATTCGAAATATACATTTGATGTGGTCCATGTTCATGAGATTTTATAGAAGGAAAGAGGATTATTATCCTCTCAGGGGTCCAACATTAAATATAAAGAGGAGATTTTACATTTATTACAAGCAGTTCGGAAACCAACTGCAGTAACAATCATACACTGTAAAACACATCAATCAGGGAATATAAAAGAGATTGTAGGGAACAGATTAGCAGATAAATCAACTAGAAAAACAGCCAAAAGGAATACCCTACAAATGACATTAATTCCTACAAAAACTATTACATTACCAAAGAAAAAACCTAAATATTCAGAAGAGGATGAGAAATTGGGAAGATTATTAAATACAAGGAAAAATTTGAAAGAATGGTCAGTGACATCAAAAAGACAAGTAGTAATTCCACCATTTATAATGAGGGAAATAGTACAGACAAAACATAAAAAAAATATAATGAAGAACAGAAACATTAGTAACTCTTTTAAAAAGACAAATAGTATCAGTGAAAATGCTAGAAATAGCATCGATTCAGAGATAATAATGAACAAGTTGACTACTTTAATTAGTGATTTAGCTAAATTACAACAACCTTTATGATCTTTGTTACTGACTTTGGAGACTAACCAGTGGCTGTTGTCAAATATATTACCAAAATAGGAAAAGGTAAATATAAGGGACCATGAATTGATTACTGATACACTTACGGTGGTCCAAAATAACCTCTCTTTGGCTCTCAGTTGTATCCAGGCTCAAATATAGATACAGTCGGTAGCCACCTCAATTATAAGAGAAGGTGAAGAAAGTATTCTCCCTACTGAAATTCGGAAAATAATTTGAGACAGTACCACTGATTTTGAGAAAAACTCCAATCCTGGTGGAACCTGGTAAACTTTATTTATGATCTCGTTACAAACACAACTACAACTTTTATACTTACTATATATAATACTACCATATACCCAATTTATCCCATTATTACATTAGAGTTGAACCACAACAGAACTATACTCTATCCTTTTGAGCATAGAGTATGGACCCGAAAAGAGAACGAAAAATGGCAAACTGTTAATTTGGAATCTTACATTATACGGGAACAACAAGGATTTGTTTGTGAAGGTAATACAATGGAGGCACAAGATATTTGTTTAGATACTGAACAAAATATTTGCCATTTTGAGATTCATCCTAATGAAAACCCTGAAACAGTACTTATATATATCGACAAAGGCTGTGTATGTTTGAGAACTGTTTGTGACTTTTTATCTGTGAACGAGTTAGTTGTCGAGACTAAAAATCATTCAAATTATTGTGTTTACAATTTTACTAAGATTGTAAGATGTGACTTTTCCTATTCGGCCCCGGTCACGTCTCACCAACTTTTGCAATCTAACTACATGTTGATTCATGAATTACTACCTATACCCATCGGAATAAATCTCGCTTTGGTAAAACAGTTACTACAACACAAGGATCTAGTTGAGATTTTAGAAAAAATTAGGGAAAATGGACAAAAAACCCCTTAATAACTGTTCATAACAATGTGAAAGAAATACACCGAATTTTTGAAAGAGTACAAAAAGATACAGAACATAAATGGTGGGACACACTTTTCGGATGGTCACCTACTGCTACAGACATCCTGAACAAGTTGTGTCACCCCATCGTGGTTCTTTTGATATTAGTTTTGATCAGTTTGACTCTGTCAGCAATATTATATATCCTAACTTGGAGAATGATGAATCAGCTAACACGTTTGACTCGTGAAACTTCTTTTAATCACATGATCATCCAAGCTGTTACAAAACAACAAAATGAACAAAGAATCACAGAACCTCCTCCAATATATAGTAACTGATCAATAGAATTATAGTGAAAGTATTGAAGTGATTTTCAAAACTTTCAAAGGGAGGAAATGTTACATTTTAAAAGAAATCAAATCTGATTACAACTGAAATATTAGGAATATAGAGTTGTGGGGTGTAACCATAGTAGATAAAGAACTTAAAGAATGTGCAGTACTGTACTTTTAGCTGATTATCGTTGGCTTATATTTTCTTTTAAGAAGCCAAGAAGATTTGCTTCTTGAAAACTCCCTACCTTTCCCATTTTGATAACAAACTGAAAGACCAATCATTGAAAAGGTTGGATTTCAAAAGAGAACATAGTATACATTTTTATGCAAACTAATATAGATAGTGATGAGAATCATACTGCGCAGAATCAGCTAAAGGAGGTCAAGAAGCGGACAAGTGAGGAAGACTATGAAAGACCACCAGAGGGCTTCTGAAGACCACCAGAGACCTTTGCTGCGCCTGCGTGAAGAGACATATACATATGCTAATGATTTACTGGAAAGTTGATGATTATGTATAACATTTCCCAGAAACTTAATGAATATGTATAACAGGTGTGTATTTAACTGTATCGTTAGACAAGACAGGTGCACACGATAGGTGGAGCGATCCCCCGTGTGCCCAGCGCTGCAATAAAGGAGTGCCTGCTTCTTAACTTCTCATTGCTGTTAAGGAGTTTTATTCCGGATTTCGGCAACAAGATAACGACAGATCTGGCCAGAACGTGTTGAAACAAATTTGTCATACGCATTTCTTATATTAGATAAATAGATGTTGGTCACAATGTTGATTCATTTGTTTACATGGTGGCGTTTTGTAAGTTCTTATGTGCTCTGTGTATTGCCTGTAGTCACGTTTCTCACCTCTGGGAGAGTGATTGGGATTATCATTTTGCTGTACTGGGCAATGTCGACTTGTGAAATGATTACATCACTGGTCATGAGGTTAAGCTGGTATCTGTATGAGGCAGTGATATCATTTCCATACTTCGGGCACCTTCTATCGGATTTTATTGGTAATTACACTCACTCCATGGGGAAGTTGGGGGGGGATACTTCCCCCCGTCCGTTCGCCTCCCTTCTCTCCTTCCGACTAATTACAACAGCTTTTGAGAATTTTGAATATCGTTGGGATGCGCAAGCCAGTGTGCTGTTAGTGCTATGCCTCCTGAATATGTTTCAGGTCTTGTTTAGGGCTACAAAAAGGCTCTTTAAGAGTACCACCCAGAGATCTGCCCCAAAGCTGGATATTCATGGGTGGCACGGCATGTGGGAGGATATGGGCAGGTATCTAGAGAACTTCTCACCTCCAGTGGCTTGGAAGTTCACTCCTGAACAACTACAGAACCCTCATGAAGTGGTAGAATATTTGAAAGAAAAATGCTGTGGCTATTCCAAAGACGTACAACTCGCTGCACTGTGCTGGGCCCTGGCCAGTATCTACCAAACACTGCTTGATATTAGGCGGCACCCTCAGGGGGAAAAGGGGGAAAAGATGAAAAACAGGACAACAGGCACCATGGCTACCCAAACCCCGACAACAGGCACCATGGCTACCCCTACCCCGACAACAGGCAGTGTGGCTACACCTACCCTGACAACAGGCACCGTGGCTACCCAAACCCCGTCAACAGGCAGTGTGGCTACCCCAACCCCGGAGACAGATACTGCAGCTAAACCAGAGAACCAACCTGTGCCAGTATCAGTCGCCCCTGTACAGAAGAAGAAACACACAAAGAAATCAGTTCGCTTAGTGAGAGATGAAGATGAACCAGGGTCATCGCGAGAACAGGAGGAAGAGGCAGAACCTGAAATAATTACCCGATCTCTATCCCTGAGTGAGTTGCGTGACATGCGAAAAAATTTTAGCCGCCACCCAGGTGAACACATTGTTACCTGGCTGCTCCGATGCTGGGATAATGGGGCTAGTAGTGTGGAATTAGAGGGTAAGGAAGCCAAGCAGTTGGGATCTCTGTCTAGGGAAGGGGGCATCGACAAGGCGATTGGGAGAAAAACACAAGTCCTCAGCCTCTGGAGGCGACTTCTGTTAGGTGTAAAGGAAAGATACCCCTTCAAGGATGAAGTTACATGTCACCAAGGCAAGTGGACCACCATGGAGAGAGGTATCCAGTACCTGAGGGAATTAGCTGTGCTGGAGGTGATTTATAATGATCCAGAAAATGCGCAGTCACCCACAGATCCAGATGAAGTCCAATGCACACAACCGATGTGGCGGAAGTTTCTACGAAGTGCACCACCAACCTATGCCAACTCATTGGCAGTAATGTCCTGGAAAGAAGGCTATGGACAAACGGTGGATGAATTGGCTGTCCAACTCCGGCAATACGAAGGAAGTCTCTCTTCCTCCCTACGGGCCTGTGTCTCAGCTGTAGAGGAATTGTCCCGAGAGTTCCAGCAATTCAAAGTGGATATGTCCTCTTCCCCACCTGTACAGGCCCACATCGCACCTATTGGGAGTAAGCACTCCTCTGCCCAAGAGAGAGGAGAGAGAAAGTACACACGACGGGCTAACCTGTGGTTTTACCTGCGTGACCATGGAGAGGACATGAGGAAGTGGGATGGAAAACCTACCTCAGTCCTGGATGCACGGGTACAGGAGTTGCGAGAAAAAGCAACCAGAAAAGAGGATTCTTCTTGGAAAGCTGCTGCTCCAGTTTCCCGTGAGCAGTCCCCCAGATGCAGTAGATGGGCTGATGCCATTTCTGATCCTCTTGAAGGGACTTCTGATTCATGTGTGCAAAAAGTGAGTAACGGATATTCTAACCAGGATTAGAGGGGCCCTGCCTCCAGCCAGGTGGAGGAGAGGGACAACCGAGTCTACTGGACAGTGTGGATTCGATGACCTGGCACGTCCGACCCACAGGAATATAAGGCTCTAGTAGACACTGGTGCACAGTGCACCCTAATGCCATCAAGTTATAAAGGGGCAGAACCCATCTGTATCTCTGGTGTGACAGGGGGATCCCAAGAGCTAACCGTATTGGAAGCTGAAATGAGTCTAACCGGGAATGAGTGGCATAAACACCCCATTGCAACTGACCCAGAGGCCCCGTGCATCCTTGGTATAGATTATCTCAGGAGGGGGTATTTCAAGGACCCAAAAGGGTACAGTTGGGCCTTTGGTATAGCTGCATTGGAGACGGAGGAGATTGAACAGCTGTCTACCCTGCCTGGTCTCTCTCAAGACCCTTCGGTTGTGGGGTTGCTGAAGGTTGAAGAACAACACGTGCCAATTGCTACCACGACGGTGCACCGGCGGCAATATCGCACCAACCGAGACTCCCTGATCCCCATCCATAAGCTGATTTGCCAATTGGAGAGCCAAGGAGTGATCAGCAAAACTCACTCACCTTTTAATAGTCCCATATGGCCCGTGCGGAAATCTAGTGGGGAATGGAGACTAACAGTAGATTATCGTGGGCTGAATGAAGTCACGCCACCGCTGAGCGCTGCTGTGCCAGATATGTTAGAGCTTCAATATGAACTGGAATCAAAGGCAGCTAAGTGATATGCCACAATTGACATTGCTAATGCATTTTTCTCCATTCCTTTGGCAGCGGAGTGCAGGCCACAGTTTGCTTTCACTTGGAGGGGCGTCCAGTACACCTGGAATCGACTGCCCCAGGGGTGGAAACACAGCCCCACTATTTGCCATGGACTGATCCAGGCTGCACTGGAAAAAGGTGAAGCTCCAGAACACCTACAATACATTGATGACATCATTGTATGGGGCAACATGGCAGAAGAAGTTTTTGAGAAAGGGAAGAAAATAATCCAAATCCTTTTGAAGGCGGGTTTTGCCATAAAAGAAAGTAAGGTCAAGGGACCTGCACAGGAGATCCAGTTCTTAGGAGTAAAATGGCAAGACAGGCGTCGTCACATCCCTATGGATGTGATCAACAAAATAGCAGCTATGTCCCCACCGACTAATAAAAAGGAAACACAGGCTTTCTTAGGTGTTGTGGGTTTTTGGAGAATGCATATTCCAAATTACAGTCAAATTGTAAGTCCTCTCTACCAAGTTACCTGGAAGAAGAATGATTTTAAATGGGGGCCTGAGCAATGACAAGCCTTTGAACAAATTAAGCGGGAGATTGTTCATGCAGTAGCTCTTGGGCCAGTCCGGGCAGGACAAGATGTTAAAAATGTGCTCTATAGTGCAGCTGGGGAAAATGGCCCTACCTGGAGCCTCTGGCAGAAAGCACCTGGGGAGACCCGAGGCCGACCCCTGGGGTTTTGGAGTCGGGGATACAGAGGATCCGAGGCTCGCTATACTCCAACTGAAAAAGAGATATTGGCAGCATATGAAGGAGTTCGAGCCGCCTCAGAAGTGGTTGGTACTGAAACACAGCTCCTCTTAGCACCCCGACTGCCAGTGCTGGGCTGGATGTTCAAAGGGAAAGTCTCCTCTACACATCATGCAACTGATGCCACGTGGAGTAAGTGGGCCGCACTGATCACACAACGAGCTCGCATAGGAAACCCCAGTCGCCCAGGAATTGTGGAAGTGATCATGGACTGGCCAGAAGGCAAAGATTTTGGAATGTCGCCAGAGGAGGAGGTGACACGGGCTGAAGAGGCCCAGCTGTATAATAAACTGCCAGAAAATGAGAGGCAATATGCCCTGTTCACTGATGGGTCCTGTCGCATTGTGGGAAAACGTCGGAGGTGGAAGGCTGCTGTATGGAGTCCTACACGACTAGTCGCAGAAACTGCTGAAGGAGAAGGTGAATCGAGTCAGTTTGCAGAAGTGAAAGCCATCCAGCTAGCGTTAGACATTGCTGAAAGAGAGAAGTGGCCAGTGCTCTATCTCTATACTGACTCATGGATGGTGGCAAATGCCCTGTGGGGGTGGCTACAGCAATGGAAGAAGAGCAACTGGCAGCGCAGAGGTAAACCCATCTGGGCGGCCGCACTGTGGCAAGATATTGCTGTTCGGATAGAGAAGCTAGTGGTAAAAGTACGTCACGTAGATGCTCATGTACCCAAGAGTCGGGCCACTGAAGAACATCAAAACAACCAGCAGGCAGATCAGGCCGCCAAGATTGAAGTGTCTCAGGTGGACCTGGACTGGCAACATAGGGGTGAGCTATTTATGGCTCAGTGGGCCCATGATACCTCGGGCCATCAGGGAAGAGATGCAACATATAGATGGGCTCGTGATCGAGGGGTGGACTTGACCATGGACACTATCGCGCAGGTTATCCATGAATGTGAAACATGTGCTGCAATTAAGCAAGCCAAGCGGTTAAAACCCCTGTCGTGTGGAGGGCGATGGCTGAAATATAAACAGTGGGAGGCCTGGCAGATTGACTATATCACACTCCCACGAACCCGCCAAGGCAAGTGCCATGTGCTTACAATGGTGGAAGCAACCACTGGATGGCTGGAAACATATCCTGTGTCCCACGCCACTGCCCAGAACACTATCCTGGGCCTTGAAGAGAAAGTTTTATGGCGACATGGCACCCCAGAAAGAATCGAGTCGGACAATGGGACTCACTTCCGAAACAACCTCATAGACGCCTGGGCCAAAGAGCATGGCATTGAGTGGGTATATCACATCCCTTATCACGCACCAGCCTCCGGAAAAATCGAACGATACAATGGACTGCTGAAAACTACGTTGAGAGCAATGGGAGGTGGAACTTTCAAACATTGGGATACACATTTAACAAAAGCCACCTGGTTAGTTAATACTAGAGGATCTTCCAATCGGGCTGGCCCTGCCCAATCAAGACTTCCACATACTGTAGAAGGGGATAAAGTCCCTGTAGTGCGCATGAGAAGTATGTTAGGAAAGACAGTCTGGGTTAGTCCCCCCTCAAGCAGAGACAAACCCATCAAAGGGGTTGTTTTTGCTCAGGGACCTGGGTACACCTGGTGGGTGATGCAGAAGGATGGGGAAGTTCGATGTGTACCTCAGGGAGATTTAATTTTAGGAGAGAATAGCCAGTGAATTAGGCTGTATGATATTTAACTGCTAAATAACCTGCCAATGTATGTCATTGTATCTATAGTGTCTATATGCCATATCAAGGGTATTACTGTAAGAATTACCCAAATGACTGAAGGATGGACTTTGAAACTGAGCCAAATACAACAGTGATAGAACTTGAACTGGTGCCCAGCAATTTCCTTGAGATCAGCCTCTTCGACCTGCAGGCCAAGGGTGTGGGTTGCACCAAATGTACCAGCCACAAGTTCCAGAGGCAGCGTACAACAACCTAACACCTCACACCATCTCTCTTATCCTGAAGAACTGTTACAACAGATGGAGCCCCAAAGTCATGGACTAAATAAAATTGATGGACACATTGGAGAGATAGCCCATCGACTAAGGGAATACTATTTGTGTGTGTGTGTGTGTGGGGGTGTCCATATACATATATATATATATAAGACAAGGAAAGTGGTAGTAGTTGATTGGAAAATGTAAGATCTGGGCATGATGTAGATGGTATAGAATAAGGGGTGGATAATGTCCTGGGTTCAGCTGGGATAGAGTTAATTTTTTCAGGAACCTGGGAGGTGGTGGGGGGGCATAGCCGGGGCAGCCGACCTGAACTAGCCAAGGAGCTATTCCATACCATGTGACATCATGCTCAGTATATAAATGGGGAGCGGGCCGGGGGGAGGGCTCGGGACTTTCGGTGGCGGAGCGTCGGTTTCCGGGTGGTGAGCAGTTGCACTGTGCATCACTTTTTTTTTTGTATATTCTTTCATTAGTACCGTTGTTGTTGTTGTAACCTTTTTTTTTGTGTTGTCCCAGTAAACTGCCCTTATCTCAACCCTCGAGGTTCCAGGTTTTTTTCTTTTCTCTCCTCCGTCTCCTCCCTATCCCACCGGAGGGGGGCGGGAGGAGTGAGCGAGCGGCTGCGTGGTCCTTTGTTACCGGCTGGGCTGAAACCACGACATGGGTCCTATTCAATAAGCACCCAGGCTTATTCAGGAGACCGTTCCTTTTCCAGCACTTGTGTAAAGTTCAAGTCCAGAAAGCAATGTCCTGAAACAGCCTGACACCAGTACTCGTTTTCAGCTCTCCAGGTGGCTGGACAATGTTGTTTCTGTCCTTTTGCAGTCATGACGTTACAAGCAGCTATCAGCAGTGGAGACAGAATCTGCCTTCCCTGGTTTTGCTGTTCTTTTTTGTTGCTGCTCTTGCATGCCTCCATCTCATTTTTGTTTGCAGGGACATGGGATGAGACATTACAGCAGCACCAGAGCTATTGCAGTTCATTGCAATGAACCCCCTCTCTCCCCATTTTTCTTACAACCAAGAAAAAACACTATTGACATCTTTAATGTGTTCTAAAAGACTGTCAAACTGAGGGCTTTCCTCACTAAAAAAAAATCCCCCCCGCGCCCAGAAACCAACTAGTGGCAGTAAAAGGAAAGAAACTTGTGTTGTTAAAAAGAAAGCCACAGATTTTAAGTGCTTTCAGGTTTTTTTCCTACTTTATCTTGAATCTTTAATGAAAGATAAAAATATGTTAATGGTGGTTGTTGCTATAGCAAGCTCAGGCATCTGTAGTCAAGTCCCTTGTTTAATTGCTTATTGTTCTGGAGTGATGAGGTCATGTTAACATCATGGACCCTCTGGCACATTTATTCTATCAAAATTAACATAGCAATGACCTGAGGTAAATCTCTGGTCTTTCTTTCTCCCTCCTGCTTAGGGTGAGGACTAGCTTTTACTAGTGTCATCCTGGCACGCTTTGGCCCTGATTGTGGAAAGATTTTTTGGGGGCAGTGGTGAAACACTGCAAATATTATTATTACCAATTTTCTGAAATTAGACCTGACTGTTGAGCTTTACTTCTGTATTTCATTAAAACAAATTTTCCCCCCTAATGACTCTATTTAAAAGTACTTTGGATCAATAGATTTAATTTTGATAATCATATATACCAAATAATTAAAAGTGGATATTCATAAATAGCATAAATGTCCTGAGGAAGGGAGGGATCGTGGGTGCGAAATGGTTGAGTGACGAATTCTTGAAGTAGAAATAAAATGATCAGATGTTAGGCATTTGGCACAGATGCAAGAGACAACATACTTTCTGTGCATTATTTGCCTGTAAGTAAGCCTAAAAGAGCTAATTTTGTTATTTTTAGTAGCCCGTTCAACCAGCTCTGTAGCATAAATTCTCAAAAGCTGATTTTTTTAAGCTCCATCAATTATTATACCTGGCGAGATATTTTACAGGGCTTTTCACCACATTAAAGGTTAATTTCATATGCACACATCAAATCCGTATTTCTCAAAATGCTCACAAGTGCAAGTGTGGAAGTTTGATAGAAATTTTAAGTACTAAGATAAAAGCCATAATGGAGGATTTCTGATGGTCGGGGGAAGACATGGAGCTACGTGCTCCTTGGCTAGCTAATGATTTAAGATGGTAGATACTTCTGTCATCCACCAAGGATGATAATTTGTGGCATTGCTTTATAATCCCAAGACAGACGGTGATGTCCCTCAAGGTGGCAAAGGTCCTTTGTTTCATGTTCTGCTAGAGACCTCAAAGAAGACATCTCATAAAGTAAAACCTTGCCTCTATTGATAGGGAGTTTAAAGGGCAGGTGGATAAAGACTTAAAGGATCTGATGTCATGACAGTGAGTTGTATAATTAGAGGCTGATCCTCTAGGCTGGCATTGCTTCGTGAAACTGTGCTTTTCCCTTAATGCCTATAGTCAAAAGGACTATTTTAGTCAAAAGAGAGTTTCATTCTCGCTTTCATGACATCTTTACATGATAGAGCAAGTCCACATCCTCAGCGGCATGTGGACTTAGGAAGTAATGCATTATGTGAAACACCTACTTTTTTTTCATTTTTCAGTCTTTCCTGCACCTTTTGAGTTTCTGTGGCTGTGAGGACAGGAAGACGTGGCCTCACGGATACAACACGCTGTCCTGCATGTCGTGTTTCTGAGCATTTCAGAAAAAAATAACAGCTTATTTCAGATTCAGTGCCCTGCTTAACTCAAACTAAATAGAATAGAAATATTGCGTGCCATTTTAAAATACATACAAAGTACATTTTGAAATAAAATACCTCTTTATAATAAAATCATTTTAAAATCTCTGAAACAACATTTCAAGTTTTGCTGGGTTTACAGGGGATTCTGTTAACAAAAGAAGCACTTCAGCAGAATCAAGTGAAATTCATAGAAGGTTCAGCTATCAGTGCGAAGAGCCGGGACTACACAGTTTCACACATATCTAGAAAAAAAGTCTAATTTGTGTTTAGCTGGAAATGATGCTTAGAGCTTTTTAGAAGCAAAGGCCCTCTTCACTAGCACTTTAAGTCTCTGCAGAGTACCAGAGTAGAACCTTGAGGATTTAGTGAAAACACAGCTAATTCCTGAAAGCTTTTTAAGAGACAAACCTTAGTCAGGCACAACAAGGCATCCATTTCCAAAAAGAGGAAAAGGATTGCATTTAGAGTACTATAATTTGTTACAGCAAAGTGGCACAAATCAGAAAAATTACACAGACTTTCAGATACAAAGCCTTTCTCTGGGTTTCTGTGTGTTTGTATAAGGATGACTGCTGGTCTAATGAAGGTTTTGTCTCTATCTGTAAACCTGGTCTTGCCTCTGCACTTCTATCACCAGAACGATGATAGGTACCACTTTGACAAAGGTGACATTGCTAAAAGTGGCAGGGGGTCATAGGTTGCAGCTCAGAGGTGTCCTTCCTGCATTATTCACAAGATATTTGGGGTAATAGTGGCAGCTCCCAGGGGAAACCCTCCCTTGTTTTGGGAAGTGAAGGTTACTGGACAGTCTGAAAAAAAAATCACTCTGCCTGCACTTGTTTGCATCTGTAAACAATCATAGGTCACGCTTACCGTCTTCCTTCAGAGACCGCATGCTTATTTCTAACGATGGTGTCCTGACATATTTTTCTTATGTTTTCGATTATGTTTTCATCCACATAGTCATAGTTGTGCTCTTCTTCCTCTTCATTTTCTGCCTCACATTTTCCAAGTGCCTTATTTGTTAGACCTGAGCAATTAGCAAAATATAACTGTAAGGAAATTGAAGGCTCTGCCCTTGCCCTGAGAAAATGTACAATTCATACAGACAACCACAAAAGCAAAAAACAAAGCAAACAATGTTCTCCTCACTTTTCTCATTTTCATATAGATCTTAAATGAATTGCTCAAGTTCCTGAACAATATCTGTGGCAGATCAAGAATGAAACCCAGCTGAGCATTTTATAAGAGAGTGTTCAGTCTTATGAATTCCTACTTCAGTTTTTGCATAATACTTGTACCTGAAACTCTGTGGGCAAACAGGATAATCTGTTGTCTGCTCCCTGCTAGCTGTCCACAAATAACTCTAAGGTTTATTAAAATGGTTAAAAAGGTTGACCAATGACAGTGTAAAAGCAGGCAGATAAAATTGTCTCCCTATATCAAGAGAAGAGCAGTCCACTACCCATGTGCAACACATACTATCTCTATTGCAGATGTGCTCCCATGCTCTTGTGTTTCGCTGCCTGAAGAGATGAGCCTCTGCAGCTAGGAAAATTCAGGATTTCCTAGAACCAAAGCCACCAGTTTCTTCTTATTCAGAGGGCAGTATAGCAACAGAGATTCAGTCTTGAAAGTGGCTTCAGCTTAAAATGAGAAGTTTTGAAGTACATTTCTTTACGACCACCTAGACCAGCCTGAGGCGATACTGAGGGCAAACCTTCTAAAAAGCAGTGGCCTTTTCCCACAAGGGCAGAGACCCCCATGGGCGGCCTCTTTGCAGCTCCGGTGCTGGGGCCGGCTGTGCTCTGAGTCTTGGCGCAGCAACTGCTTCCAATTACAGCTCACACCAGTGAGGTACAGGCCGCTGCCAGAAGGTCCCAGGGTCTCCTCCCCTGCCTGGGTGGTCCTGCTGCTTCCCTGGGCCTAGAGGTAGCTCCCCACAGTACGAGACCACTGGTCGCATGGAGCACGACCCGACCAGGATCAGTCACCAAGTGCCGCACATCCCCCCAACCCCGAGCCACCGCATCCCTTGCTCCAGGCTGTGGTAGGGAAGAGCCAGCCAGGGCTGAGGCAACAGCAGCAGAAGTCCCCTGCCAGGAGCAGCTCGCCCTTTGGGTTTATCAGGAAGCCTCACCTTTAATGAATCTGAGAGGATACTGTGTTTCTAAAGCAAAAAGTTTCATCTGAAATGGCAAAACAGTGTGAAACACTGCATTTGGTAGAGCTGTTTGTGTTTGGTTAATTTGCTACGACATAACCTGAAACAACCTGCAGATGTGCACAAGGCCTCACAGCCTGTCTGACCTCCCAGCAAGGCCGTGCTTGTCAAACAGGCCCTTCTTAATGGGGCCGAGCTTCTCAAACAAGAATCCTCTCAAGCTTACTCTTGCAACCACTGTGTGCCTCTTCACCAAGAAAATAGCTGTATACTCTCTCAGTGGTCTCCAAACACCACTTGTGTTCCTCCTGAGACTCTCCATGGCTGAGGTGTCTCTCCCTGAAAAACTGGGTAGGACTCACTTCTTTCTGAACTTGTGATCCTCTCCTTTACAGATTTTTTTTTAAGGCCAGAAATAACCATTAAGTTAATCAAGCAGCTGTCTGGCTGCACCAGCACAAAATTTATCATAGAGCAATTTACCTACAACTCCCCCTGCTACTTTTAGGAATGAGTAAATTACCAAAGTATTTCCAGATCTAGGCATCAAAAGAAAAAAAACCCCAAACCATAAACCTATGATGAGAAATTTAATGAAGATCTCACTCACACATGTGGCCACTATCTTGTTAATTAGCATTTCCAGGTTTGTAGTTCATTAGCAAGTTGGCTGTGTTTGATATCAGTAAAAGTAAACTAATGAATAAAACAGGCACTGAAAGAATACACTAATCCCTGTGATTCAGCAAGGGAAATATTGTTTGTGTGCTTAGACTTGCTAATACGGATATAAAGTACAGATTCCTCACGGATGGCATAGCTAGACTTTCTTATTTCCCAAACACATGCAAACAAAATGATATGCTTCTAAGCAAGACAGCTCAAGGAGAAAGGAATTAATGTCATCGGGCCAGACTAAATCACAGCTGTCCCCAGTTCCAAACCTGTGTAGGATGCTTTCTGAAATGTATACATTTACACTTCAATAAAGCATTAAGCAATGAATGGGACAAGTTGAATGATCCCAAGTGGATTCTGAACAGTGAAATCAATACAATTTGCTTTGCTGTTTGAAAAAAACCCCAACTATTAGTCTCAACACTAAATTGCCAAATCAGAGATGCCATCTCAGCCTGCTAAGAAAACAAGGCTTATGTCATTGTGCTGTCCATCCATCCGTCAATCTCTTCAGTGCTTTTGAAAGATTTTTGCCAATTTCAGTCAGATTTAAAAAGGGGGGCAGAAGTCTCAATGCGGTTGCAAAACCAAGAGTTGAATTAGTTCCTCTATTGAAAGAAAAGCATGCACAACACAGCTGTTATACACTCCATTTGGCAGCAGACAGCAGGATAAATCAGCATGTGCATATTGGTTGGCCACTCAACACACACAGCTCCAGACCTGCTCTTCTTCATTTGATAGCAGTGCCATAAGGAGAGTTTTGGTTATTATCTAGGAAGGGGGAGAGGAGCAGTAGGGGACAACAGACCTGAATACTCATGAAACCAAATTTCATTAATTCCGCTCTTCCTGGAACAATTTGTATAATTACATTTGCCTTTATAGTGGAAGGGTAGTGCTGTGCAGACTAAGAATTTCCATTTATCTCACTTGTGTCCTTGAGTGAGTACGATTTGGGTTTTTTTTTTCCTTGACACATACTTGCTTTTTTTTCACGAATTTCAAGGTCACAAACACCTGTCATAATTCTCCATTCTGCCCTCCTTCAAAATGTAGGCAACAGAAGTAACCCAACCCATCGGGACCCTTGCTTGAATGAAACCAGTGCTAGAAACCCCAACTTACGTACATACAAGGCTGCACACCTAAACGCCCCTGGCTGTGACCATAACACAATTTTATAGCTGTGGTAAATAGTTCAGGATTTATGCTGCATAAACTAACATTCAACCACATAATAACATTTAGTGTTTGTTTATTTATGCCTAACTTGGAAAAGATACTTGTGAATTACTGTGTGCAATAATATTGTGAACTAGACATGGTAGAACCAAATCCTTATTTCTGCACATCACTTGAGTGAAAATGCACAGAACTGAAGGCATATGCATAAGCCTAAGTGTTTTTATGAACAGTAGCATTTTATTTGCTGTGGGCCTGGTTCTGATGCTCCTCAGTGCTAATGAGAACTAATTTCTTAGGGAGTGCTACTGAAAGCTATTCAGTGATAGCAGAATCAGAGCCCATAAAACTAATGGACTGTTCCTTGAGCTGGTATCCATCAACCATTCCTTCACGTGATGATGTAGCGTATCTTTAAAAACCGTTACGTACCACAACCACAATACTTCATATGCACTGTAGGGTTACAGTTCATGCATGGGTAATGTTTATTGCTTTAGGGAATCTACTAACCCATTGTTTGGAAAAGTTTAATCTTAAATTTAATTTCTTAAAAAATCTTGGATTTCCTGAAAGAGACATCTGTTGACTTCTTTCACTGTCCTTTTATTTTTTAATTTTCTTCTTTGTAACTTCTTTTCTAGTCTATGTTGCTGGTTTTACTGAATTCCTAAAGACACTAATTTCCACTGTTGCTCTGCTGCCTCTTTTTGTAAAATAAATCCTCAGTGTATCAACAGCTCTTGCAGATAATAAACGCTTGCCATACGTTTTAAACAATTGCATATTTCAGGCCCCATCATACCTTCCTGCAAGAGGGTAAGGAGAAGGGCTCAGGGCACTGCCGCACGCCTCCCCAGGCTCCCAGCTGCTCTTGTGCAGGGCTGGAGGAGTTGGGGAAGGGCCACAAAGCTGGACAGCACTGCCAGATAGTAGCAGAGGTGTCTCATGCAAAGTCCCCTTTAGTTGCGCTGCACGGAACACTGCAATGCCTCCTCCTTGCAACCACTTCTACAAGGTGCTGCCTGGAACCAATGTGTATTACTGCAATTAAAATCAGTCATATCTAATAAACGAGGGAAATATGTAAGGATTCATAGCCTATGCTTTCTTTCCTAACTTTCAACAAGTTAGAGTTTGGTTAAGAAGAAAGGTGACTGAAAATGTTTAAATATGATTTACTAAAGTGGACTCGCCATGCTGTGAAATGATGTGATCTCCTTAATTTAAGTTATGTTCTTACCTTTTTTAAACTTATCTCAGCAGACGTGTCAGCCAAGAATAAGTTTTGTGTTCACAGCCCAAAAACCAGGAAAAAGAGTCCAATTATTTTTTTAAAAGATAGTTACAGGACCATAGGAGCCAAAGGATCTAATAACAGTTTTGCCCAAATCAAGCACTGAGCTGAAGTGTGGAAGCTGGAGAGAGTTGTCATACATACAGTAAAGGATGCCTAATTCATATTGCTTTTACTTGTGCACCTAGTTTAGAATGCTAATACGAAATCCCTGTGACATCACAGAACACCTTTTTTCAAAATAATGCAGAATTCCATCTTTTGCATTAAGTTTTTGGGGATATTATGTTTAATTCACTTTAATAGTTGGTTTAGAGCACAGCCCCATAACCAAATGTATTGCCGTAACTGATGGGACAGCAAGCTATAGCACAGGGGCAGGAATTTCTTAAACCATGTTCATTGCCAAATTTAGTAGATGCTATAACCATGTTCATTGCCAAATTTAGTAGATGCTATATGTGCATCCTAAATTGCAATCAGAAGGCCCATTACTTTTTTCTTTCTCCAGCCCACTGGTCTCCTAAATCAAATTCCTAAAGTCAGACTATATAAAGATCTTCCCTAAAATGTCCTGACATCAATAAACAAAACCAACATAAACACTTTCTTATTGCAGATTGTAACAACTCCAGAAACCTAAGCCATGAGCAAGAAGATTAGGTAATGTTTTAGAAACTCCACTTACAATAAATTTCAAGGTTAAGGAAAAACTGATACGGCAGATTTCTGATGATTGCTATTATCCTGCAGATATTGCTACTACTTCTAATGAATTCAAACTCAGTCAAATATAAGAAAATAAGATAATATCTTTAGTGGTCAATTCAGGTTTAATTGTAGCAGAGGAAAAAGGTTCAATTTCTTAGAAACAAAGATAATAAATCTTATCTTTATTAACATGAACTCTGTAAGGAAAGACAATAGAGGCTTTAAAACTGAAAGAAAACCATGTTGCTTTTCTTTTTGGAACTATCTGGCCCTTGGTAAGAAATAGTAATTGTCTCTGTAACAGGTTTTTTTGAGAGCACAGATTCAATATCATTATTAGGAATTTGAAACAGGTTGGTGCTTTGGAGAGTCGCTCAACATTCACCAGTAGAAGTTTAAAGATTAGTCAGTGAATGCTGCATTTCCTCCCACTCAAAAAACACAGGAGAGTGTCTGCATTATTAGTCTTCACATATTTTCTAATCCATTATCTGCTGAATTAGCAGAGCAGAGTATACTCTCTGGAACAGGCAAACTTGCTGCACACAACAGTGGACTCGTGGGGATCCCTTGACTGGCCAGGAAGACCTGCTATATCTTCTAATCCAATCTCCTGTATAATTCTGCAGCTATATTTGAATTAAGCTGAATAATTTTGAACTGTACTAACACACATCTTTCAGAAAAACCTTCAGCTTTGATTTGGGTATGCCAGCGTACAATCCATCACTGCTCTTTGGTCTACGTTAAATCTGCCTAGCTCAAACTCACACAATAGTCAAATTTAGAGAAAGTTTGTGCGGGGATATACTCCAAGGCAATTAAACAAGAAGCAATTTCCTAGCCTTGCAAAAGAAGAAATGTTATGGTACTATCTCTTGATTTTCTATGTGTGTACTGAACAGAGGTACTAAGAGTTTGAAACCCTCAGTAACCAAGGCTATTTTTTATCTGATTTTTCTGTGAGTAGTCTAAGCTAATACAGTATATAGGATGAACTTAAAGTTAACTAATTGCAACTTTCATGAGGAATGAGGCAGGAGACGTATCATCAATGAGCTTTTAAATCAGAAACATGCCTAAGAACTGGGCTAGCTGGGAAGAGTGCTGTGAATCTTTGCAGGACCAGAGGCAAGCAAGCCTTCAGCAGCCCTAACACCATTTTTTCTCTGATACTCTTGGCCATACACATAGGGCTACCTGCAAAGCACAGGTCTCTAGCCATAAACTCAGGGAAAAAATGAGCCTGACTGATACCTAAAGTTTAAGAGAAATGTGTCTACTGGAAGAAGGAAGAATTAAGTCAGTAATCTACCATTACGATTCATGCGTGTGTCTCAACCAGCAGAAAAGAAAACTCTGTTTTCACAGAAGGGATAGCACAACAAAGGTTAGGATCTTAATGGAGTGCAGGCCAAAGGAAATAGAGCAAGATCAGCTGACAGAAAATAATTTAAAACTTGAAAAAGTCCCTAGAAAAAGCTTTCTTCTCAATTAGATTGTTTCAGAATTAAAAACAAGTGAAGAATTGCCTAAGAAAAATAGACTTGAGCTAGAAAGTGAAAAATAGCAAATAAAAATCAAGTGCTCTTGGAGACTCTGAAAAAGGTTTATCAAGGACGTATAAATAAGGCTTAATGGGGTAGACAAAAGAGAAATGCTACTGGATCAGAATGAATAAAGAGAAGGCTCCAACCAGGATGAGACAGCAACATTGCCTTGTTTCACTGCAGTGCTGAAACATGTTCAGTAGAAGGTCCAAATCAAGAACAGTTGAAAAAAAGTCCATGTCTGTTTTCTAGTGTCCAGAACCACAAATTACATGAGCTAACAAGCAGCATGAAGGAGAAGGCAGAAACTCTGCTGGTAGCATGGCTAACAGAAGCAGCCCTCTGCTTAGGGACAGGTGAAAAGCCTGCTGAGAGGTTCTGGGTCAGGATTTAGTGCACAGACAAACATGGGCAATGTTGTTGTGGGTGTCTGGTACAGACACAGTGATTCATTAATGGCATGGATGATGGGACAGAGTGTACCCTCAGCAAGTTTGCAGGTGATACAAAACTGGGAGGAGTAGCTGAGATGGTTGTGCTGCCATTCACCTGGACAAGCTGGAGGACTGGGCAGAGAGGAATCTCATGAAGTTCAGCGAAGGAAAATGCAAGGTCCTGCACCTCGGGAAGTATAAGCCCATGCATCAGTACAAGCTGTGGCTGACTGCCTGGAAAGCAGCTTTGCAGAGAAAAACATGGGGGGTCTTGGTAGACGAGCTGATCATGAGGCAGCAATGTGTCCTTGTGGCAAAGATATCCAACAAGCTCCTGGGCTGCATTAGGCAAGGAGCTGCCAGTGGAGATCTTCCCCCCTCTCCTGAGCACTGGTGAGAGCACACTTGGACTGCTGGATCCAGATCTGGGCTTCCCAGTACAAGAGGGACATGGACATTCTGGACTGAGTCCAGCAAAGGGCCATGAAGGTGATCAAAGGAGCGGACCACCTGAAATAGAAGGGGAGGCTGACAGGGCTGGGACTGTTCATCCTCATGAAGAGAAGGCTCAGGGAAGATCTTATCACGGGGTATAAATACCTGATGGGAAGATGCAAAGGAGATGGAGCCAGACTCTTCTCAGTGGTGACGTGACAAAAGAAACACAAGTGGTAACAAATACTTTCACAGTAGGAAAATGATTCCAATACAAAGAATGGAAAGAGTAGGTGACCTCCCAGTCCTGTTATTGAGCTGAAGCCTTAGCAACAATAGCTCCAAACTTCTTTTCTCAGCTAAGGGATCTCAGTTTAGAAACTACTGCACAGTTCCTGTAAGAGGCACAGGAAGTGACTGTACGACTCCACTTCTCACTGCATGAACTGAGCAGCTGCATTCAGAAAAATCTTTGAAAAATCTTCACTGTAAAACCACAACGTGACTTTAACCTGTGTGGCTTTTCTTGTCTGTGATGAGTCTAAACCCATCAAATAAAGCACCTACACAAGCACTGACTCCTGTGCTTGCAAATAAGCCTGTCCTCAGCTTAAACTTTAAGCCTGGTTTACTTCAGTAAGGATGCTTCGGTCATGTTTTCTTCAGGTATGCCCCCTCCTGCTTCCTTCCCATGCCTGCCTCACCCCACAGAGACTAATCCATGCAAGTGATCCAACTGATCCCTGTAGAACAGACAGCAGTTTTCAAAGTCAAGCCCTAGTGATTTGCAGGTAGCTCCCTTGGCACAAAAGAGTACAACACTAACCAATCTCATTATTCATTTTTTTCTGGGGTTTAAACAGAGGATACTGTCCTTGTAGCTGCCAATATGGAAGCTTCAGCATTTACCGCTGTAAAATCTAATCAAATCATTAAGCAGTGACAAATGGAGCCTGCGGAGAGATTTTTCAAAGCCACAAAGTAACAAATTTGGGATTGTCTTTCAAAGCAGCCAGATACGAAAATACCTTTCAAAAACCAGTCCCCAAATAATCAACTTCCACAGCAATAAGGATTAGTGAATATTCAACAGCCCACAGTAATTCTTCACTATAAAAGTTGTTTATGTTGCATTTGGAAGTTTCAGTATGCATAGTTTCAAATAGGCAGTCCTTTTTAGGAGTCTCACACACTGAATGACAAGACAATAAAGAGAAACTTTATGGGAAGTTCTTATACTAATATCAATTATCAGTTAACGAATTCTGTGAGGATAAGTATTTGTGCTTTAGTCTCCCAAATGTTCTAGCGTTGCAATTAATGTGATGTGTTTATATTTCAGATATAACATGTGCCTGAGAGATAATTAAATCAATTGAAATTTTTTATATTAACTGCAAAGTCTTTTGGATTTGTCCTCTTATCATCTAGCTTCTCAACTTCAACATGTTTCCTTTCTGAAAAAGTGAAAACTTGAAAGGTGAGCAGAAACACTAACCAGCTATCAAAAATGCTTGGGAAATCCAAGCAAATGGTGACTTTAAAAACAATTATCGGTCAAGTAATTTGCTCAATATTATTTTTTTCTTCAAAATACAAAAATGTGAGTGAAGACATCTTCATATCTTTAATGCGAATTGCTTGCTAGTCTTCCAAACCTGTTGGAATCCATGTTTCTTTATAACAGATGATGAGTAAGCATCATCCTAAAGCAAAAGGGAAGTGCATCTTTTCCACACTTCTGTTCTTAAAAGCTAGTGAATATTCATGCTACAGTGTCAAAAAGAGTTTAATACCATGCTGCTATTGACAGCTTGGATGAATCTGCCTTACGGCATTTATGGAGAAAGAACAGAAATGTTCATTTTCCATCTCTTTTAACTAAGCCACAGATTCCAAGTGAAATCACACAAGATAATCCTGTATGGAAATTATTTATCAGGGCTGGGGTTAAGCTTTGTTATATTAATAACTCAAAACCATAAAGCTTAACTGACCTTTAATCACACTGGTTTCCACTAATGTAGCTTTCCCAGTCATGTCCTTCTTATTCTCACGATGCACCAAATCATTTTGACAACTAACTTGTAATTCTGAAACACTGGCAGCTTGATTTGAGAACAGTTTCTTGGTGGTGTCTACACAGAAATTCTGAAATTACATAGAAAAGCACATTGACCTTACATGTAAATTGTTACTCCAAACTGGATGCTTTCAGAGATATGACACTTAAAAGCAACGTTCTTTGTGTTACTTCTGTGAATTTCAACCACAAACCTTCTGTTTGTCAAAGTCATCAGTCACATTTACCATAATGTTTGTCTTTGAGTCACAAAATAACATGACCAGAATGCACTTCAGGTGAAGAAATTACCTTTAAAATATATCTCTAGTCTTTCTTTTCTTTTTGGGGGGTATATGGAGTCATGCAAACAGAAGGAGGGAGATTTATGTATTCCTTTTGGTTGATAAAGATTTCTTTCTGATTAACTTTTTTCTTGTATCAATCTTTCATTTAATGAGTTACATTAATGTAATATTACATCACAAATTCATATAAAGTCTGACATTTCAATTACATTTATCCAATAGCATTTATAGCATAGAGAGTATAGTTAGATAATACGAACAGACAATGATGGAGTAATTAATTATAGTGTTATTACATTGCAGAAAGTAAGTTATATGGCTGCAATACTTGCACTGCTTGAATTTCAGGTTTGATACATACATTTCTATAATTCTACTTGGGTTTTTGTTGGTTTTTTTTTTAATTTTGAGGTATTTATGTCATAAATACTTTCAGTTGAATACATATTTTTCATCTGTGTAAATAAGAGTCAATTAAAAGTGGCAAAAAGTATATCTTCAGTGAAGCTACACAGTAGCTGCAGTGGAGGTGCAGTACAGTTGCAATCATTATGCCAGAAAGTATATATTTTAAAAAATAATCAGTATAGATTTTCCATTCAACATTAAAGGTAGATTTTTTCCTCAGCAATGACAAAGCCCATACTATTCAGAGAGAGAAGGTTGTGTTGGTAAAACTAATGGTAGCTACATAGTAACACAGTAATAATGTCTGATTGTTTCAAAATCAACCCACAATTTGTGAAAGCACAACACGAGCCCACATTTTATGACAATCTGCCCCTTTTTAAAAAAGGTATCAGCTAGCAACAAGAAAGTCACTGGTAATTGAAATAGAAAATTTGAGAGAGAGTATATTAAGAAGAACAGATGAAGATGAAATCTGTAAAATGTATGGATGACTTCCTCAGTGGCGGGTCATGAGGCGACATAAGTGGAAGACCCTCATTTTTCTGTTAAAGGAATCTACAGTGGTTTTTCTAAAAATAAATACTGAACATTTTCTAAAATAAACACTGCAAGCTCGATCTGCAGAGGTTGACTGAGTTACAGTATTCAGTGCATGTTTGTGCAGTACAGGCTGTACAATGCTGCATAATGCTCTTCTTGATTGCAAAAGAGCCTCTGAGGTCAAGCAAAGCTTTAAGCAGTGATGTAATTCACAAAAGCCTCAAGGATTTGTACAAAAAGAAGTATTTTGAGATTGAGATTGACAAATATTTTGCAAAGAGGACAGAAATGTCTGTCCTGGTTTCAGCTGGGATAGAGTTAACTGTCTTCCTAGTAGCTGGTACAGTGCTATGTTTTGAGTTCAGAGCGAAGAATGTTGGTAACACTGATGTTTTCAGTTGTTGCTCAGTAGTGTTTAGACTAATTTCAAGGATTTTTCAGCTTCTCATGCCCAGCCAGTGAGAAAGCTGGAGGGGCACAAGAAGTTGGCACAGGACACAGCCAGGGCACCTGACCCAAACTGGCCAACGGTGTATTCCATACCATGTGACGTCCCATCCAGTACAGAAACGGGGAAGTGGGGGGGCAGGGATTCGCCGCTCGGGGGACTGGCTGGGTGTCGGTCAGCGGGTGGTGAGCAATTGCACTGCGTATCATTTGTACATTCCAATCCTTTCATTATTGCTGTTGTCATTTTATTAGTGTTATCATTATCATTATTAGTTTCTTCTTTTCTGTTCTATTAAACCGTTCTTATCTCAACCCACGGGTTTTGCTTCTTTTCGCGATTTTCTCCCCCATCCCACTGGGTGGGGGGGAGTGACTGAGCGGCTGCGTGGTGTTTAGTTGCTGGCTGGGGTTAAACCACGACAATGTCAGAAGAAGTTCTTCACAGCAGAAAATTAACCCAATGGAAAAGGCACTGTTCAAACTAGGACGATGCTTGGCTAGTGTGTTGTGGAATAGCTTCAGTGAGGTTACGGGACCTTTGCCTTTCTTTTTCCACCACAGCACAGCCTTTCTTTCATCTCCAGTTCTTTTCTTGATCATCTGCACCTAAACATGCCTGTATGCACCACCTGTTTGTTGCCAGTCTGGCCTGGTAATATGAATACACTTTACAGGTAATTAGTGAGAAATGTCCGCCTTCTGCTCAGGGAAGATACATGCTTAAATAACCATTTTTCAAAGTTGTCACTAAACTTGTGCTATCTTCAGTATCAGTCATACCAGTTATCACGAATGAGAGGTCTTGGGAAGGGCAGGGAACCATTATTATTTATAGGCAGATTCTTCCTGTATTCAAGTTATTTGGCATACTTAGCACACAGAAAGCTTTCACTTAAAAGTCAGCTTTCAGGTAACAAGGGAACCTTAATTTAAATAGTAGACATAAAAAAAATTTATTATTATTTTTTAAGTCATTAATTCTCTTATTTTCTAGTCAGCTCCTTATTTAATAGATTAATCTTAGCAATTAATATAATGAATGAGTAAATTGAGATTATTTACTTTGCATTGCCTTAACTAACTAAAACCAAGCCTTGATATCAAAACAGAAACATCCCCTTGTTAAGAATAACGTAGCTGGAATTTGTGCTAATCTTATCAGTCATCAACGAAACCACACACTGTGATACAATGGTTACCTTGGGCATCTTGCAAACAAATTAAAATATGCAGAACTCAAACATTTAAAAACAAACAGGATTACAGAAATTGAACTGTCACTTCACTGTATGCTGAAATCTGATATTGTTTTAACATTCTTATTAGCACTATAGATAACAATTATACCAGCAGAGATAAGATGCTTTTTAAACTATACAAGAGTGAAGGCTTTTAAATACTAGGAAGCCTTACTAGCACAGGGTTTCCATCTATGTGGAGTCATCGTTCCACTAATTTAAAGAAGTCAGGATATCAGCCATGGGTTCCAGTACTGTTACTGCCAGAAGAAACACTAATACAGTTAAAAACTCATGATCTGAACTACAGTCATTTATTATAACAGACTACTCATGAGGAAACCCCCAACCTCAGCATTTGGAAAAATCCAACCAACAGCTACAGGTGCGTGAACTAAAAATTTTACCCCAATGGATAAGCATTGCCCAATACATCTCTAGGTTCACTCATTGTCCAGAAACAACTCAGAAGACAAAGCACAAAGCCATAAAGGTAAGTGCACTGGGTTTGTGTGGCAATGTTTTGGCAGCGGGGGGGTTTACAGGGGTGGCATCTGTGAGAAGCTGCTAGAAGCTTCCCCTATGTCCAACAGATCCAATACCAGCTGGCTCTAAGACGGACCCGCCGCTGGCCAAGGCCGAGCCCGTCAGCAACGGTGGTAGTGCCTCTGGGATAACATAGGTAAGAAGAGGGAAAAAAACCCTGTGCAACAGCAGCGGGAGAGAGGAGTGAGAACATGTGAGAGAAACAACCCTGCAGACCCCCAGGTCAGTGAAGAAGGAGGGGGAGGAGGTGCTCCAGGCACCGGAGCAGAGATTCCCCTGCAGCCCGTGGGGAAGACCATGGTGAGGCAGGCTGTCCCCTGCAGCCCAGGGAGGTCCACGGTGGAGCAGATATCCACCTGCAGCCCGTGGAGGACCCCAAGCCAGAGCAGGGGATGCCCAAAGGAGGCTGTGATGCCATGGGAAGTCCGCACTGGAGCAGGATCCTGGCAGGACCTGCGGCCCCGTGGAGAGAGGAGCCCATGCTGGAGCAGGTTTTCTGGCAGGACTTGTGACCCAATGGGGGACCCATGCTGGAGCAGTCTGTTGCTGAAGGACTCCACCCTGTGGAAGGGACCCACGCGGGAGCAGTTCATGAAGAACTGCAGCCTGTGGGAAGGACTCACATTGGAGAAGTTTGTCTCCCGCAGGAGGGACCCCATGGTGGAGTAGGGGACGAGTGAGTTGTCCTCCCCCTGAGGAGGAAGGAGCTGCAGAGACAAGGTGTGGCGAGCTGACCCCAACCTCCATTCCCCGTCCCCCTGTGCCATCGCGGGGAGGAGGTAGAGAGAACTGGGAGTGGAGTTGAGGAGGGAAGGAGGGAGGGGTGGGGGGAAGGTATTCTAAGGTTTGGGTTTACTTCCTAATATCCTCATTTTGATTTGTAGTAACTTAAATTGATTTTGTTTCTTCCCCAAGTTGAGCCTGTCTTTTGCCTGTGACCATAAGTGGTGAGTGATCCCTCCTTGTCCTTATCTTGACCCACGAGCCTGCCTTTAGATTTTCTCCTCATCCCACCACGGCTGGAGGGCGGAGTGAGTGAGCGGCTGCGTGGTGCTTTGTTACCGGCTGGGCTTAAACCATGACAGTCCTTTTGTGGTGCCCAACGTGGGGCACGAAGGGGGTTGAGATAACTACAGTCGTTTTTTGGCAAGCCAGGCAGGAAACAGAAGAATAATTCAAGATATAAGGATAGTAATTGGGAGAGGTAACGGGCAAAACACAGACTGAACAATGTGAGTGAAATACCCCTGGGAATTTCAGGTTTTGTAATTGTGGTGGAGGAATGGCTGTGTCTATATTGTCCACTTCTGTTTAGTATTGTGATGGTGATTATGTTAATTTTGTTATGGGGAAGTTTTTTTTTGTTGTGATGTGAGTGAAGTTTGTGATTTTAGTGATAATTCTTAAATATGTGATCCACAGAGGCAAGGGGTGGAATGTTACATGTTTGTGTGGCATGGGTTTTTTTGGTGGCGGGGGAGGGGCCGCAGGGACGGCGCCTGTGAGAAGCTTCTAGAAGCTCCCCCGGCTCCAAGTCGGACCCGCCTCTGGCCCAGGCCGACCCAATCGGTGACGGCGGTAGCGCCTCTGGGAGAACAGATTTAGGAAGGGGAACCCACAGTGAGTAGGGGGATTGGAATGTGAGAGGAACCTGTCTGCAGATACCGAGGTCAGTGAGGAAGGAGGGGGAGGAGGGGCGCCTGAGGAGGTGGATGTCCCTGCAGCCCGTGGTCAGACGGCAGGCTGTCCCCCTGCAGCCCGTGGAGGTGAACGGTGGAGAGGAGGCCCCCCAAGATGGCCGTGACTCCCTGGGAAAGCCCACGCTGGAGCAGTTGGTGACTGAAGATCGGCCCGCGGAAAGGACCCACACCAGGGAAGTTTGTGAGGAACCGCAGCCCGTGGAAAGGACTCACATTGGAGAAGTTCATGAAGGACTGTCTCCCGCAGGAGGGACCCCATGGTGGAGCAGGGGACGAGTGAGTTGTCCTCCCCCTGAGGAGGAAGGAGCGGCAGAGACAAGGTGTGGGGAGCTGACCCCAACCCCCATCCCCTGTCCCCTGCGCCGCCGGGGGGAGGAGGTGGAGAGAACCGGGAGTGGAGTTGAGGCGGGAAGGAGGGAGGGGTGGGGGAAGGTGTTTTTAACGTTTGGTTTTATTTCTCATTACCCTACTCTTGATTGGTAGTAAATTAAACTAATTTCCCCAAGTTGAGTCCATTTTGCCCGTGACGGTAATTGGTTGAGTGATCTCTCCCTGTCCTTATCGCAACCCACAAGCCCTTTGTTATATTTTGTCTTCCCTGTCCAGCTGAGAGGGGGGAGTGATAGAGTGGCTTTGGCAGGCACCTGGCATCCAGCCAGGGTCAACCCACCACAGTAAGGTAGCCTAAGTTTGCACAGTTCCTCTCAGGAAATAGGAGGTGTTATATTAAAAAGGATACAAAAAAGTGTGAGAGTTAAGGCGAGAGATGCATCACTTTAGTAAGAACAAAAGTTTCAGCGTTCTGCAGGAGTTGTGAGTGCAGAGTTTATCAAAGATGCAGAATCTGAAAACACTGCAATAGCAAACTGAGTTTCAAAGTGAACGGTTTCAATTAATTTCCTTTGATTACCTGAAGAGCTTAATGAACTGCATTTGTGTGCATGTGTGCCTGAGCTCTCTTCCAAAAGTAAGGCTTCCCTCTGCTTGTCCACTGTAGAAGCATTGAAATCTGACAGCAGTTCTTTTCTTACCAATTGCACTGCACAAATCATAACGCTTTGCCTATCTACAGCCCCAGTTACACAAAACCTGTTCCCAAAATGCTGATTTCCCCTGCAATTTAAGTGTATGCTAGCATCCCCTTCTCACAACTCCAAGGTTTGTTCACCTCTGACTTCAAAAATTCTGGCTATTAACAGTTGTATCCCTGTGAATATTTCTTTCATTACTGTGGCTAATTGCTTTTTTAACTCATTTACATTTACTTCTGCACTGTGTAAAATTTCCTTGGGGTTGTTTTTTTTTACTGCCCTACCTCATAATTTCATGATGCTGCTGTAATCCCTCTCTATTCATTTTCTCCCTGCATTCAGGTTTTTACTCTTTTTCCTGAGTCATCTTTTCTTCAGGCTCAGGAGTTTCTGGTCTATTTAATCTTTCGTTTTACAGGAGCCAAATTGTAATCCATGATGCACCAAGCTCCTGAAATTCCTGCTTCTTTGCAAGACAGAACCCAAAACTACTGAAGGCAGTCCATATTCCACACGTACTCCAGACAGCAGTATTTGATCACAACTACTCAGTAAGCCAAGAAAATAGCACAGGAGTTCTTAAAAAACCCCCACAACTTTGCAGGTGCCCAGCAAAACCAGTGCAATCTCTGAGATAGAATAGCAGAAAGAGAAGCTCTTAAAGCAAGTAAGAAAAAAAAGGGCGTTAAATCTGTTTACAAAAAAAGAAGGTAATACATATGTTCATAATACACATTATTTTTTTCAATATTGTGTTTCCTCTTTTTTTTTTTAAAGGAAAGAAAGCCTCAACAGCATCTAGAATAGTCAGAGTAAAGAAGAGGAAACAACATTTGTTTAAAGTACAGAAAAAGGTGGGAGTAAATATGAAACCAACAGCTGTCATAGTCTCTGAAAATGCTGTGAGAGGTGTAGTGGCATAAACCAATCTGACAAGACTGTGCTTTTCCAGAGAGCTGTTACATGATTACAAATGACTCTAGTGAAGAGGAGTACTCATTTGTTGGAGCAATCAGTGCTGGACATGGCACTACACCTTTGGAGTACATTTATTATGAGTCACCCATGCTAGTAGATACAGATCATAAACCTTTTACTGCAATCTTTAAAGACAGCTTGGAGTGGCACTCTTTGCTGCCTTCAGAAACTCAAGCCAAAGCTGTATATATCTTTGCTTTGGCATATACTGCACAGGTATACTGTAAAATGCTTAATTGCTGCATGCACCTTTCCACCAGAAAAAAATCTGTATATGTAGAATGAAAGTGTGATGAATGATTTTGCAGTCCAAACACACTTCACTGTTTCCAGACAAAAAAGACAATTTATCCCCACAAGCTACAAATGAAGATTCTGTAAGAGAGTCAAACAGCACTGTATTCATGGGGAAGGCCAAACCAGGCTGAACAAAGCTTTAGCTTTTAATATTTTGGAGAATATTTTAAGGAAATTATGAGAGATGGGTGGAGAGAGACCTATCGGTCTAAGTGAGACAGGTTTTTCATAGTTGCTAATTTATAGAGAAGACTTCATGAGTTTCAGAGCAACCTACAGAATGACAACCTACCTATATCATTTTGCTCCAACATTCATTATATCTGCATAACTTTCTGCAGGGACAGTTTGGAACTGCAGTGAATCAGAGAAGAATCACAGTTTTTGATTCCCATATTGTATCAATACAGAACCAGGGTAAGTGCTATCACAGTCAGAGCCTTAGACCATCATGAAACGCAGATCTGAATTATTTTCTTGTTTGAAAGAGCATAAGCTGGAATAACTACATTCTGGAGTAACTACATCGGTCAAATTTACACCAATGTTACTCAAAATAAAATTTCACCCACTGTATGACTAGACGTACAAATGGGTACTTCTACCTAACAGATGGGAAACACAAATTCAACTAATGGGAATATACACATGGAAACTGCTGACACTTCTCAGGAAATTTGCATTGTTATGGCAGACAGTTAGGACTGATTTATTCCACTTGAAAGGAAACAATTACCTTTAGATTATTACTCATTTGTATCCCAAGGCAGCGTTCTTGCATGATCTATTTGCAAGCCAACTTACCTTGCACATCAAGGTAATTTTTGCAAGGGCACAGTGTACCCATAGTTAAGGATACTGATGAGGGTCTATGATTCTGTAGTAAAGAATTTTAAGAGGCTTCCCCATTGCACTGATTCCAGTACATGATATCAAGCCTTCATTTTCCACAGTCCATTGGAGTGTAGAAAAGGAGAAGAGCTAGTTAGAAGATGCTTCTGAAAGGCCATGGGCAATAAAGAGGATCCTCATTTAGCCTCATTAACATACAGGACAGGAGCACTTTGGAGAATTATTATTTGCCTGCAGAACTCATAAGGTACTATAAACTCCAGATGAACTATTTTTGCTAAAGAAGGGGTCAAGGTTATATCATTTCAAAGACAGGAACAAAATTACATTAGTTTGTGAGTTCTTCTCTGCCTAAAAGGGACACGAAACATCTGATCAAATTACATTTTTTTGATCAGGGTTACAGCTCTTAACAGGTTTCTTCTCCCTCATTTCTGTACATGCCAACAATATCACAGTTAATTTGACTTTCACTGTCAGTAGTCTGGGTTTTCCCAAGGATTAAAAAAGGCGGAGGCTATGTAATAAAGTCATGATAGATTGTAGGCAGATGCCACTGTAGGTTCATTCTTAGGGTTCAAACAATGTATTTTAAAAGTGCTATTTTCCTAACAGTAGGGACAGAAGTAGTCAATCCTTGTTCAGAGCTTGAATAAGAATATTTGGATTTAAAAAAACAAAACAGAGCAGAAAGTCATGATCTGGCTATATCCATTTCTGCAAAAATAAAAGCAAATAACGTATGAAACCGAACGGTCTTGGGGAGATCAACGGCACCTGGATGGAGCGTCCCGAGTTTTGCCCGACACGCGGGTTATCTGGCAGCTTGAACAAATACGCCGCTGCCAAACTGCCTAGAAAAGAACGAAGGGCGAAGGAAACACCAGTTCCGCAAGCACAGAGCAAGCTGCTGCGTTTTCGGGGGTCTCGGCGCGGGGGGGTTCGGCCGGCGGGGTGGGCGCTGCCGGTGGGCAGGGCCGCCCGGCACCGCTAGATGGCTGTATCCCCTGCCTCATCCCCGCAGCTCCCCCCCGGCCTTCCCACCCGAAACCTCTTGCAAGGGCTCACAATTCAAGGGTAGAACAGTGGGTGAAAACTTAGCGGGCAGACTCTCATCTGACAAAGATTTCCCCTTCTGGGTCGCCCCGCCCCCCGCCCCCCTTTTGAAACTACAAACACAACAAATTTCGTAGTTGTGAAAGAAAATATTCTTCATCAGATTTGATGGTTTCTTGGGGCAATGGTATGTGGTGCAATGTTAAAATCTGACAATTAAACAGGCTGAGGTGTAATAATCTGGGGGGGGGGGCGGGTGTAGCAAACAGGATCCAGCCAACAGCATGACCTTTAAAGAAGGTCTGTTGTGTGTGCATGGTACACGCTTTTCAAGGAAATTTCATGAGGACTTTAAGGAGGTAATTAAATAGTGCCACTCTTCACTGACAGTTCCCACACTTCAGATAAATTTTCTACAGCTGATTGAGACAAAATAAATTGCATTATGTTATCAATAAAAAACATGCAATGGTGTACTGCTATTACATTCTACTAAATTCTTTACTTGCTCCAGAAATGCAGAGCCCTGAGCTTTTTGTTCTTAATCCAATGACTTTCATGTACTCATTCACTGCTCACAGTACTCAGTTAATCGTTTATTGTTGAATGAGATCTTTTTCTTTCCCAAAATCTGTCCCAGAATAGTACAGAGTACGTCTCAAGAGACTTTAAAATGAAGCTTCGTTACCAAAGGGTCTTTTATGTCAATGGGTAACTAGAGCTGTCAGCCTTTTTTCCCAGACATTTTTCTCCTGCTCTGTGTGTGCACAAGCAGAAGAGAACAGAAAATGCTGTTGGGGACCCTTGAGTGGCCTGGGACGAAACAATGCTGTATTAGCCAGTGCAAAATCACCAGGCTTACATCTTCAGCTATTAGTGTTACAAACCAAAAGGGTATTTTAAAATCTTTTTTAGCAATAGTTCAAATGCAAAATACAGAACTGCATAATACCCTCCCAGCTCCATCTCCTCCCTCTCCTCTCCCTGCTAAATACATGAAGGGGGGGGGGGCGCGCTTGATCCCCAGAGCCTCAGAGCAGAGAACAGTTTTTTCATCTTTACTGTAATGTATATGATGTTAGCATTACATTTATTTTTATTTTTGCAGATATGTCTTTATTTTAAGGCCTTTTTTCCCTGAGTGCTTAGTTTTAAACAGCACCTTCTTTATTCAACACACTGTGCGGTGAAAGGTAAGTATTCTTTTCTGCATTTTACATGCTGGCAAATTGAAATGTGCTCTTTTCCACATAGCTTCAAAAAGTGGGTAGGAACCGGTGAGGCCTCCCCCAGCTGTCACCTTTCCATACACCCTGCCTCTTCACCACCCTGCCTTCTCTGCTGGTGGCGCTGCCTGCCCACCCTGCCCAGCGACTGCAGCCACACTTGTGAGCACTCAGCTACAGAAATTAGGCCTGGGCTGTCTCAGATTGCGCAATGAAACGTAGTTAGTAGCCACCTGTGAAAATCCTGGTTTCCACGGCACTCATGGCTGAGAAAGCAACCGTGAAAGGAAGCGAGGACTCCGTTGTTTGATGGAGAGTCCGATGCCTTAACCCCGAGGCAGGCTTTGCTCTTCTCCTGGGCTACTCACCTACTAAGCACTGAAGTTCTTGGGAGGAAAAAAAGTGTACATCTGAAGATGTAAATTATTAAGATCTGCTTCTGTATTACAAATACATCTCACCTCGGCAAATGGAAGTGCTTGTTTGTTCAAAGACTATGAAATGTTGCATTTTGTGAAATCACCACTTAAGTAGAAGATGCGAATTCTTCTAATTTATCTTAATGGGACATTAACTGGAAATTTAATTACAAGGGAGAGCTAATTATCTGCAGGTTTGCCAAACTGCAGATGGAATCCACTCAACAGAATGAAATCTGAATGCTGAAGCCGATGTGAACATAAGTGCAGTTTAGTGTGGGGAAAATTTGAATTGAAACCCAGTTAAAAGAAGAACTAAATTTCCTCTAACTCCTGACACAGAACCTCAAACGAGGCACCCCTCGTTGCACCGTTCCCCCAGCTGTCTCTCCCCCAGTGTTCAGATCTTCGCTGCCCCTAAAAAATTAAATAACAGCTACACTGGCTCAGGTCAAAATACCAAGGAAGATTAAGGACAGAGCAAGGCTATCTGCTACCTCCAAATACACTCTCAGCCTCTTACTATTTTCAGCTCAGGGAATTTCCTGAGTGTGATGTGGTTTGTCTGTTAGTAACCCTCAAAGGGTCTCTGTTCCAAGTATTTGTCCAGTCTCCCCTTGAACTCCTGATCCACTTCCATCCTTGTTCTGGCTCCCCTTGGTCTGAAGGTATCCTGCCCCATTTCCTCTAATTGTGCCCCTGTGGGGGCGGGGGGGGGGCAAGACAAGATTTTTAAAATAAATTGTTTTCAAGTTCTTACTGCTGTGCTGCCCTTCCTAGCATGAGTCTGCAAGTCCAGCTGCGGAGCTCACACTGTGCTTCCTCTTACTGCATGACAGAAAACACTGTGCGTGGCAGAGAGCAGCCTCGGGAAAGCAGCAGGACACTGCGTTGCTAGGAATTAAATACTTCAGACCGGATTTGGATCTCAGAAACTGGGTGTAAATCTGGAGTCACTCCCTGCAGTTCAGAAGCGTTATTCTGGATTTACTCAGTCATGGCTGAATTCAGCATCAGGCTTCTTGTTTTTCAAAATCATCTGGTTTCCAGGCCACAGTGGGGAATGTAACAGCAGGAGCAAAAGGAGAAAAGGGTTATTTTATTAGTAAAATGCATTCCTATTCTAACAGGTATTTCTGCAATGTTTGGATCCCTTCAAGAGTTTTGCCTTCTCACACACGTACACACATATAAATGTACACAGAGGTATGGCTGCATAAATATTTCAGCTTGCCCACTAGAAGCTAGTCTGTTTTGGCAGAAATAAACTATTCTGCCCCATTTTTTCACTTCCCTCTTTTTTCTTTATTCTCTGAGATAATTTTGAAGCTCTGGCACTGAATATACTCGCAGCTGCGTTAAACTGCACACCGGTGGTTAGTAAACCTGGCCAAGTCACAGTGGGTTTTGCTTCCTCATCAGAAAGGACGTTTGCATCCTGGAACTTCTGCAAATTGGGAAGTGCCTATCCCCCCCCCCCCCCCCCCCGAAAAGATTCACTCCTAATTACAAGTACTTATCAAAACTATTAAAAGGGGACTGTTTCTGTCTGTTGGCATTTTAGATTTTGAATTTCCTCAGTTCAGTGTGGGGACCAAAAAGTAAGGGGAGGGAAGGTTTTCAAGGGCATTTGTTCCCCGGTATCAAAATGAAACCGTGTAATACATGGTTCTTCTGCCTCCCGCCCCCCTCCCTGAACCTCCCTCCTTCCTGGGCGCTGGAGCTGGCTGGAGCTACGGGAGGTCTGAGAGCTCTCACTGGGTTATCTCCATGGCAAATGGCAGGCCCTGGTCACCAGCCCACTTCAGAGCCAGGGTGGATGTTCAAACCCGGAGCTGCCTCAATACCAGGCTATGAGGATGAAAATTAAATGTCGTCCTCTGCTCATAACTGTTTTCCAGCACTTTTGTTACATCCACTCCATTTCTAGGTTCTCTCCAGAGAGTTGGGGTTGTAGGACAGACTTGGCACTCCAGCGGTTCTCAGAGCTATGCCTCTGTAGCATTTATAAAGCGTTTTAAGTCCATTCAAAAAGAGAAAGGTGAGAAGAGAGGATCTGTACAAATCCCAGCCGGTTATTTCTTGGCTCAGTGTTAAAAATTGGCTTGCAGAAAAGCAACTGGAATGTCATCCTAGTAAGCAGCATGGAAAAGAGTGATGGTGGTACTTTGCTCATACACTAAGAAATTTTGAATAGCAGAAGAAGGTTTATATTCAGTCATTTTAGATTTTATTGCGGTAGTCAAGGCCTGTAACACACGTGCATATTAATGCATAATGGGTTAGTTCATAGGACACAGATGGATCTGCCATACCACAGGCTTCTTCTAACACAGCACCACTGTGCTTTGCCTCCTATATCTTCTTCCCCATGGTTACATGGCAATTATGTGTTTTCTTCCCTTGCGGTGACTGTGATGGTATCCTTGACACTCATTTCTGTTGCTCCTAAAAGAACTATACGGAGACAGTAGCTACTAATTTTCAATGTATTCTGTTTATTTAGGATACTATTAAAAAGATTAGCATAAAAATGTACCCACTATCTGTATTGCAGAACTATGGCTTAAGTTATAGCTAAAGTAAAATACAGGTAAACTAAAATTCTCCCAGTATTGCCTCTTAAAGTTATACTGGCTTTCACACTGAAACTGGAGCTAAATCAGATGAGAAAGGATTAAACACTACCTAAATCTAAAATTGTTTCACAACTATGAAACACATAAAACAATGGAAAAACTGTATACGGGAGAGAAGAAAGAGGAAGGCAGTTAAGAAACAGAAGTTTTTTCTTTTACACAATTCTTCAAAGTTATTTCAACTAGGAAATAAATCACATATTATTTTTGTGAATGTGAACGCTCTTGTGTAAACCAAACGCACATACTATTTCATGTTTGGAATTGAACATTTCAGAAAGAAAGCAGAAAACAGACCTCCAAACTGTTCACAACCTCCTCCTCCCTCCATCCCTTGCAAATGCTACATATTTGTATTTTATGTTGGTAAACAGCACGCCTAACAAGGAAACAACATGGAGTCTTGTCAGATACACCACACTCCCTCCCCCAGCTCATGGTGACAAGCGAAGGCTGTGTTCACTGCGAGGGACTGCCAACACAGAATCTCAGAGCAAACAAGGTCTCTTCAGCAGGTCTGTGAGGACACAGGCCAGCAGCTCAGGTGGACTGGCTAAAGCGGCATGGTGAGTTGTCATTTTTTAACCTGTTACTCCAAGCCATTGTATTATTGTTCTTGAAGAGGAGCAGGGACCTATGGTTTAAGCTCTTAGGGGAGCTATCAGAACTGGGGTGTGGAAGCATCCAATCATGAATGTTGGGCAATGCCAGCTTGGGCCTTCATGGCTACTGCTGAACTTCAGTTCAAACTCCCTCTGCAGGAATTTGGAGGGGATCAGTAACAGCACAATCCTTTGTGAGCAGGTAATGAACCCTATGAGGAGTTTTGAGCTGTAGCCAGTCTTCAGCCTGGTTCACTTGATTTTCCTAGACTGCCTGGGTCAACATAGCATGGCCAGTGGTGAGACATGAGAGGGTACGTACCACTGACTGGTCAGTTGAAACAGGTCAGCTCCTACAGACCACCAAGGCAGTTAAGACAAACTTGAAGGTATAAGCAATTTGTCTTCATTGCTCAGATCTTTTGGATGTATCATACAGGGCAGGCAAGTACTTCCAATTGATACAAAAGGCTTGGGTGAATCACATGGTGAATATAAGGTTTGTATTTGATGACCTTGTTAATGTTCTCACACAGTCCTTAGGGAATATCATTCTCAGTCCCTGGGGCAATCTCTTGCTTATGTTCTCAGTGCATGACATTATCAGGATTCACCTTGTCTCCCAGTGAGCTCCCCTGGCACTGATGATGAAGCTGACAATACTGTGTTCAAATGAAACAGATTGTAGCAAACTGGTTGCCGCTGCCTGTTTTACATGCGCAGTCATGTTCCCAGTCACCTGTCTTGAGTAGACAGTTTCTTTGTAGTCCACCTACAAGTGACAATGTTCTTATCACAGTTATGGTAGATTGGATGTGAACAGTCCATTAAGTAAATATTGATGCTTTGCAAGTGTAATTAAGAGAATCATGCTTTTACAGGAGCCAACACCTGTGGGGTTTTTGTCAGACACAGAAAGGTCTGTGATAAAATCTTTTAAGGTATTTAAGTATTTAGGTAATTTTTAGACCTTTAAGGCAGATTTTATGCTCAGTCAGACAGCATGCTTGACAAATAGGTCTCTTTTGACTGCTTGTCTCTTTCTGATATGGGACAATTTCTTCATTGTAGAATGATACTTCAGCTATAATAATGGTTGGCTTGCTTGCTTAAAAATAGGAGAATAGGGATTTCATTCATCTCACTGAAAGCATTTTCTTACATCTGTTCATTGGCTGTAGTAGCTCAAAAGGAGAGCACGAAATTTCAGCCATGTTAAGTATGCATTTCTCTTAAAAACTAATGATACCCCGATAAAATCTCAGTTGTTAGTTCCACCATTCTGCAGATGACACTAATGATTACGCAGCCCTGAAAGTGTGCTTCTCCCCAGTTCACATTCATTTGTGTTCAGACTATGTCCAACTTAATGAAATATTGTCTGAACTTTGCATATAGTCTCAATGTACTAAACCAGGCCTTTCAAACCACTTATTTAATATTTCCCTGGAAGACCCTATGTGCAGAAGACATTGTAAATGATAAGTATCTGCATTTCCTAACCAAAAAAATGAAATAAATAATTTCCATACTACATTTACAAAGCCTAAGAAGACATCCACACTGCTGGGTTTTTCAGCACTGATGCAGCTGACCAATGTATTACAGAGCTGTTGGCATGGATAGTCCTGCTGTGTCCAGTGTCTAGGCACAGACACAGCTGGTAAATTCTGAGCTGTCAGTACAACCACATAAATCTTCAGAGGGCTTTGCCACAATGACCACAGATATACACCAGATAGAAGATTCTCTGAGCAAATAAATAATTGCTTGGTTGACAAGGCTTCAAACTATTGACAAGAAGGTGCTTTTCAGCTAGCTCTGAGGACAAAGAGCTGTGTAACTCTCATGAGTTTGATCACATAGGACTGCTTTGGTTTCCTCAGTCCACTGAATTAGCTTGGGAATTTAGAAAAGGTTTTATTTCTGCAGCCTAAAATTTTATCTCATTCAGTCTTTGAACCAAGCTTAACTGTTCATTCGCTTTCCAGTTCAGCAGGCAACTTTTAAAATTATAATGCTGTCTTCTCCTCAGGCTTCATGCTCAACATTCAGCTGGTCAGTTGTTGTTTTTTTTTTTTTTTTTCTGGTGTGAATACTTCTCAGGAGATGGAAGTTGAGACAACCCCAAGCAAGCTCACAGAAGGTTTTAAAAGAGGTTATTATGACATCAAGCTTGTGCCAGTCTTGAGAGGTAATATTTATAGTCCTATTATCTGCAAAAGAAAGACAACTTTCTCACTCTTACTAACAGCAAGTAGTTCAAACATGGAGACTAGACCTCCCCTCAACGGTATGTGTCACACCTCATTATTAGTAGAGCTTTCATGCTGCATATTGCAGAGGAGCTTGTAAGCAGCGTTGCAGGCTGGTCTCCCAGATCTACTAACTCAGCTCTCATGCTTCGGCTTCAGAAGCAAAAAAGAGACTGTATCTAATCAAACTGGCAGCATTGGCAGCAGCAGGACTTATTTTTTCTCAGCTGAAATGACTGCTGATCTCCAACCTCCCCTCATTTCCTTTGTCTGGTTTGCAAAATGGTGGCAGGCAGGAGAGGACGAGGCTTTGCTCTTGGCTGAAGTGGCAGGAGTTAGTCGTTGCTGCTTTGGGAAACTGCCCAGCGCAGCCAGCCAGAAACACAGGGCTTGGAGAAGAAAGGCTCACGACAGCCAGCTGTGAGAAGACATTCCTCTCTCCAGAGCTGTTCTCTTCTGTGTCTTTTACCAAAAACACAGATTGTGGAAGTATGGTGCTGTAGAGGGGCACAGCATCAAGCAGATGCAAAAATGTTCCAGGCCTGGAGAGGCTGGGCTGTCTCCCAGCCGTGCCTTTGGCCAGCTACCATGAGCAGATGAGGAGCGGTGTAGATCGTGCAAACAGAGGCATATGGCAGAAGTGAAGTCGTCTAAGCTGAAGCAAAATAGCAAACTGGAAATGACCCTGGCCAAGTCACAGAAAGATGAGGTGGCTGGTGCTTGTTTCAAGCTGGTTGAAAAACAGCTTGCTGAGAGTTTAATGAAAGCAACACAAATTCTCAAAAACATTTGGCTGGTTTTGGCTAATGTTGTCTTCTTGACCCAGTGCGGCAGTACACTCCCCCCGACAGGAAACGGAACTTCTCCAGGCAGGGAGGAGAGGAAAAAAACCCAAACCCTAGAGGCCGCAGGCTGAAAATTGAACTGACCAGTCGAGACGTGCCAGGTACACTGAACTGACCTTTTGGCCAATAGAGATTAAAATGACTACAGATCAGATTCGACAACGGTATAAACGGGGTCCCAGTGGAGGCCATTTTGGGAAAATCAGTCCTCCTTGGAGCAGCGGGTCTGCAGCTGGGGACTCCCCCTTGGGTTGGGACGCCGCCCGAGGTAACTCCTGCAGGTTGAGAGCCCTCACCTTTTAGGTGAGTGATAAGTGCATTTTGAGCCGTCATTTTAAAACTTAAGAATTCTTAAGTTGGCTGTGTAGTACTAATTCCCCTTACATCACTGAGCCTGTGGTTTACAAATGTTACCGGAGTTCTAACTAACTTTTTACTGAAGAATAAATCTGAGCTTTAACACCTGTTGGATTTGATTGTGCATGCCTCTGTAACACCCAGTGAGAAAGAGATTAATGCAAGAAAAATATATAATCAGCTGGAGTAAATTAGTTTATTAAGATCAATGTGCATCCTTGTGTGATTACAGCTATGCACATGCGTAAATGTTCACAGGAGCAGAGCCTTACAGACTTTGACCCTGCCAACATGTTCACACATACTTAAGTTTACTACGGTGAGCAATCCCACGTGGCAAATGGAAAATCTCACTATGGTATTGTACAAGCCTAACAGTTGGCTAGATCAGGACCTTGGACTCAATGTTTTTTACAACAAAGCGTATTTTTGGCACTAAGAAAATTATAGAATGTAGCCAAATAATCTATCAGATACACAAATCCTGTATGTTTTAAACCGAAAAGTACTCAGGGAAGGAACTATATTTTTCCACAGATGAGGTCTGTGTTTAACATATTGTGGGTGCTACCAAAATTCAAATAATAAATAGAGAAAATAACTTGGCATCATTTCTTTATTTGCTGCTTTATGGCTTCATGAGAAACCTAATAAGAATAAAAGAAGAAAGTACAGCTTGTTATCATTAATTCTGTGGTTTAATAGTCTTTTATTTACTTAGGTGTAGAAAACTTCAAAGCTAACAAACCCATCTATGTTTTCTGGGTGCCTGGTGACATTGGAAAGCTTATATAAATAATGCAGATCTCAGGTTAGCCTCACCCTCCAACACTTACTTCAGCTTGTTGGATAACTAATGAGATCAACAGCAGGCAACACTGCATGTGACAATGGCTCTCGGGAGAAAATTCTCTAATCTACCTGGAGCTGGACTAAAATATCTCATTAATTTCACATGGATCCTCAGAGAGCATCTGTGAGGTACCAACAGTCTGTGGATGACACAACCCCGCTTGCCAGCAGAAGCCTTCCCCTCAGCACTACTCATTTCCTAAGACATACAGTCTCAAATTCTGCATTCTTGACTGAAATCATGGAAACAAAATGCTGTGAATTAAAAAGTTGCATCATAGGTGACCTGAGGATACCCCTGGTGCCTCCTTCCAAGCCAGAATTTATCGGGTCAGCAACTTCTGACGCCTCTGAGCCAATTTGCCTACCTCTATAACCAGCATATTAGCAACAGGAGAACATACCCCTCTGTGACAGTAACTGGCTCCCTTTTGAGGCCCCATTTTACATTGGCATAGCAAGAAGAGGCTTCAATGCAAGTGAGAGCTAGACCCAGGGAGGAGTAAGAAGCCACACTTGTAGTGTAGAGCTCTTTGAAGCCAATGAGTTTGGCCATGCTCTGTTTTCAGCAAACCTTTGCAGGACGTGGTCTGTGTGGTTTTGTGACACAAAAGTTTCATTTTAAGTTTGGGAGGGTTGGGTGAAAGAAGACATTTGGGAAGAAATTGGGTGAAAGATTTATGCATATTTTTGAAAGCTTCAGGAAGTCTTCACTGAACTGCCTGGTTCCTAAGCCAAAGTAGGATTTCACTGGAATTTTCCAGTAAAATTTCTAAGAGCTTGAATTTTTCCTTTTTTTTTCCCCCAGAAAAAATGATTTGCAACATTCATATAGTGGGAGGAAGAAAGCAGAGGCTATAAAATACTCTGCTGATAAAAGCAGTATTACTGATAGAAATTTCTAGGTTTAAATAGTCCTCATCACATTTCTCTTACAAACTTAAGAATATTCTTTGTAGCAATTTCATAGTGTAGCTATCTAAAACTTCTATATTAAGCCCTGGATTCAAGCAGGTATTCATTTTTTGTGACTCTACAGGTACAATTGGTACATTGCTCCTGGCAGACTGGCAAGATAGCACACAGGAATTTTCTCATTTAACTGTAGATCAATGCCATGACTGCAACTATAAAATTGTAGGCAAATTGTACAGTAACTACAACGTTATTATCAATCACTTTTACCTCTGCAGTGGTGCAGGAAAGAGGACAGATACCATAATAGGCTCTCTGCTGAGTACATGTCATTAATATACTCTGTTTTCTTCCAGAGTCTTGCACATCTCTTGCTCCTGATGGCTACTTTTGTCTTGCTAGTGACAAAAGTAGGGAAATCAATCCAGGTTCAAGTAAATACATCAGGATCAGTGATGCTTTTCTTTTTATAGATGAAAAGGTTTATTTAGTTATTTATTATTTGTTAGAAACTTATCACATGGGCTTTTAATAAAATCAATCAGTATCTTTCTGCTTTCACTTGGTAATTATTAGGTCACAGCCCTAAGTGGAAGACAAAGCAAAATCAAAGGTCTGTAGTGGATTTCCAGTGTAGGCAGGTGTTACTTTACTGAACAAGGTAGCATTAGAGAGGCATAAAACCAAGAGGCTGGTCAAGCCCCAATACTGTTCCTCAACAACTGATCAGATTTTAACAGGTAATGCATAGAGGCAGGAATGGAGCCACACACTTTTTCACTGCTGCTCATTATCAATGGTTGCAAAGTCATTTAAAGATTTAAAGCAGTAGTACAGAAGGGTAGACTTTACCCTTTGTTAAAATAATCTTTTTTGCCCATCTCAAATATTTCCTTTTAAAATTACCCTTTCAAAAACATTTATTTCAGTCCTTACCAAAATCCTTCATTTCAGGTAGTCATCTGACTTCAGCACTCTCATGGCCATGGTGGAATTTCAAGTTCTGGGCCAGGGAAACAGTTGTAACACACATTGTCACAAAAGGGTCTCTTGAGGATTTTACTCCAGAGGAGAACTGAGTATAGTAGTCACTTGCTCCAGGATTTCTTCTTACCTGCCTATGTTTCATCTTTCCACCAAAAAGAGAGGAAGAGGAGGGGCTTCCAGGAGAGCAAGGTGGCAAATTTATTCCTATCAGTACAAAAGTGGGCGTCATTCAAGAAGGAGCTGTCTGGTGATGATCTCCAACTATTGTGGAATAATTTTGCAAAAATAATACCTAATAGTATTTCACAAGGCTATTCTAACACAGAACTTCTCACTAGGCTTTGATGTAGATGTATAGGGACACATTACATCCTCGTGACAAGTGCATCCTTCCAAGGCCAGCATTAATTCAACCTGAACAACAAACTGTTGACTTAAAAGCTACTACAGTTGTTGTGAATGCAGCTTGTAGGCTGGTGGTTTGACAAAATTTGTATCTGGGATCTCAGTCTATTTTTTCTCCCCCAAAACTGCAGAGAAAAACTCCTGTCCAGAAATTTAGTTCAGGACAAAACAGGTCTGCTAGCCAAGAAACGTAGCCACTAACCTGCTGAGTGACTGCAGGCAAGTCATCATCTGCTGTCTGTTCCCTTTGCCATGCGTTCTCCATCTATTTAGAGCATAAGGATCTCTGCTGGGACTGCCACTCACTGCGTGTTCTGCAGGCCTCAAAGACCCCAAGACTCTCCCTCCACATGGGACTGTGGGTGATACAATGACTGTAAATATCCGTGCAAGGGATCTTTACCATCACAACATTTCCTAGCAGAATGTAATTTCATCCAAATATCCCACCCTTATTTTCCAGTGATTGGCCAAGGCAAGTCCCCAGGTGTGAGAAGCCCTCCAGCTGCCTAGAAACTGAAGCTACAGACAGCTGCAATAGTATTAAATACCTCCCCAGGATCCTTATAACCAACAGTAGTTTTTTGTTCTCATCTCTTTTCATATTACCCTTATACAGTCCTCTTGTATAGCCAATACTAACATGAAAAATGTGAAAAAAATAAAAATCAAGCTTGCCTTAATTAATTTGTCTTGGCAAAATAGACACATGCACACACAAATATTTATATATTTATAAAATACACATATTTTGAATATGGAATGCTGGAAACCTTCTAAATGAAGCAGAGGTCTGACATCAGAAAGATTGCACTAAGTTATGGTTAAGGGTGCAAAGACGAGTTGATTTAAATATAGTCTGCCAATAAAGAAAACTGTTTTCTTTTCTGTACATACTATTGAAAGAATCCTGTCTCCAGCCACCGACTTGTCTATCATCAAAAAACAGTGTCCTTGCAGAAGTGTGTTTATCTGAACCCCAATATATTAAAACCTCTGAGAAAACATGAAACTGATTCCTCAAGACGAAGAGTTGCCTTTTGTGAGGCTTCACCATATATTCTGGTCACCATGACAATAATTACCAACTGGCTCATGGTGTTATCTGAGACACTGCAGGGACCTGACTTACACGAAATAGAAAGCAGAATGCAGTACACTGTATTCCACTGGGCTGCAATGCAGGTAAGCATTGATTAATATCGAGATTAAATGACAGGCACAGAATCAAATACTAGTAAGCAATAGGGTCAGTTCGTAGTTTCCCCCACTGCCCATAATGTCTTTACAGGCCACATAAGCTTTCCATTTCAGTTACATCAACTATAACACCAGCCTTAACCTTGATACAGGTTTTTTTCTGCAGATATTGCTTTTCAGATGGCAAGCTCTTTCAGCAAGGATAATTTATTTTTTGCTGGTTGCAAACAAGCCAGCCCTCTCTTATGTTTAGCAGCATTTATATATGCACATGGCTACCCTGCTGACTCCAAACTAATTTTGTCAGAAGGAAAGGCTAATGTGCAAGAATGGCAGCATCAGAGCTAGACCAGGGCTATGCAGAAGCATGCCTCAGGTACCACTAAGGAAACTACTCCAGCACTTAATGCTGAGGAGAAAACTGACCACCGAAAACAGAATACAGCCTTTACAAAATTACTAACATGAGACTTGAAAAGTAGAAGCACATCAGCTATCTTAATTACATGGTTCCTCTGAAATGAAGTGCCCCATTAATGGTTACATGTCCAGTGTGCAGGTGAGACTATTCACTATTCAGTCAAAAACCCTAGGGTGAAATTCTGTGCTGTGCAACAAAAAACTTACAGCTGAGAAAGAGGGAGCTTTGATGACTTAAAACAGTCTTCTTATCATCCAACTTTTAGCTGCCCCAGGAGCTATAGCTGACATTGACTACTTTTATGCCCTACTACCTCGTTTTTTACCAAGGCCCTTCAGAACAGAGGGAACATTGCAATGAAGTACATGAGCTACCATCCAAGGATGTATTTATTTAAGTCAGATCTAGTGAAGAAGGCATGCTCAGCAGAGGAGAGACAGGAGATAGGAGAGAGAACAGAATTAGGAAAGTGAAGAGGAGCTGTTCAAATTAACTCATTGCATCTGTCTTAAGTCATACAAAAAGATACAATTTCACCCAAGAGCAAGCCTTCCAAATGGCAATTTATTTTCTAGAAATTATTTAATAACACACCACTACTTGAGTGCCTGGTACTTTACATACAAATAAAAATGGCAAGTCCTTGCACTTCAGTGTTGTCATCTGAATTAGACTTTTGAGACCAAGTCCCCTGTGGGTATAAATTAGCATAGCTCTACTGATGCTGGAGGAATTATTTATGCACCAGAAGGGGAAAGAGTATGGGGAAAAGACATTTTTTGACTGTAAATGATATGGGAAAAAGCCATTTCTTGACTGTAAAACAGCAACCCCGTCCTGATTGTTTTTATTTAAATTATTAATCCTCTGGGCCTCTCCAGTGACTCAATGATTTTACAACATTTGTAGATCTAGAGAATCCATATATAGATTCATAAAATGATAGGATCAGACCTTTCAGCTCTCAAGCAGAGGGAACAGAGGGACGAGCCATGCAAAAAAAGGGAATTCTATAACCAAGGCTTCTAGGCTGCTTAGGTAAAATGGAAATTCTGACTTTAAAGGCCATAAATACCAGCAGGGAAAATGGTCATAAAAATTAGATATGCTCACATTTAAAGAAAAAAATTTCCTTAACTATTAATTATTCTCAGAGCCAGTGTATCCTCTGAACTTACAGGTCCCTTGGTGGAGATTGTGCATCTTTCCAAAGAGAAGCAACAGCAGTAAAGTGGGCATTAGCACGCTCCTCATGCCACTGGTGTGTGCTGTTAGTATCAACACATGGAATGTAATCTCCTACCTGAATGCGTATCAGTCACAAAAGAGTGGTAAAATATTAATTTTTGCTGTAATGGAATTTAAAGCCTTGTCCAAAAAAAAATTAAAAGTGGTACAACTTACAGCCAGAAGGAATCATGTTTCTAAACGCTTAGAGAAGAGCATGTGAGACGCTATCCATCAAGATCAGTGGACTCAATGACATGGCTGCATTGAACATTGCCTTGGAGCCAAAGCATTTGTACTTTATTGCAACCAGTTATGATCCCTTCAAACAGAGGGACTACAACAGGGCTATTCATCTTTCAATGATACATTGATGGTCCTTCAAAGGTGATATAATATTGCTTTTTTTTCCTTTTTCTTCTCAGGAGACATTAGGTAATGGTACTTTTACCCGCTGACATGCCTCAAGACAGTTCACTTGTGAAATGCTCCTTGGGAATGTTCGGAAGCTAACAGCTATGCTCCTATTTTCTTACTGCTAATTCCTTCCTTTTATTTAAAAATACTGTTGATGCATTCTCTCTTCTCAAAAAATATATCCAAATGGGCCCACAAAAGGCAAATCAAAAAAGCAAGACATATGTGATGTTAAAAATACACATTTTAATTGTTTAAAGAGAAAAAGATTTGTGGCAGTAGGAGACGAGGTAGTACTCTGAACAGAGGCATTAGCAAGTGCTTCGTCCTCTGGACTTCTACCGAATATGTTTTACTAGGAACATTTTACTCATCAGTCATGCTCTGCAAGTTGAATGACAGTGATATTTTCCCAGACTGATCAATTTATTAAATGAGGATTTTATATCACCCCATTTATTGTAAAGTGTAAAACACAGGCTAAGTGGCTAAAAAACTTTTTTACAGATGAATATTGCAGTTATGATTAGACTAGGCAGAAATGAACCAAATTCTAATGTGAAAAAATGTGCTTTTTCTGGGTTTGTTTTCTTTCTCCACAGAAGTGTTGTTTGAAACAGTAGAGATGGCATCTTTCCTTAACTGAACAAGCTTTTAAACGTAATGCAATGATAGGTGCACAAAAATGCCCTTAGTGGTTGTATATCAGTAGATAATCCTCCCAGATTTGAAAAAAAAGTCTTATCCAAGGTTATCTCAGTCTGTAAGCTATGACGGTTTCAGGTAAATTAATAGAAAACCCTAACGTACTAGGCTTTAGGGGAGGGTTCCCAATATGGTGTGGTGTTTTGTAAATCATAATTCTCTATAAATTAAATCTATTCACATACATCTTCCAGATGAAAGAGAAATGTTAGTGAAATAAAGATCAGAAAGTAACATGAAAGAGAAATAAATTCACTTTATTGCACCTATTAATGAAAATATGGACCCTGTGCGATTAGTAGCTGGGGACACATTCATTAAATACTGAAGAAAAAAAGAATTTCAGTACAAAATTGTTCTGTGGATGATTTCTTTTATCTACTATTGAAAATTATCTAGGACAGAAGTTCAATACAGTGAGATGCTTGTGTAATAAGCATGAATGAAATGGATTGATAATCTTCAAAAAGAAAAGGAAAGCTCAAAAATTTTGTACTTCTATTGTGCTACATTTGGCAATATCCACTGAGGAAGAAGAGGGAGAGGACCTATTCAGTTATACAACCCTGTATGTGTGGGGCAGAATTTTAACAAATTGTTACAGTTTATTTACTGATGAGGAATGGAAAACCACAATGCATGGATACTATTTTATAGCTGAAACGGAAGCTGAACAGACACATTGACATGTGCAATGTTTCAGTATATAGGAATTAAAATTTATGACAGGAGTACAAACCATACACATTACCAATGTAAATGGATTTTTTCAAATGTAAATTCATGTAATTAAAGTTTTCTTTGTCACAAGAAAGGTATTAAAAGCTTATTGGAATTGTTTTTTTAATTCAAGCTGGTACTTTACATCTTCAGCAGAAGTGAAGATGAAGGCTTCAGAAATCCCCATTATTCATCTTGTAAGAAAAGCATGGGCCATGCTATAGTGGTAGACTGTCAAAATAAACAATTTTCATCTTTTCTGACTTATTGTGTGTGCATGTTTGTAGAGGGCAAAGGACACTTCATGAATTTCAAGCCTTGAGCCAAAGATTCGACCACTAAGCAAATATACTATCTGTTCTAAATAAGATTTTGGAAAACAAACAAAAAAAAGCCACAGTTGTCACTTGTGAGTGGTCAGTGTTTCTGATCCCTTTGAAACATGCATTCATCTTCTCATCTATACCCCTAGTTCCTGTTATAAATGCTACAAAAGCAAAGTGGTGGATGAAAACAAGGATCTGTTAGACATCCTACAATCCAGCATGCCCTTCAGTTACTGGCATTGCAAGAGCTGTGGGAACAGGATGACTAGCTTACATTTGAATTCTTACTTCATCTTTTTGTCCAGAAAGAATTGGCATGACGTTATTTAGTTTTATTTAAGAAAACCAAATCTGACAAACACAAAATTTTTCCAGCCCTACTGAGTAATTCTGTTACATACATACTTACGCATTTTCACCAAACACCTCACTTCAGTAGGAATGAGATGTGCACAACAGGAAATCATGGATCCGCAAACCTTTGTTTTGAGGATCTACTTATAAATTAAATTATGTTTATGCCTGTTTCTGTGCAGCAGTGAACTTCATCTTCGATGTGCATATGACCAAACTTCCAGACCCCATGAGACTCCTGAACAAGCCTGAGAGACTAAGACACATGCCACATACCTGGGAGAGCCAAAAAGGCAAGACACTAGACCAGCTTGTAGGCTGGGGACGAAAAGAGTCCTCTGAGAATGTGATGTTTCCTCTACAGGTGGATGTGTTGTAGGTTCCTGGATGACACAGGGACACCTAAGCCTCAGCCTTCCCTGCTGAAGCCCTTCCTTCTGAACCAGGGTTTCACCTCATCCTTCAGACCTTGTGCCCACATAACCCTGCAGTGTCCAAGTCAGCACAACCATGGCATCAGGGCTTCACTTGAACTGCTCACAGGCCTCGTGCGTACCAGCAGGCACAATGACGCTTTCCCTACGCAAATGCACTAAACACTATCATGAAAAAGAGACACCTATGATTCAGTTTGGGTTAATTACTACACCATGGGTGGAGTTCAGCTGCAGATCAAGGCACAAAAATGTACATAACTACATGTACCCATCTACATGCTCCACATGTCCTTGCTCTGACTATAGTCAGGAAACCTCATCAATACAGTTAAAAAGTGATTCAGCTAACCGCAAAGTGTCTACTTAGCTCTCTAGGTGCTGCTGACAGTACAGGCTGTAATGAGAGCTTAGAGACATAGCACACACATGGCTACCTAAGCAAAGATGTCTTTCTCTGGAGCTGGACTGTCCCAGCCCATCGGTCATTGCAGCATGCTGGCCCAGCTCTGAAGAAACACACGTGCTGTCTTCCTCTCCCCAAACAAATCTTCCAAATTTGCATGTCTTGGAGAAAGTTTCAATTGCATTAAAGCAAATGGAGCTGTATTTCCTTATACCAAGTACTGTGCGTGTCCCGGCAGATCCATCTATCTGAGCACAGGCAGCCTGAGACAGAACATAGGCATCAAAAGGTAGTCACAGCTGAGCAGTTAGACAAACAGTAGAGCAGTCGAAAGAGAGCTCGTAGTAAGGGTTTCAGAAAGGAAACCATTTGGCACCGCCTAATGAATGGCATCAGCTAGAAAAACCAAACGCTCTGACAGGCATTTTTATATCAGAGCGGAGGTTTCTTTGTGGTTACGTCTGAATGACATTGCATGTTGAGAGAAACCCAAGCACGACATTTTGGTTAGGAGTGCATACAATGTATAAGCATGTAACAAATTTGTAAAGGATTTTTTAAATCAACAAATTAGTGTTGCAGACTGTCATGATATTACACCTGTGCCATACCTGCAACTGGGGTGAAATGTTGCATTTACATTTGAAAATTATAAATACAAATTATATTTGTACATTTGAAAATGTATTTACATTTCAAAAAGTTATGGAAAATGTGATGGCAGTGCTTGGCAATGTGTCTTTTGAAATTGTTAGCATAATGTTTTATGCCATTAGGTATCAAATCTCTTTTTGTAATTACATAAGAGATCACAACCAACAAATAAAGAAAATGTGTTTAGGTGCTCAGGAAAAACAAATTAGTTTCATCTACAGTCCATAGAGATTTGAGAGTCGTATGTTATTGTTGTTATTTTTGAAAGCTGCTGTTTTATTACTCTAAACATATAGCCACAAATTGAAAACATGGATTAAAATGTCTCCTACTTGACCTTTTCACAGATATCCCATGAATATAAATATTAATTTTATGCATTCAACAGCTTCTGAGCAAGTTATATATTGTGAAAAATATTGTTTGAAATGTTATTCCACCATACAAATTGCATAGTTCCATGGCAAATTTTATGGGGTTTTTATGCTAATAGGCACTTTACAAACCATTGCATAACCTCCACAGATTTACACTATGTGAGTGGTTGTAGAGGCATATGATGACTTCTGGTCTATGACTGGATGCTCTCTGCACTTTATCAATAAAAGAAATCCTCTTTGATATTAACTCTTCACCCGAAACAAATCTTGACTTTTATTTATTCATTCAGAGATGAGAAATCAGTCAGCTACTCATGCATAAAACTTTGAAAATGAATGCAGAGCAACAAAACCAAAACAAGCCCTTTCCACTTTCTCTTGGAATTTTATTCCTGTTCACATTTGCAGCACTTTCACTCTTAGCCTTTTCCTTATTTCTCTCAGGCACTGCAATCTCAGTGAAGACTAAGTTGTCTCTGCTTGGCACAAAGCAAAGTAAAAGATAGTGCTGAGCTGCAATGATTGAAGAGAAATAATAGAAGCAAGCATATTGTCTCAGTACGGCTACTAAATTCTGGTATGGGTTGCAGCCTACTCTCCCTTCTGTGCCTCATCTGGTTGAGGCACTGAGGGAGAAAAGATTGCTTACTCTCTTCTTCTCAGTGTGTATATCTACTGTAGGATCAAGCACACAAACAGTAAGCCTTTACACTCATGCCATGAATTCCATTAAATTAAACTTACACAAGCCTTACAAGATACAGTTCATGTGTACTCTGAAAAATACATATCTTTTCTATTGCTGCACATGAAGCTCCAAGGATGGCATATTAATTCATGAAATATTAGATACTCCTAAATTTTGGCTAGGTTTTGGGTGAAAATTGAGAATTAAATAGAATAATTTTATTATTTCTTTTTCACTCCCAAAGCCTACTAGATGTTAACAGCATTATTGAATGTGACTACTTGCCTTCTAGCCCTGCTGGACTTGTAGGTCAAGTCATGAATAAAAAGCTCTTGGGACATAACAAGAAAACGGTCACTGCCAGTACTACAAATACTCAAATGGCTCTGATATCCCAGCACATTGGTGACCTTAAGCTGTGTGTTTTGAAGGAGGATGGGGACTGCTTGAAGTTGACATAAATTTGCTTGCCTATCAGTTAATCAATCAAGCACATGCATGTCCAAAATGAGAGCTGTGAAAGGACTTGCCATATCCTTTATACCAGCTGCAACAGCCTTCTATTGGCTACTTTGCCTCTGTTTATTTTCTGCCAGAGCAGACTGGTGATTTTTTTCCAACTTCTATTTTCCTCAAAACAAGTTGCATTGAAAATTTCATCTTCAGGTGCCCCTATGATTTCTTGTAGGGAGTGCTTACTATTCATATCTATAAAATGACATATAAATGACAGGTTTCTTTCCTAGTTTATAACCATTTTCTGATCTGTACATTGACCTGATGTTACCAGATTATTTGCTACTTGTCCTGCAAGGCAGTGAAAACAATTTGGGGTGTCCATGTTTGCTGGCATTATACTGGTCATTAGAAAGCTACTTTAAGTTCCCATTTATTGTAACTGTAGCCATATTGGTTTATCAGAGAACAAGAACACTTTCTGGGAATTATCATTTCAGCTGCCCTAGAAAAGTGGTTTCTGTACAAACTTTATTTTTTAAGTTGAGTCTAAGTTATACTTATCCTGTAGCTTCTGTACCCTTAATGAACTGTAGCCTGCATGGAAATACACCACCTCCCTCTGCTGCACCCATGGAATGGGGGCCTCCAATATGCAATTTATAGATTTTGCCTACAGAGTCTCTTCTAAATGGCAATTATTTGAGATGCTTTTCCAAGTGCTTTCAGTCTCAGCCTGAATATTTGTCTGCCTTTATAACCTTCTCTGCTGTTTGTCCTGTCTCTGGCTTTGTTTATAAAGATAGTGAGCAGTAAGCTATGGTATGAATTTAGGGGTCCTTGCTACTAACTGTCTTTGTAAACACTCCTACAGCACACTGAATTGCCTTGGTTCGAGGCAACTTAATCCTCTCTCAATGCCATGTGAAATATTTAATACTTTCTGCATACTGAGTGACGACAAAAGAGGCCATGCAGAAAACCAAATTAATTGTAAATTCACACCCTAGCACACTTCTTTATGTAGACAAGCCATCTATTTCAGTTAATTCTTTGCAACTAGGTTGTAGTGATGTTACGTGTTTGTGTGGCATGGGTTTTTTTGGTGGCGGGGGAGGGGCCGCAGGGACGGCGCCTGTGAGAAGCTTCTAGAAGCTCCCCCGGCTCCAAGTCGGACCCGCCTCTGGCCCAGGCCGACCCAATCGGTGACGGCGGTAGCGCCTCTGGGAGAACAGATTTAAGAAGGGGAACCCACAGTGAGTAGGGGGATTGGAATGTGAGAGGAACCCGTCTGCAGATACCGAGGTCAGTGAGGAAGGAGGGGGAGGAGGGGCGCCTGAGGAGGTGGATGTCCCTGCAGCCCGTGGTCAGACGGCAGGCTGTCCCCCTGCAGCCTGTGGAGGTGAACGGTGGAGCGGAGGCCCCCCAAGATGGCCGTGACTCCCTGGGAAAGCCCACGCTGGAGCAGTTGGTGACTGAAGATCGGCCCGCGGAAAGGACCCACGCCAGGGAAGTTTGTGAGGAACCGCAGCCCGTGGAAAGGACTCACATTGGAGAAGTTCATGAAGGACTGTCTCCCGTGGGAGGACCCTATGGTGGAGCAGGGGACGAGTGAGTTGTCCTCCCCCTGAGGAGGAAGGAGCGGCAGAGACAAGGTGTGGGGAGCTGACCCCAACCCCCATCCCCTGTTCCCCTGCGCTGCTGGGGGGAGGAGGTGGAGAGAACCGGGAGTGGAGTTGAGGCAGGAAGGAGGGACGGGTGGGGGGAAGGTATTCTAAGGTTTGGGTTTACTTCCTAATATCCTTGTTTTGTTTTGATTTGTAGTAACTTAAATCGATTTTGTTTCTTCCCCAAGTTGAGCCTGTCTTTTGCCTGTGACCACAAGTGGTGAGTGATCCCTCCTTGTCCTTATCTCGACCCGTGAGTCTGCCTTTATATTTTCTCCTTGTCCCACTGTGGCCGGGGGACAGGGGGGGAAGTAAGCGAGTGGCTGCGTGGTGCTTTGTTACCGGCTGGGCTTAAACCACCACATGATGATATACCAGCATCCCTGAGAAAAAGTTTCATTTACTCTTCTTGCTTTCACTTTCACTGTCATGACTCGAGAGCTGGTGTCTAGTCAGTGGGAGAATTTTATTATAGCAATGTCCAAATGTGACACACAGCAAGGATTAAAATGTTATCCAACTTGTACATGCATAAGCAGGCTCCCTGGAAACAGAATTCAGAATGATATTTTCATTTTCAAACCTGTATTTTCCTCCACCTGAGCAGTCAATGGAGCATCTTCGTTTCTAAGTAAGATCCAATTATAATGAGAGCTTGGACTGACAGGAAACATTATTATAACTGAATGAGCTGTCAAATCCATGATTAATAAGGTTTTTCATTTAGGTTCAACAATAGCAGCATCAGACCACTGGCATATTATTATTCAATAACTCATAACAGTTATAAGAAGGTTTACTTTCAACTTTGGAGCGTAGAGGGAGATCTCTCACATTTAGATCTTCATATGGGGCAGAAGTGGTTTCAATATTTCATGAGAGGATTTTATCTCTGTGTTTTCTGAAGATGCAAACTAACGAAAAGCCTTATGCAAAATCTAAGCCTGCTATTTAAGGACTTAGTTTCTGTTTTCCTCCTAGCTTCCATATTTTTGCATCCACATTCTTATTGCTTGAACCATGAAAACAGAGAAGGAGTATCAGTAGTGTAGGAGGTTTGTAGCCTGGGTGTCCACATCATCAGATGTTGATGGTATGGAGTATAAGTAGGAGGCAAACCAAGACCTCTATGGTCTGTCTCTGTTCAGCAAGGTGCAAAGCAGCAGGTAAATAGCAGATATTTCAGGTTAACCACCGTCTAGATATGCATTTTTAAATCATTGTGTGTGGTTCAAGCAGAGCAGGTTTTTTCTACAGTACACTACTCTTCATTTTTATGTGAGGGACAATAAGGGCAGGATAGTTATGAATTAGGGTATTCACAAGGGGAAAAGAACATATTTAGAAAGAAAAATCCTCCCCCTCAAAAAAGCCTTTTTATAACAAAAATGCAATTCCCTCCACCCTACATAAATTCTGCTTTCCTATCCCATTTCACAGTTTGATAGAAGATAACTGGATATCCCATTTTTCTGTTTCACTAGTTCTCAATTTCACTTTCCTAGCCTATGTCCTTAATCCTCTCTTCAATCCAAATGGTGGTGCTGCTCCATCACTGCAAGTAGTATAAATGATTTGGCTGTAAAAAGCTGTGTGCTAGGGCTGACTTCAAAAAATGGCCTCTTAGTCCAGCATTCATTTATACATCATCAGTTACATCCCACTACTTTTTATCCAAATATGATCTATCAATATAAAAATATATATAACCCATACTGTAGCAGTCTCTTTTCCTCATTTTCTTCCCTTGCTGACACCTTGCATGCTTGCACAAACTAACCTTTACTGTACAACTTTTAGTTTAATGTTATCATCTGTCAAAGAAGTCCCACAAACTGGGGATGGAGGCATCCTGAGAAACATTTGAGTTTCCATCCATAACCCTTCATGTCTTGAAACTGACTGCTACCTTCTGTAAGCCAACAGGTGAAGACTGGGATTAAGACACTAGATATACCACAGCAGATGCAGAAGGCAAGCACAAAGGCTGATGCCTACTATAAGAATAAACTATGAAGTGGTTAACAAAACCCCAAGTTTACAAAGGTGTTAGTGAGCCTCAAAGTTAACACCTTGCAATGATAAATGGGATGAGTTCACACCTCTCTTCTTGTTTCTTCCTCTTTCAAATATCCACACTTCAGAATCCAGCTGTTGTAGACAAGTCACCTGCTTTTTGCACCTCTTCTGTAAACTACCATTCAGTTGAAAATTTTTAAGCAAGGTTAACATGTACTAGTGTCCAAGAATTTAATTGTTGTTGTTATTTTTATGTTGTTACTGTTGTTCCTATTGTGGTAGCCAATGCAAAAAATGCTGCATACATGCAAAAATCATGCTCGTCTATATAAATATCCTAGATGGGAAAATGAAGCATTGTGTCCCACTTCATAGACAGAAGAGACAGCTACATGAACAAGTTGCCACCAAGTAAATGAGCGTGGATTTACAGCTCATTAACCACTCCATGGCAACTGTCTGTGTGGTTATTGCTCCAGAGTGAATGTGAGGTAGCTCTGACCCTTACTGAAAGTGAGGCAATGTATCTTGCATTTCCCTGAGATTTAAGCATCCATATAAAGTAACTAACTAATGAACTGTAAATCTACACTCTTTCTTTACACATGTCAGTTTCTTTGTGTATCTTGAGGCAATGATATTTATGCAATTTATCTGGTGTCAGTGAAGCAACATGTGACAGAAGTGGGAACGTAAACCAGACCTACTGGAAACCCCACTCCTCGCATGGCCAGAATTTTCTTGAAGAGCTGCTGTTCAATTGCTTGGCACATCTCCCTTCAAATGAGAGCAATTCACAGGCAAACTCAGCCACTCTTTTCCTCACTAATACTGCAAAGCATGCATATACCTCTGATGCAAAACAGATGGATTGGTAAAAGTAGCTTCCAGACACAGTTTCTTCACTTCACACATAAGATACTATTTACTTTTTCAAAGACTCTTAAATTTAAAGTTTAAAAGAAAGTGATGCTTTGGGAATAGCTTTCTCTTGTTTTATTAATCAGATTTCAACTCTAGCTGATCTAGGGTCCAAATTAGTGCAGTTTAAGCAGTCTTTAGCCACTGTGTTGTCCATCAGGGTGGTGCATGGCATGCCACAAACTAGCAAAGAGGCTTCTTTCTTTTCCTTTTTTCTCCAGTGACTCCTATCAAGTGATACTCTACTAAGACTCCATTACACTAGTTCAGGTGGACCATTGATACAAGCCACTGCCTACAGTCATTGCAAGCCTGGGATTATTGTTCTGATTTTTCAATACCCTGTGCCTCCTCAAACTCCTTGTTACTTTCTATTAAAAAAAGAAAAGATAAAAAGAAATCCATGGGAGGAAAATCTGAACCACAGCATCACAACATATTGCCATTTAAAATATTTGCTGGTAAAATTATTTCATGTCCTGAGGTAGAACAAGAACATAATGCTGTTAAATACCTTGACAAACTTCAGTGTAAATTATACACCTCTATCCATAAAGAAGGGAAGTTAATTTTCTCAATACAGACATTAAATACATTGGTTTTCAGCTCTTAAAAGCTCCCTCATATAATAATTGATAAACCTCACTATTTGTTTTATTATCAACATGCTTTTTATGTCATGTGTATGGACTAACACATTCAAAAAGAAGAGAGGGAAAGCCCAGGACTTGGACTGTCTTCACGAATTTTAATGGATTTGATGAGTCTCTCCACAGCACACTCTGTTTCCTGATAATCACTCAATTCCTCATTGCAGGGACTCTCTGGAAAATGTGAGTTGTGCCTACAGGTCCTTTGGGATTTGACCCTGCTGTCACACTGACAGCAACTTTCTCATTTCATTTCATGGGGCGATATATTTCAAAGCATAATCCCAACCTTCTGGGATGCTTCCAGTTCCAGGATGCCCAGCTCTGATAGTACTGCAAAAGCTCGAATTTCATGAAGGAAGGCGTAATGCAAATGGGAAATGTCAGTGCTTTCTTTTACATTGACCACATACAACACTTTAGTGACTGTGATAAGCATAATTCTTTTCTTTTTTTTTTCCTTTTTCAACGGAGGCTACGTCAACACTAGTTGATTAAACCATGCCTGTAAACATCCCTAAGCTGTTTCAACCTGTGCCAACTAGTGCTTTCCCAAACCGGTCCGGAGCATGATCTAGGAGTTAGAGCACCCCAAGGGCCACTCCCAGTACGCAGTTTGCAAGCAGCCCCACAGATTTGAAGACCAAAAGAGTTCCTAGCAGAGACATCAGCCACCTCATGCCAGTTGGCCTTCAGAGCCCAGAAAAGTCCCTGAAGGTGTTTAAGCAGGGATGGAGTCAGAGAGCCTGGCAGCTGCCTGGAGTTCCAGCAGCTGGCTCTGCTGGAGCTGCCCAGCAGGTCGCTGCCACTGCTGCAGGCGGACATTGCAGGAGTACAGGGATTGTGTTTCCTGCTGGAAATTCATTGTGGTGTAGATTATCTTGGGCCAGTTTAAACTGGAAAACTCTTTGGTGACTTCCGAACAGACCAAAATACAGGCCATAATAGGTAGCACTTCAATAACCTATCCACAAACTTAATTTTCCAACATTCTTGCCGTGAGGAGAAGGGCAAACGATAGAGTGCAGCCTGGAAAAGAGGTTCACAGGAAGCCAGGCTGCTTGGAACCCCAGCTGAAAAAAAAAATTTCAGATTCCCCCGCCCCAATTATATTTTTGGAGGGTTATTCTGCTGCAGTGTTTCCTAGAATTTTAGATTTATTTTTCTACTTTTTTCTCCTGCTTTATAATCATAAATAATTATGTGATTTGTTATGTTACATGTTTTGTTATGTTATGCACTTTCTGCAAGAGAGAAAAAAATGTGCCAGCCAATTCTCCCCTTACTGACATCAACGGCTTTTGGCTCAAATGCTCCATGCAGGATTTTCCTTCTTCTTATCAAGTGTTCCATATTTTCATGTGGTCCAATTTTTTATTTCTTCTGGGCATCCTTTTTATTTTGATATTTCTTTTCTCTTTGTTCTCCAAGTAATTCATTTTTAGCTCTAAATTAAGCAATTTGCATTTAACCGGTTGGCATTTTCATCAGTCAGCATATCCAAATGTTCATCTGTACCTTCCTTAATTTCATGTACTGTATCAGCATTTCCTGTAGCAGTAATGGCTTTCTGCAATGAGACTTACACCTCAGATTGCCCTGCTAGTTTTTCAGGCAATTATCTATTGCCTGTCCTCCTGGCAGGCACATTGCTATCTTCCCCACTGTATTTTCGTTTTGAGAGTAACATCAATCCACAGCAAGTGCCTGCTACAGACTTGATGCTTCTCTGTGGAAATTTTAAGCTTTTAGTATTGTTTAAAAGAGAAAGAGGTCTTAATGCCAACTTTCCATACTGAGAATATCAGGAAAACTCCAGTCATTTATTAGTTGGGGCTTTAGCGTTCCCTGCTCTTCTAACTCCTTCCTGTTGGTACATACATAGTCCATAGGGTACCTGGTAGTCCTGGTCACCCATCATCCAGATGAGAGTGCTTCTCCAGCCAGCATTGCTTGGTTTCTTTTGCAGAAAAACCTGGGACATGAGGTGGGATGGCACACATGCAGGCTTCAGCTCAGCATGGTATCAGGATGCATATAGCCCCCAGATATGGACATAGCTATAAGGATCTCTGCAACAGAGCAGCAATATAAAGTCCTTCAGCTCGGACTGTCCAATCTACAAGAGAATTAAATGGCTTGGCACTTGTCAGCACCTACAGCCTGCTCCAGTTTTGCTCCTAAGAACCTAGCTGAAGACCAATGCTCTGCTGAGGTTTGGAAGAGGTGCTGCTAGGGAAAGAGACGAAAACCCATCTGTGACTTGGGATGTCCCTGCAGCTCCTACCCGATAATGCCTGTGGCCTTGGGTTCAGCTCACTGCATGAGAGAAGAGCAAGTGGGTGAGATGTGTTGGGAAGAAGAAAAGACAAGCCTGTCTGAAATCAGTAGAGAGGACTGGGGAACCATGGTCCTGTAAGTTGGGGGGGCTGAAGGGCACATGACAAGTGCAGTGCTCGGGGGCCCAAGATGCCTGGGTCTGGGTGAAATCAGGCACATGTGGCACAAGGATGGGTGTTAGGAGGGCACAGACCCTGTGGCACAGTGTGGATGTAGTGCTTGGAGGAGTGAGAAGCTGCAGCGCAAGGAGTTGGGGATTTGGGGCCTGACTCAGTGGGTGGGGATGGGATTTTGAGACACTTCAAGAACTTGGCCATAACGAGAACATGGGGTGGTCATTAATATGTAGGGGGCTGTGCTTCCAGCCTTCCCATGCTATTTATTAGGGACTTACAAAGCTACGGGAAAGCAACAGGGAGAAACAGTACATGAGATGTGGGGATGGAGGGGGAGGGGGGGGTGAAAGGTTAGACTCCAGGGAGAGGGAAGCCTCCTCTTCAATGGGGACAGAGGAAAAAAGAGAGGAAGAACAGCTGCAGCCTCAGCAGCCACAATGCTGCACCAGTCAGAGAGAAACTCTCTTTCTTATATTTGCGTATGCATATTTTTGCATCTCCTAATGAACCACACTTTCCTCCCTCATTTCCCGTGCCAAAAGATTATTAATTCCTGAGTCTGTTCTTACCTATTCCTTCCTGGCTGTCCTGCATACATTTTTTAATATGTATTTATTTAGGAAGGTTAGTTTCTTGCTACACAGCAGAAATATTTGTGTTAAATCTACTCTATAAAGGCTCTAAAAATGTGAAAAATGCTCTGGAAGCAGAAAAGAAATAGTTAGGAGGAAGGGAAGGAGGCACTGCAAGAAAACTCATTTGCTGCAGCTTATGTCTTATCAATTTAATTCCAGATAAGTCTTCATTTTGCTGTGAAGACAGATGCGATAAATATGTTAATGGCAGATTTTGATAGTTCAGTTTGTAGAACTGCAAAGCCAGATGGAAGTGATAATTTTTCTTTCATTTTAATTTTGAAATAAAAAGCAAGAAAGCAAGAAAGTTCCTGATATCGTAACACTGTAATGACTTTTTGAAGGATAATGGACCTTAGCACAGAATGACGATTAACTATCATGCCCTGATACTTACTATTTTATTAAATTCCAGTTTCCCCAACTGGAATTCTCTCAGCTTTCTTGCCAGAGCCAAGCAGATTACTGCCTGTGACTGACTTTTCCAGTTCCACATTCGTAAAGATATTGAGCAGCAATCCTAACTTGAAGCTGGTGAGTATTTTACGGATACTACTGTTGCCCAGGCTAGATACATGCCTAAGCCAACCACTGAAAGTAGCCTTGGATGTAGCTAACCTCTCTTACTGTTTATCAGGAGCCAAATACTGTCTTTCTAAATTTCCTTTAGCAGTGCACTTAGTGCCCTCGGGGTATTACGAGCATCAGGACTAAACTGTGGCCTTCCATGCCTTGATTACAGTTCCCCAAGTATCAACATGCACATAGCAATATTTGGCATGGGCTCTTCTTTGACTGTTTCCATTTAAAACAAAGCCATTGAGGGACATATATTAACACCTTCTTAAATCTGTAGGATATTTACTGCCAGAAATGTGTTGGCGATTTCTTTCAATCTGTTAATCACATAGTACTGTGTCAGTCTCTCAGCCGAACAGGTAATTCTGCTGATAGGCAAAAAGAAAGCTAGAAAACTTTTGCTGCTTGAATCCCCTTGAAGGGGAGGAAACTGTAGGTGGGAGGTAAAAAGCCTGAGGAAATTTTAGGAAACAATTTTTGAGCCTTTTCTGTTCAGAGTCCCACCCGAAACATTACTCTGGAATTACTAAGTGAAAACTTGGTTTGTTATATTCACCGTGGTACTTCTAACTGTGAAAAGAACAAGCACATCTGGCTTGTTCTTTTTAAATTAATTTTAATTTCAAGAAGATGAGGTCCTGACTGGTTCCTCTCATGGGAACTTCTCTCCAGGAACAACTTGGCAAGAGAGTGAGGTGCTCCATTCTCAAATCAGTAGCATTAACTGCAGGGTTTTATTAGGTCATTCTCATTTTCTAGCTAAGCTCACAAATCAGAAACTGAGTGGCATAAACTATTTAATTCAACATGGCAGTTAGAGCTCCCTGAGGACTTTATTCCAATGAATCCAGTGAGGAAAACGTGGATTTCTTGTGAATGACTGCTTGTATCCCAAGTTTTACCGTTAGACAAAGGGTACAATTGTTGTTTGACTGTCCTCTGCTGGGGGTGCAAAGTCAGTAGGGTTTGTGGGTAGAGGTGATACTAGTTATTAGATAGACATCTGATATTGATATTAGAGAGATATATCTGAAATATAAGATTAATTTCATCATTCAATACATGCTATTTCATTTCATGTGTTTACTTTGCATGTATTTTCTTGGGATTTTTCTTTCTTTATTCAGTTAACAACTAATACAAAATTGCAAACATATGTGGTCTGGATGTTTCTTATCCAAACAAAATGATCAGATGAGAGGGAAAGGGAAAGTCTACACTGCACTGTGGAGAGGACAGGAGAGATCCCCAGGCTCTGGAAGTGAAAGCTGTGTCAGCAGGAGCCAAGCCAACTTAATTAGCCCTGTGAAGAGACTGAGCAGAGTGCTTGGTTAATGCAGCTATATTTTGTTTGAGAATTCATCTGTTGTCCCTGGACTTTGCTGAACTGTGCAAACATCCATGTCTCTACAGCACTGCACCTTGCACACAAGTGGAGCCAGTCCTTGCACTCATCTGAGGTTCTAGTCCATGCTTGCTGCTAATCTCATACAATTCAGTGACTAACATGACCAAAATTACACAGTGAAACATACAGTCCTGCTCCTGGCCCGAGTGTTCCCTTACCAAGGTCAGAGAACAGCAGGCAGAGACAGCTGGAGCCCCTCTGCCCTCACAGCCTTGCTGTGAGCTAAGAGGCGATCAAAGCAAGCTGTAGCTAGAGGTGACCCACCCTTGCAGAGCATCCTCAGGTATTGGCATAAAACAGCCGGATCTTAGTCCTCTGTGGACTCATGCAGCAGCAGCATTTAATCCTGCAGCACCAAGCACAAGCAGACCTTCCCAACTGGTGGGCAAGGAAGCCATTCACCACCCTCCAGCAAGCAGCCAGAGCTCCCTAAACATCAGGCAGGGAGCTGCCTGCAGGAGCAGCATGGCAATTCATGCAGCACTAAAGCTTATTCCAGGCTGCCACCTTGTCAGGCTTAAGTTCAGCTCATTAGGATGTTCGTCTGTTATTTATGCAAATAAGTCTATGCATACCCACAAAATATGCAAAGAGGGCCATTTATCAGTTTGGCACAATTTCCAACTTTCTGAACCCTCAGGCATCCCTGATATATGTAGAAGAAAATGCAGTCTCCCCTATTGCTACAGCTGGCAGAGAGGCCAAGGCAGAGCCTATCTGCTACCATCCATGTCCTCTCAGAGGATTCATGGTGCTCGGGATAGAAAAGATAATGCATTCTGTGTGACTTTAAATCTATTACGTTACAGCTCAGGATGTTTAATCTTATGAATAAGGGATCTCTATTTGTTTCACCTTTCCAGGGAAGGAGATTTACAAATCTGCGTAACTCTAAGCATTCCGATTGCGGTTTATTATTTGTTGTCGTGGTTTAAGCCCAGCTGGTAACAAAGCACCACGCAGCCGCTCGCTCGCTCACTCCCCACCCACCCCCACCCCCCAGCCATGGTGGGATGGGGAGAAAATATAAAGGCAGACTCATGGGTCGAGATAAGGACAAGGAGGGACCACTCACCACTTGTGGTCACAGGCAAAAGACAGGCTCAACTTGGGGAAGAAACAAAATCAATTTAAGTTACTACAAATCAAAACAAAACAAGGATATTAGGAAGTAAACCCAAACCTTAGAATACTTTCCCCCCACCCGTCCCTTCTTCCTGCCTCAATTCCACTCCCGGTTCTCTCCACCTCCTCCGCCCGGCGGCACAGGGGAACAGGGGATGGGGGTTGGGGTCAGCTCCCCACACCTTGTCTCTGCCGCTCCTTCCTCCTCAGGGGGAGGACAACTCACTCGTCCCCTGCTCCACCATGGGGTCCTCCCACGGGAGACAGTCCTTCATGAACTTCTCCAATGTGAGTCCTTTCCACGGGCTGCGGTTCCTCACAAACTTCCCTGGCGTGGGTCCTTTCCGCGGGCCGATCTTCAGTCACCAACTGCTCCAGCGTGGGCTTTCCCAGGGAGTCACGGCCATCTTGGGGGGCCTCCGCTCCACCGTTCACCTCCACGGGCTGCAGGGGGACAGCCTGCCGTCTGACCACGGGCTGCAGGGACTTCCACCTCCTCAGGCGCCCCTCCTCCCCCTCCTTCCTCACTGACCTCGGTATCTGCAGACGGGTTCCTCTCACATTCCAATCCCCCTACTCACTGTGGGTTCCCCTTCTTAAATCTGTTCTCCCAGAGGCGCAACCGCCGTCACCAATTGGGTCGGCCTGGGCCAGAGGCGGGTCCGACTTGGAGCCGGGGGAGCTTCTAGAAGCTTCTCACAGGCGCCGTCCCTGCGGCCCTTCCCCTGACACCAAAAAAACCTGCACCACACAAACCCATAACATTTGTTATAACAGGCATGTGACAAAAAAAAGGTCTTCTGGAACAGTCTGCTTAAATGTGCTTCTTTGCCTGGACAGCTGCAGTCTAAGGTCGCTCTCACTCATGAATGTGCAAAGGAACCTCAGCTCATCCCTCTCCTGCCCTTATCACTCTCTTCTCATTTCAGGAAAATATTATCTTCTGCACAAGTCTAGTTTAGACTCAGCATCTACCTGTTGCTCTCCACACTCAGCCATTAGTAACTGCAGGAGGTCTGAGTCCTCCTGACAAGGGTACAGGTCTACCAGAAACACACCTTAGGGAATTCTTCCCCAGTTCTCTACCCCAGGCCAGTACCGGCCTGACGACTTGTCTGTTAGCTCCAGGGAACAGTTTCTTGTGTATCCTCCCTAGCCTAACAGGATGGCTTATTTAAGCTGCTACAAGGTTTGCTGTACAAATTGGCAGAAAAGAAGTTTCTGTAGTACAAGTAAAGACAGAAGAAAATGATGCAGCTTTTTCCTGTATTACCCTTATCTGAGGAACCCACCTTACCCATGGACTTCTCCTATGGGCTGTTGTAACCATCTCCCAGGACCTATGTGGAGCTGTGGATATGCATGTGGTCTTGGAATTGGCACTGAGGGGAGGAACACTTCCAGCAGGTAAGGAGAGGTACCCACAAAGGCTCCCCTTCCAGGGTGGCTACAATTGGACCTTAATTTGATAGCAACACAAAAAATTAACTTTCCCCGAACACCCCAAAATACAATTCCATGAGTTACGTTGCATCTAAAGTGCAGCACAATCACAGTGCAGAGACCTGAAAGTATTTCCAATGTTTTTCCTTCTTCCCCTGTATGGAATTTGTATTTGCACATGAAGGCAACTTCAACATAAGTAAAGTACCTCCTGGACAGTCTCTCTCATTAAAATCCATCAAGGTGCCTGCCTTTGATTCTTTCAATATATGCAAGAAAATGGTGGTGGGTTGACCCCAGCCGGCAGCTAAGCACCCACCCAAGTGCTCGCTCACTCCCCCCTGAATCAGGATGATGTTCTCATCAGGAGAGAGAATAGTAAGAGCAAAAGCAAGAAAACTCGTGAGTTGAGATAAAGACAGTTTAATAAATGAAGGAAAGAGGGAAAAAGCCCAGTGATGCAAAGGCAGTCACTCACCACCTCCCACAAGCAGCCTGACAGCCAGCCAGTCTCTGAGCTATGGCTACCTTCCCAGACCAACCACCCCCTCAGTTTTTATTGCTGAGCGTGGCATTATATGTTATGGAATATCCCTTTGGTCAGCTGGGGTCAGCTGTCCCAGCTGTTTCCCCTCCCAACCTCTTGCTGACCACCAGCCTACTTGCTGGGGGCGGGGGGGCAGCCTGGGAAAAAAAGAAGGCCTTGACACTGTGGGTGCACTGCTGTGCAATAGCCAAAACACTGTTGTGTTATCAACTCCCTTTTAGTCACAGATCAAAAACACAATGTCTTACAGGCTGCTGTGAAGAAAATTAACTCCATCTCAGCCAGACCAAACACAAAAATTAATGAACAGATGCATTGCCTTAGGTTAACCAGGAAGAAAATTGTCCTAGAAGGGGCACTTCTTTCTTAACATCAAGCGCTATTCTAAAATGACTGCCCTTTTTATTCCAAATCTATCTGCCACTTGGGTAAGTGCAAAAAAATGCAGTCAAAAATATCTATACAACCTGACTTTCTGTGAATTTAATCCTGCCATTTCCAGCTGAGCAAAATTATCTTTACATCATGAAAACATATGCTTCCCCTTAATAAATATTTAAATACAGCCACTGCAAATCTTTTGCATTGGTGCAGTAAAGGATTATCCATGCAAAATTATACGGCCAAGCTTTCTGCTGTGAGTCAGCGTGGTTCCGTTGTTTTTCATGGATCAATTAACACACACTGGAGATTTTAGCCATTGCTGTCTATAATGGCTAATTTGCCTATTACAGGGAACTGAGAGCCATCTGTGTACGTGCCGTAAGGATACACCAGAGAAATGGAGACTGTAAACCAACAGAACATGACCTATGATTGTAAGAGACTCAAAGACAAGGTGTGATACCTTACCTTTGGAGCCTGTAGTACATCAGACACATCTTGCTTAGGTACTGCAAAAACAGGTTTTGGTGCAAGTGTTGGCTTTTTGGGAGGCCTTGGTGGTGGATGAAGGGTTTGGTTTTCATATCTTCGCACCATATAGTATTGCTCTTCGCTGATCTCTTCCACTGTTGTCTTAGTCACAGGTGGTACAACTGTCTGGCCATTTTTGCTGAGCAAATGGACCGACATGTTTAAGCGATACACAGGAATCTCCCAGCTCTCCACTGGACTGCTGGCACTACTGATCAGCAAATAGGAGTCTGTGATTTCTTCTTCAAACTGCAGACCAGGCACGGCAGCCAAGACATCTTCCTCAATGGAAAGGTCCCTCACGGACACTTTGACATTAAAAGGCAAACGGAATTCTTTGCAAATCTCAGAAAGCTGGTACCGTTTCTTGTCATGAATCACTTCCACAAAGCCACCTTCCATATACATAGGGAGGAGCACTTTCTTATATGTATCACTTAGTATTTGTTCACAAGCTAAAACGTCTATGAGTTTCTTTCTTCCCTCATACAGAACTTCACTAGTCTGGCATTGCTGAACTAGAAATTGATCTCCAACCGAAACAGAGAAAAGCTCTTTATGAGGGGAATCAAAGGCTTTAGTTGCTACAACATGAAGTTGTTCCTTTTCACTTCTTGCTATCTCTAAGTCATAGGCAGTTGGAAACTCCCGAGGTCGTCTCTTGAACTTTCCTTTGTAGCTCACAGGGATTAAAAAATGTCTTTTAGGGGAATCACTTCTGATCTCAGAGGCTAGGACTCGTGTTGCCTGGTACTTTTTGTAGATGATGATCTCTTTTCCTGTATACAATAAGCTATAGGGTTTTTGGCTTCCTGAAGGCCCTTCCATTATCTCAGCAACCATGGGAAATTCCTTGCTTGTTCTCTCAAATACATCTTCTAAAGACAGTGGCTGAAGGAAAGAGCTAATATCATAACAGTCTGTTATATCCTTGACTTCGACATCTAGATCTGAGAGGATATGAACTATGTCCTTTCGAACTGAAAAGAAAATGAAATATATTGATTTTTGTTTTCAAACTGACATTGGAATAAAATATACATGTCCTGTTGGCCAGATGCTAAAAGTACTTCCTCTGAGGTGTGCACCTCCATATGTTAACATGCACAATTAATAGCACCAGTCAAAGTCTAACTGTTTTAATTTGAGATATATGGCTATCAGATATGCAGGAGACCTCACAAAGGAAGAGAGAAACAAGAGGAGATGAGAATAAGGTGTGCAAGTGAACAAAAGTTTAAGAAAAAGGAAAGGGAATCTAGTTCACTATCTTTCTCACAGCACCTCCAAGTTTAATCAGCTGTTTGTCTTATCAAACTTTTTCTTGAGTACAAGATGTATTTCTATGTTTTAATTCATAGTAACTTATGGTTTCTCCAAAGGCATGGCTGGGGGAACATTTTTAATAAATAAATAAATAAATAAATAGCATTTGAACCCATTAACACATGTTTCTCCCACAGCCTAGGAGAAATAAGATGTTTTGATATTTATAAGAATAATGCAAACATCTCTAAGCTTATTGTTAATGAATGAAATTTCTCTTATAATGTGGAATTCTTGCATCTTTTTCTTTGTCATCTGGTTTTACTCACTATCAGAATGGAGCCATTGCATTTAACAGTCTGACAGGGAACAACAACTCTTTTATCACAACTGAACTGACAAAATTTTGGATGTAAAACTTCCAAGCACAAAGCTGACTATGCAATTAAGGCTTGTTTAAGAATTTGGCTCCGGATCAGTGACACCACAGATCACTGACCAGGGCAGTAAAATTTAACAAGCAAATATTTAATGACTCTCTTCAGTAAGACTTATTCTGCATAGACCTGCACACAAGGATAGTATATCCTGGATTCACATTTCCTTGTAGCAGGACATACCAGTATTTTATACATAAAGGTTGGTGTCAGTTGTATTTTATATGACAGAGTTTTATGACATTGATTCAGGATCTGTTTATTCCAACTCTGCTTTTGTCACATTGACACCTTCAGGTGACAAACATCCTAAGCACCACAAGGGAAAGTCAATGAAGGAGGAATGACTAGTGAAAATGGAAGTTTCCTATGAGTGTTTAGGGGAGTTCCACACACATAATTTGTTCATTATTAAGAATGAGAAGTATTGAGGATTCCTGCCCACAGCCTGTGAAAATGTAATCTGCTATCCCTCTTATCAGGAATCTTTTTTATTGAATTGTAGATAGTATTTCTCATACTTTATCTTGTATCTATTTATAGTTCTTCTAAAAATGGTGAAAATCCATTTTTCATGGTCCACAAGAAAGTAAGTAGTTCATCATGTACCATGAAGCCTACTTTTCAAGTTTGTATTAAATAGTTATTGAGGACATATTTAATGCTTCTTAAATGTTGAACACACTATGAAACATAAATGGCCATGAAATAAAATCAACAAATACAACTCTCCCTGGAATACCCGATTGGAAGACAAGTGAATACCAAACATTTCTGAATCTTCAGAAAGCTTTTTAGAAACATTAAATTCTTATTGATTGTGCACATATATCTAAGTGGGTATAGGAATACACCTAAGTGAATCCAGCTTTAGGAGGTGGGCTAGATTCCTGAATCTAGCTAGAGTTGTAGAAAATGAAGTATTTTATCTTGTGAAGATACACTTTCCAAACTCACACATTAAATTATGTAGCAAGCACAGCTGAATGTCTCATGATAAGCACTTAGCAACTATAGTGTATTGTGCTAACAGTCTCTGCCCACTTTTCTTTCTTTCTCTTTTATGCATTTACTTACATCATTCATCAGAGAAAGCTCAATTATGAAAAGATTTCTTGCTTAATATCCTCATGAATAACATACTTCTGCTAGGATTTCATTTCTATAGAGCTGACTGATTTGCTTCTAGTAAACGCCACAGGCAGCAAAACCTTCCCAAAAGCTAAGCTCCTATCCTGCAAACTTTAATGGGATAGGTACATCAACAACTAGAATTGCAGCAAGTTTCCATCTACTGCCTGGGCTGTCCTCAAGCAAGGTCAAACATTTTAGCTTAAGCTGTTTTTTTGCTTAGGTAGGTATCTCAGTTCAGAGAGGGTACGCTATGCATGCACACATAGGTCATTACTGCAGCTCGGCTATTCAAGTCACCATAACTCAGGAGAATTTCACTGTGTGCTTATACCCTTGCACACCTTGTAATTTTATTCCTGTGACTAATTTCACTAACACGTTTGAAGTAAGGCACAGATAAAGACATAGGTAAGAACAGAACCCAGCAGTTTCAATGTTTTGGTGGAACAACTAGAACAGTGATAATGTGCCATGGACAAAATAATTTTTATTTTTTTAATAAAAACTTGTAACACAAAGTACAGCTTTTAAGGATATTGGGTTTTCTAATACCTTCCTGTTTCCTCAAACCTAGAGGTTTCAGAAATTGTCCGTGAGTCTTTTCTGTTTACATTCTATTGATATTTGTTTCTGCAATAGAGTAAAATAATATGGTTTTACTTCCTGCAGCATCCTCTTTCTGAAAAATAAATGGTAGTTGAGTGTGTTACAACATGTAGGTCTATACTTTTTTTCTACCTCCTAGCTATAGCCATAAATGATCAAGTGGCTTCTTCATGGCCAAAGTCTGAAACACAAAGAAAGAGAATCTGAGAACCGAACAGAATTCCTAAGCTCCACTTTTTCATTATGCAATATATTTTCTTTGAAACAATGATTTAATTGTGGTGATCAAAAAAATGGCAACAGAAAGAAATGTAAGGTAACTATCTGAATTAGCAGCAGATAGAGGAATAAAAAAGACAGTATTATTTTTATCTTTCTTCATCTTGAAACTAGCATTAATGGCAAATATGGGTCAGGAATTCTTGACCAAACTGAATCCTTTCTGCCTATTTTAAGCAAATTTTGTGTATTTAAGGGTACTTTGCTATACCAAGATGAACAGGACATTGGCTTTGATTCCTACTTACATTTCATTACTGCCTGCACTTCATAGACAGGCGTCAGAATCAAGCAGCCATCAAAATTCTCAGGGAGTGGATTAGAGGAGTCCCACGTATGTAAAGTATTGGAAAGTTTGACAATCCGGTTTCTGCACTTAGGGATTTTCCATTCTGCAATCTCTTTTAGGGTGTATATCTGGTCATCTTCACACTCATAGAATTTTCCTTCTTGTGAAAAGGGCAACGTAAAGGAATGAGACTGGTTATTTCTGACCACGCCACAGTTCACAGCCATCGTTCCATTGACCTCTTCCACTGAGTTGAAGGTGATCTGCTCACCATGTTTGATAGTGATGTTTGCCAATTTTATATCCTCAGGGCTGTAGAAACATGGATGGCCAAATCTTGTTGGCCCAATAGAGACTTTTCTTGTAATTTCTTCAATGCTGACATATGGAGTTTTATCTGCCACAACCTTATACAGACCTAAGAACAGAAAACCTTTATTATAAAAAGGGAAATATATGAAGGAAGCCATGCCAAATTTTAGACTGTGAATGCAATAAAAATGGTGAGCAAAGCACATCAAACAATTCATAGCTGACAGTTTGCTTGCTAGAAATGTGACTCTATAAAGATAATATCAAATACATGATACAAATCATAGGTAGCTGGAATTAGCCCTTTCTACTCTGCAGGTAGTTTCTGACATCCAACATTTTTACGTCCATGGTAAAAAGAGAAAAAAGTTATTTTCTTTGCTACAGAAAAAAGAAAAATTATCTTAAATTCTTATCTGTCTTCTCAGGAAACCAACCTTTGAGAAAAAAAATTCAGACGTGGTATGAGGAAGGGCAACACTAATGTGACCAGTGAAATGCAGGATAAAGTTTCTGGCTAAACATTGTACTATGTATTCTTCCACACACAGACTGGGGATTCCTAGACCAAGTATGTTTAAAGACACATCACAAATGAAAAAGTAGTGCCCACAGATAAGAATGAGCAAAGGAAGTTGATTTTAGCATAGCTGATAGCGCAGACCACCAGATGGAGTAATCCAAAGTTTGGGTGTTGCAGCACTGTGCCCATGACAAGGCAATTAAAGTGCTGAAAGTACTGTGAGGCAGAAGCTGCATCTGAGCTTCCCTATCCCCTAGGGACATTATTATTTCATGTTAATCATGCCCCTTGGAGCTGTCTCATTAAGAGTCCACATTGCAAGAAAAATATATGCATTTCTATATTTGCATGACTGTTTTTATAGAGGAAGATGAAGTGGATGGTTTAGAGGACTAAACAGTAGGCTTTAGCTGAACTGTATGATTCAGCTGTCTCCTTCCCCAGACATGGCAGTGTGAATGCTGCCTCGTGGAATTACATTGCAGCTTACTGGGACTGGCATCGACTAAAGCTCTCCTCCAAGCGAATATAACTGAACGTAGAGGTTATTGCTAGGCCAAGTTTGCAAGCCAGGAGACCCACACAAATTAACTGGTAGCTACAGCTACAGCAACAAAGCAGCCAAGCTCCCTGGGAGATGCAGTGCTTTGCTCCTTCCTTCCCCCCAAGCCAACTAGCAGGAACCCTATGGCCTCTGCTGCTCCACACTTTTGCCTCCTCTGGACCACAAAAAGGGCATCGTATCTTTGTGGTAAAGGAATACTCCCACCTTGGCAGTTATGGAGCATGGGATGGGGACTCAAGGATTGCTGCTTGGCACTACTAAAGGCTCTTTCATGGCAGCTCCACATCTCATGAGTGGTTTCTGCCATGTCTACAAGGTTTAAGTGTCCCATCCACCTGCCCCCAGTTGCCTAGTGTGGGAACTGGGTCCACGCTGGCTATGACTCCCTTCTTGTGGGGACCAGAGTGTGAGAAAACGGTAGGATGCCCCAGCAGATACCTGGGTCTCAGCAAGGTGGGATGCTGCCAGAACACAGTTCCTGTTGGGAAGATGCTCATGCCCTTCTTTAGACCTCCTCTGATAGTGGGATTGTTTAACAAATTAGATCAGAGGATTGCTTCAGTTAAAAATAACCTCCAAATTGCTTATTTTCTCCCACACTTTTTTCCTTACTGAGTTTCACCTACTGACCACAATCAACACAACTGAGTGGCCTGCATGGAGGCAGAGACTCCTTAAGATTATATTCTTTAAAAAGGATATATCAAACCATTCCCTCCACCACAACAGCCATTTTTTTTTTGCTACAGATTTGGTATGATTCTTGTTTCACTGTAACAAAACCTGCTATTTTCACTTCGTAGCTTTAGCACCCTTCTTGTTAAAGGAGATGTTATTAAGATTCTGTCTGTTGAGTAGCTTTTAACTGAGTTTATTGCCAGATTGGGCATGTTTGGTTCTAGGTATCCCATGCGACCATTAGGATCTGTGGCAACTAACAGCTCTGAAGGCTTGTCAGCAGCCTAAACAGTAATAGCTTTTTTGATCTACTGCAGAGATAGTCACTAGTTGTGCCTATGCAACTGCTTTCTGCGATTCTGTGCCTTCACAGTAGTCTGTATGACAGTTAGCTTTTCCTGTGTGAAATTAGTACCCTTGTGCAAATACATCCTCTACATATATGTCCTCACTGCAGGACTGCAGGAAAGCCTTCAGACCTTTTTCTGGGCTGCAAGGAAGCCGCATCCATGAATGTAACTGCACAAATACAAAGTACAACTTCAACACACTTTTATTTCTTGCTGGTATTTTTACTGTTTCTCACAGCCGTTTTAAACACAATCATTAATAAGCAAGTTAGCTACCTCATTCCTAATCACTACTGGAGCTGTCAGTGTAAATCAAGACAAACTGGTTCACCAGCATTTAGAAAATATCGCAGTGACAAGGCACGTATGACAAACCAAAAGTCTGGAAAAGACAGCATCCCCCAAACAGTGTTCCAGTGTCACGCTTTGCAAGCACAAGATGGGCATTGTCTCCTGGCAGTGCTGGGAGAAAGCAAATAGGAATGTTCTTCATTAAAAAGTGTATTCAAAGTACATATGATGTGTCCCAAAGGCAATAACTATGTTTTCCCATCTGTGATACAGGAGCACATGCATTGCCCTTAGAAAACCTCCAGAATTGCATTACAAAGGAATAAAACTATGTTAAAAAAAACATTCCCAATTGAAAATATTGGGCTATGTACAGGTATGAGAAACATTCTTCTCCTCTATGAGTTTGACAGTAGACTCAGGCTCTACTAATTTTGCTGGGACTACATAGCTATTTGGAAGCCAGCTATTTCAGCAACAAACTGATGAGCATCCTGGGTTGGAAAGCAGGTTTCATATGGAAGCATAATTACCAGATCTCATACAAAACTAGACAACTGATTATCCCGTTGGGCTCAAGCAGACTGACTTTGTCAGGGTTGGGAGCCGAAAAATCTTCACCTTCTGTTCTGTTAGTTTTCTTAATTTTAGTAACAGAAAGCTTGCAAAGACAACTAAAGATCCATGTGGCTTGCACCCTTAGCTTCTGTATTGATGAGACCCATGAAATAGAGGCACCTAATAGTGACCTGTTTATGCTTATGAGTATGTAAAGATCCATATGTTTCTCTCCATATAGAAAAGAGGTGAATATATAAAAAGTTATTTTGGTATGATGGATGAAAGCCACTGAGGTTCCTAAGTGCCATAATCTGCCATGGTATCTTCTCATAAATGCTCTCCTTGCTACAATATATATTTAAAAAAAAAAAAACCCAACACAAAACCCAAACACTGTTATGTGAAACCATTCAGAATCTTATTAAAATAATTATGAATCAAATTACAAACCCAAATGTTTTCTAAACCTAAGACAGCAAGGAAATCTCCGGAGTAGGAGACATATGGTAAGTTGAGATGCTGAAGTTTCGACGTTTTGAGTTCAAACAAAAATATTTTTGGACTTTTTTCGTAAATCATAAAATGACTGACTCAAATTCACTTAAACTTGCCTAAGAGAGCTTGGTAGACTTCCGGGGTGAAAGACAGATGGAAATAGCAAACCTGGAAAAAAGTCTAGCTGGTTTACTGACAGCTGGCATTATTGCTCCTGTAGACCTACTTTCTAAATGTAATCTGGTCTACAACCAAAGTGCACTGATGGCCAATAGTTTTGGGGAAAATTACAGGCAGAGACCCCAATAGTTTTGGGGAAAATTACAACTAGAGACAAGAATAACTACACATATATAATAACTACAGGAATGTATAACCATCATCACACTCCATGAACACTCCGCAGCTAGTAGCATTTCACTAGGTGAAGTGCCTGCCTAGCTATAATATGATAATTAGTAAGCCCCAAATCTATTCAGCCCACCATTTTCAAGAAAAGTTTTAGGCACTGATGTACACATTGGTAGAGAGAGAGGGTTTGGGAATCTGAAAAAATTATTTTCACTGGTATGGGAGAGAAAACATAGCCCAAGGATCACCCGTTTAGTCCTGTAGGAAAGCATGTTTTGATAGAGCGATTTTTTTACCACCTTTTTACAGAACAGTATATGCAGCTCTCTTTTACTGGTTATAGAGTGATAAAGTGTACTTCCCTGTAGCTTTATAGACTTCCCATTTTCAGTCTTAATTAGAGTCCTGAAGGAAAGGAGTATCCTTTTTATTCTCTCTTTTTCCTCTCTTCCCTGCTTCTGTGGAAGTTTTTTTTCTGAGAAAACCAGTAGTTAGGCTCACCTAGTAGAGCAGGAAGTAGCCTTCAAGGTAAGAAAAAAAATAGCAGAAAGACCTTCTGTCCCAGACTAGCAGTTTCTGTTCCCCAAGGTAATGCAGAAGACTGGTAAGAGCTCAGTTCCCAACTTCTCTGGAGCTGACTTGATTGCTATTCCTCTTTCCCTCACCTCCACCACTCACTGTGCTACCTCCTCTGGTCCAGCATCCTCCTCTCCCCATCCTGCCCCAAAGACCATCTCTCCTATCTCTCCATCATCTCCTATCGAGATGAGCCTTCTAATGCCTAACTCCTGTCCTTCCACACATGCTGCGTGGCCACAGACAAGTCTCCTGTCTTGTGGCTCACAGAGGCTGAGAGCTCAAAGGGACAGTTGTGCTCAGCTATGTGTTTGTCAGTCCACGTAGGAATGAGCAGCAGCAACTGCCAGGGACCTCCGGAGAACAGGACAGCCCAGCAATATTTCTGCAGAAGAAGGAATGTAACACAACACAATGAAATCATTTGTGCGGGCATGCAGTTCAGGTGTTGTGCAAATTACCAGTCTCTGCTAATTTGTTAGTAGTGAAAATTGGAGTTCAAAATGCTGTTAGATGTAGCCATTGAAGTGTCTAGAGTAACAGCAGACTTCATTTTTTACCCAGTGTATGAGCATAGAAAGAATAGCCTGGCCCTCTGAGGCATGAAAAAGAACAAATTAGGATGAGGATAAAATGAAATAACACAGATAGTGAACTTGTGGTTGCAGTGGTTTCTCTAATGCAAAGGGCAGATTAGGCCTTTATCAAGGATCTGATTTGCCAGAGCAGAAAAAAGGAATTCTGTAGACAGCAAATACATTCAGAAAGACAAAGAGTAAGATTTGTTTAAAGCCAATGAGCCCAGTTCTTCGCTCAGAGAGACGCTATCCCCAGAGTTAGAAGCGTTGCTTATTTATGCCAGCATGCACACGGTGAAAGGATACATGAGCCCATCACATGCAAATGATAACTCACAACAGAGGAAATGGAAAATAACATCAAAGCAAAAGATTTCTTCGCATCAACACTGGCAAGAAAGCACTGTACATAAAAGGTAAACACAGTGCCAGACTCCTAGAGACCTGCAGATATTTTTATTTAGGTAAGTCAATGGCAGTGTGAAAAAAATCATCTCCAATTAGGTTCTGTGCTTTGTTCTGGAGATGGGGGCAAGCCAGCAATGCTCTAATACAATGTTTCATTCAGAGCTTAGCATGTGTATGTAATAAAGTGAAAAGGAAAAAGGTCAAGAAAAAGCAAAGACTGGGACATCTTGACTTTGTAAAGCAGAATCATTCTTCAGCTAAGAACTAAATTAGAGAAATGACTAATTTACATCTTACCCAAAAAACTCTTGAATGCATAAGAGTACATATACAGAGAGAAACAAGAGAGCGGTGCTCCCTGTTGGGCTAATAAGAAGTGTCATTATGCCCCTCTTCAGTGCTGCTGTTCAGTAATACCCATCATGTGGAGGATAATAATGATAAATTTCAGCAAAATGAACTCTGAATTTATTTTTCCAGTGAAATAACCCAGTCTTCTAGAACACTGGTTGGGAGACTTCATAAGTATGCATGCAAATTGTAGTGATTAGACCAAATTTGAAAATGTGCTCAATAGGGCAACAGCATCCAAATGCCAAGTTGTAAAATTGATCACTTGAATGCAAACAAACCCAGAATCACTAGGTTCAAGCATTTGAAATCACAAGTCACTCTGTTCTAAATATCAGGAGAGTCAACATTAATAAATGTAGGATTACTTTTATCACTCAGTTGAGTTGGATATTTTAGGATTCAAATGTTCAAACCTATCTGCCAATCAAGATTTAGAATACGACTTCCTATATGTATACACACTTTAGAGATAGAAGAAATTTTAATAATAGCAAAGAAGCTTGGATTTCAAGAAAAATACTAAATATCTTGAGAGTTCACAGTAGAGCAGTACTTCAATATCTCTAGATAGCCACAGATAATTAAAATGTCTTTGATCACTACATTTGGGCCCTGCTAGTGCTTGAAAATGGCATTCCAAAAAAGTCTTTTAATAAGTAGTCGTACAAATTGTTCTGCTTCACTGAGTAAGAAAAACATGAAAATACATTGAGGATCTACTGGGGAAAGGAAAATTATATATAAGACTATTTCAGAGAGAAATCTGTATTTTGGAGATGGAAAATGAAGGCATGGCAGAAGACATTTTCCTGTGGAATTCAGATGAAACATTACATTCCCATGTACTTTTACAATTTATTTGCTTCAAGAAGTGTGTTTTGTCTCCCTCTGCAGAAAAAGCACATACCAGTTTGGGCACTGGCATAATCTAAACCATTTATATGCATGTGCACACATTCTCACATGCTCAGCAATACGTTAGAAGAACATCAATAAGCTTACTAAGTCAAGCACTCAAACACTAGAAAACGCTTATATTATGTTTCCCTGTGCAGCATCAGTTTAACCTCCCATGTGCTTCCAGTACAATACAGTGTTAATTAAATGTTTACATTCGTTTTTTTCTCTACAGAACTGTAGTCTCTTTCAGTGCATTAGCTAGACTGTTGGCCAAAGTGAGTCCTGGGTGTGATCTCAGGCTCTCAGGGGCTGCTGTGTCCTGTGTGTGCTCTGTCCCTGTATTTCCTACCTGCAGGTGTCCAGTTACTTTCTCTCCCAGACATACACAGGCTCCCTCCCACATTCCACTGGTCTCCTTGTGCTGTTTTCCAGCCTGCTTGTCTATCTCGTCTCCCCAAGGGGCTCCCATTACCTCTGCTGCCTGCAAGACTCCTAGCGTAGGAAATGCCCTACATATATATGTCTGTGTGGGTGCAGACCTCCTCTGATGATGGTAACCACCTCCACTGCCATCTCCAGTCCCTGATCTTTGCACATCAAGCCTTCATCCTTCTGCCCTGCTCCAAGGTCCAATCTTTTTCCATCAGTTTCCTAACCCAGCTTGCCTCCTCCACTTCCCACACACGGATACTCACAGTCCAGCACTTCTCCCTCTGCACTCCAGTCACTTCCCTATTTAACACAGCTGGGCCCTAATAGTGGAGGAATTGATGAGAGCAGAATTGAAAAATGGATTAATATGACATGTGATGAAGTCTTGGCCAGCTCTCCCTAACAAGGCCACATGAACAGAGGAAGATACGTTTCAAATAACAAGTCAGTACCACACGCCAAAATTCAAGTCCATCTTGCAAAATATGAATATTTTGGGACTTCTCTATAGAACAGTTGAAGTGTTTTTTAAGCAGAAAACCACATCCATTTTCCTCTAATCCTGTTTCCAGGCATGGAGCAACCACTTTGGCCACTGGAATTAAAATAAATCCTTAAAATAAAAACAAAACAAAACAAAGTATTCAAAATATTTTATATCCAAAATAATAAAACAAAAATATAGTAATAGCAAATAAATTATAGTCTGAGCACACAGCAAGGAAGATTTCAGCTCTGACAAAGTTTGGCAAAGTCATAAGTAACTGAAAAGAAGATTTTTTGTAAAAATTCTTACACTGAGTGACCTCAAGTATAGAAAGCATTACTACCAAACATTATAACATTAATAATGTTTATCCAGGCTTGAAAAAGCACTGTAAGAGTTGAAATTTAAAAATGAATTGATTGTGTCTTGTGCCATCTGATAAAATTTTATCCTTGACAGCTGAGTTGTAACCTCAAAGAAATATCAATCAAGACAGCAAATCAATGAAGTGAACAAAGGTGATTACTCAGGGTTAAAATTCCTCAAAAACATGTATTCATGAAATACTATACCAGGAAAATTTAGTGGTAATTCCACTTTGGCTGAAAACCGGCTGACTTCATTATTCTCACAGATACTTGCTATGAGCTTATTAATTTTGAAGCCAATAACTTTAATGACTTCTCCTGTTGACAGGCAGCATTCATTTCCAAACATTTCATAGATGGAGCCTGAAAAGAAATACAAAAGGAAAGAAAAACATTATTCAGCTTTTTCTCACTTTGTCAAGTGTTTTTACTTCTTTGAATGAAAGCGAAAATACTTAAAATAAGTTACATGAAATAATACTTATCCTGTGATAACTAACCTAATTTTCATTTTCTTCCTTAGTGTCACGAGAAAATCCATCTTGTGACTTCAGTGACCTCTAGATCAGCTCTAGGTGTACACTGTTCTTACGTGCATGTAAAGGAGAATAAGGTCTGAAGAACCTGCATTTCCAGTTATTAGACCAAAACAAAACAAGGTGGAGCATAGGATCACCTGGGTCATCAGGAGCTGCCTCCTGAAGTCAGCAGGCAGCGGAACCTCGGCAGGAAAGATGCCTCTGCAGAGCACGGGGCATAGCATATCCCATAGGAAACAACAGACTACAGCGGAAGACAAAGAACCATAAACTCTAGAAGGTGCCCAGGGAGAGGCCAGGAGACATCAAAGTGCAACCAGCATTTGAGCTTTCTGTGGTAACAGAAAACCTGAAGAAGGTACAAGAAATTGGAAAACTGGCAAATTAACAGCGGTAATCTCTACCCCATGCTGAAACGAGCCTACTGATTCTGACCTGGCAGCAAAAATTCCTTTTTTGTCTGTTATGTTCAGAAGTTTGAGAGCACGAACAAGGCAATCCAACCAAGTGTTTCAGAGCTTCCACAGTAAAACCTGGAACTGCAGCTTGCCCTGCCAGAACTAACCCTCCCTTTGCCATTCCAGCTGTGGTCAATAGCTGCTGTTTCAGAAGTGGAGACAGGGGGAGAAGAATAAAGCAAAACAAAACAAAACAAAAGCCAAGTTATGCAGAAGAAGGAAAATTCTTCCTGGTTGCCGCAGGAGATTAGCAGAAGGTTTGGGGCATGGGATCAATTAGCTATATATAAAGGCAGTGCAGTAAACACATGGTGTTCCATTTGTAGATAGAATTGCATTGAACACAGAACATCAGAAACATTGACTTTAATGCTAGCTTCCATTCTTCTCATGCTGTGCAGTTCCTTCCAAAAACTTACCAAGCTCTGTCCTGAAGTGACGTGGAAGTACCCTTTCTGGAATCCCATCTCAGAATTTCATTTCCCTCATGGTGAGAAACCTTAGTCTCATTTCCACTCCCAATGCATTGGTGAGTGTATTCATTTGCTCTGCTACTAACATTGCTCTGCTACTTTACTTAAAATACTTTTTTTCTCATTTCCATTTCTCCCTTCCCCAAAGGGCTTGCAAGGTTAATTTTGCCCTTCTCTGGTCACATTTTTGACAAAAATCTAGAAGAAACAAGTTCTTTTTATCTCCTCTGAGAAGACAGTTTTTCCTTCCCACAATCCTTCTAATAGCCCTTTCTTGCATCTTGTTCAGTTTAAAGTCTTGTCTTTTTTTTCCCCTCTTAACGTAGGTAACAAGAATGGTCTCAGGCAATGAGAGATTACTTAAAATCTGACCTCTGGCTATATAGTAACAATCAAAAACTGAGATGGCCTGTACTGAAATACTGCCATTGCCTGCAGAACTCACTTCCTACAGAAAGTAACATTCTTTACTCCACAGATCTCCTTGTAGTTGGTGGGGATAAAAAACCCGACAACTTTTTGTTTGTTTGTTTGTTTTTGCCAGGTGTCATATCAGAAATGCAACTGTCAGCCAAGTGATTTTCCTAATGCACACTCAAGATCATTCCAGTCACGACCATAGCCTGGGCTAATAAGCATCTCTTACTGAGTCTGGGATATATTTATCAACTCTGCTGCAGCACTTGCAGGTGACAAGCACTTGGTTACCCCCTTGGCCTCACTGGAAGTCACTGGGAGACCAACCTGAGCAAAAGTTGCTCTGGTTTTAGCCTAAACCCAAAGCCTCAGTAGAGCACCACAGAAAAATGGGTTCGTGTCAGGACAGGAGGATGAAGGAGAGTAACACTGAGCAACTGGTTAAGTACTCTGTTGTGAAGACACGTCCAGGCAACCCTGTCTGTTGCTTGTGCAATGCTCTCACAATTGAGATAGACAGCAGGAAATCCCCAGCTGCTCCCCTGAGGAAGGCAGGTATGGATGTACATTTTTAACCCTATGTAGAAGAAACTAGGTTAAAAAAAAAAAATTAAAAAATCATGTGGTGAATGCTTTTGGTGGGCTGGATATAACAACATTGCCTGGTTTCCCTTGCTGAGAATCCTACACAGGATCAAGGGAACTGTTGTACTTAGGCTTTAAACTCCCCCAGCAGGCTACTGCCTTTCTGTTGCATACCAGGATGATGATCAGCACAGAGGCATTCTGGATTATATGCCACACAAATATCAGCCACAGTCAGGTGAAAGAACATGCTGTTTATGCATCCTTTCAACCTATCCGGTACTAAGCAGAAGACCAAGGGAGCTGCTGCCCTTTAACTAAAAGAGAACAATCTGGTTTTCTTATTGTAAAGATATGAAAAGTGCATAGTTGTTTGCTCTCCCTTAGTCCCTGAGCAATTCAACGTTGACTAACTCAGATGTCTCCACTGGATATTGCTACAGCTCCCGTCGGTAGGCTGGCTGCTGCTCTAATAAACACATGAGGAATTATCATAACTCTCATTGCTTTAGCTGAGCTCCATAGGATATTTTATGACAGTCAGAAAAGTCTGTGTGCAATACTTATTTCATATTAGAGTGAGAGGGAGAGAAAGATTGAGCTGCCACGAAGAGGGTAATATTCCTTTTGTGCTGAACCACCTCACCCCTCACATCAGACACAGTACAGATCACAACCAACCATGATATTATTAGATAAAGGGAATCCCAGAGGACCTGGCGTGGTGAGCTCTGCATTATAGAAACATGGAAAGATGAGCAAAGAATTCCAATATTCTCACCTCTCAACAAATATTTGTGAAAACCTACTCAAAATGGGAGCTTGTGGCTTCTAGAGGCTTTTTTTCTTCAGTCCAGATTTAGATCCAGCTTCTCCAGATTACCTCACTTGAAAATAGACCCCTAGAAACCATTTAACATCATATGAAAGTAACTACACTGACTAATTATGGGCTTTGGGCACATTTGCTTTCATCTCTGCTAGACAGCCTTCGCAAGCGTGCCCTTTGATGCAGCCGGGACCTGCCGTGCACCCACGAGCGGGCAGTGCTGCTCCATATGAGCCCAGGCACCCAGCCATGAAGGTTGGGTGGCCTTGCGGACTGTGGCTCCTCTCCAAATAACATGGTAGCTGGAGGAGAGCAAACCAAGCAATTGCCCTGAGGGGAAGAATGGAGCAGTTAAGTGGCTGAACCTCTGAAAAAAATGATGTGATTGAAGAAGGTCTAACTACTACTTCAGTCTATATCTGCAGCAGAGTGGTGCCACCAGGAAATAAAGAGGGGAGTCAGAGAAGGGCCCTGTTTCTGATCATGGCTGGTTCTGAAGGACTTACTACTTTTATCAGGTTTGCTTTTCCTCAGGCACAATAGCTTAACTGCAAATTATACTACATAGAGTTTGAGAAGTCCTGCCCTCCATCACAAAATAAAAAGTACAAATGGCGCTTGCAAAAAAGAGACAACACTCATCAGTTAGTGACGGGTCCAAGGCTGAAGATCCAATCTGGTAATATCCATGAGAAGAGACTAGCCCTGCCAAACACTCAAAAATAGACGATTGGATGACACAAAAATTAGCCTTTGACAAAGCAATCAAAATTTGCAAAACATAAGAAATGCAGATAAGAACCTACACAGGTAAACAGTGGCCGGCCTGGCACTGTAAAGATGGCAGAGAATCTAAAACACTGCAAGAAAAGGGTAAAATACACAAAAAAAGAAAATCCGCACTCATAAAAGAGAGAAAGTACCTGAGGCAGACAAGCATATGGAGTTCAAGCTGGAGTCTACAAAAAGCATTACATGGAGCTGCAGGCTCTGTTTGAAACATCAAGGGCCAAGATAATGCATTCAGAAAAAAGATGGATTACAAATGCAGACTGAAAGCCACAAAAGAGTATGCACAGAATAGACACACAGGGCTATCACAGCACCTTAACTCTCAGGGACTTTTGTCAGAACAAAACATAACATTGTTGTGGGAGACAAATGGATCATTCATCTAAAAGCATTAGTTTTAGAAAAAGTGAGATGAAAATTAAAACTTAAAAAAAAAGTCATGATTTTAATTAAAATAAAAAAAAAAAAGAAAATCAAGAGAGCTGGTTGTCTTACCATCAAAGAAATAAACTATTACATGGGTACATAATCTACTGGCAAAGATAATGCTTTGTAATAATACCAAGTAAAGTGAACCCCTTCTTGATATAAAAAAAGAGGAAGAAAGAAAAGATGTATTTTTTGGCATTGTCAAGAAGGGAAAGGGTATTAGGCAGCTAGGAAGGATGTTTTAAGTCTTCTAGAAGAGAGGAAAACTTTCAGCAGAGTAGAAGTGGAGAGTGCTCAAGAATCCCAGGACTCATGGCCATAGGACGGTACCTTTCATCCCAGAAGAGAAGTTCAATAAATTGCTCATATAACGACTGAGTAACAGAGGTATGCCACCACATTTTCCATCCAATTAAGGAAGTCAGAGACCAACCTTCAACAGCTTATCAGTAGTAAAACTTATATACATGAGTGGATCGACAGAGAGATAGATGTGTATATATGTATGTAGGTAGATGTCTACCTAGATGACCATTTTCATGGGCAACTTGCAGGATTTTAATTACCTCCTCCTTTATCAGATCATTTGAAATAGACCAAGAGGTTGAAAGACTATGAAGGTGAGAATCTGGGAGGAGGATGGCTAACAAACTGAGACCATGATTGCAGAAGCCTCATTTTTAACGACACCAGGATAAAAAAAAAAATCATTAAGAAATGAAACTGCCAGCCATACAAGAACAGATTCATTTGGGGGGGGACGACAATTGCACATACAGTATTGATTGTAATTACATATTTGTCTGCAAGTAGATTGCCTTAGCCCTGATTTTAGCCCTTGCTTGGTGATTTGCCTGGAATAGTACAATGAAGATTAAATTCAGACAAGAAAAATGTTACCTGTGTGATTTGTCATCTAGGCATTTGCAGCAAATATTTGTGCGATAAAAGGGAGGGAGGGAAACTGCATGGTTTTCAAAAGGGACAATAAGAATTCTTTTTCCTTTAAAAGCCACAATAATTAGTCTTAAAACATTGTGAAAATACCCGCTGTGTGACAACATGACCCTGAAAGATTTTACTTCAGCTGTGTGATGTGGATGCACATGCACAATATATTGAAAAATAAAATTAAAATGGACCTTTTAGTACATTTATTTGTCCTTGCACAACAGTAACTGTATTTTTCCCACTCAAGCCACAAAGAAAGTATAAGATGTTGAAAATGTAAATCAAGTAACCTTAAGGCCTGAATCTTTTTGATTTGAAAAAGATGTATGCAGTATAAAGCAAAAAACATTTTAGCAGAACCCAGAATAAAGCAGCTTATTTACAGCAATCAAACAATGCCCCTGAAGGCTGTAATTAAAGAGCTTGTTGCCTTTGAAACCACCTTTTCTGGATTGTTACTTTGTTCAATAAAAACCACATTTATATCCTTTCATAAGCTCGTGTCTAGTTTGACAATCTATATTAGCAACTGCTGTGATCACATCAAAGTAATCCTAATAATTGGTTAAATATCTTTTTCCTCCATTTTTCCTAAAATGCTAAGCAGCCACACCACCATCCTCTCTAACATGAACCCTTTATTTGATTTATTTCTCATTATGGGTACAAGAAGAGTCTTTTTGTATTAAAAACAACAATATAAAATATAAATACAGTGAATGCATGAGATGGAGGATGTCATTCTTCACGTCAGGGCATATGACAGTACCACTGAGAGAAATATTTTATAATACAAGGTAGAACAGCAAACATCTCAGTAATATTTCCTTTTTTCTTCCCAGCAGCTTAGAGCCCTATTCAATGACTGCTCTCGGAGGGAACAATTCACTGATGCTCATAGGAAGTATGACTCAAAACCAGGTCCATGACTAAACAGCAATAATACATCAGTCGTATGTAAGGCCCTTTTGCCGCATGCCCCTGGGCAGTTTAGCAAGGCGGGCTAGGGAGAGAATGCAAACAAGACAAAAGGCTTCACTAAGGTTGCACAGAGGATCATTCAGCAGGGCTGGAGCTCGAGCCCAGACTGGCTGACTCCCAGTCTGTCTGTCTGTCTGCCTGCTACAGGGTGCTGCTAAGCACTTCCAAATATCCCCCATTCTTTTTTTTTTTTTTTTTTTTTTAACAAAGACCAAGCTCTTCTAACAAAACCAAATCACTTTGCAGGCCAGACACTAGGCATTGACTCCCTAGCCCCATGAGTTTGCATCCTTGAAGGAAAAAAGTCTCCCTTTCATCTCTCAGTAGCACCCACTGAATTCATTGCAGCTGGCAGGCTGAGCGGTCTTTGAAAGAAGATCCAAAGAACCAGAAACCTGGCTGCTTTGCAGAGAAATGAAAGATCTCCAACATGTCCTGAAAGAGCAGAACTTTTTCCCGATGTCCTTTTCCCAGTGCTTCTTTCTCCACTATTATGTTGTCATCAGTTGCCCATATGGGTGCTGTCTTCCTGGATCAGAGGTGACTGTTTCAGGGGCTGATGAAATGGTTCTGCTTTCACATAAAGGCACGATCCCTTGGTGCAGCCGTTCAGCCAGAATTACAATAGCCTACGACACAGCTCAGCTGAAATCACTGTTTTATTAAGGCTGCTGCAGGCTCCCAGAGTAATATATGAAGGGCATAATGTATCTATAATTAGTGTCAATAAAAGATACCATTCTTTATGGGCATTATTTGGGAGTTAGCCAATTGTTCAGCCTTTATGCTCTTTGGCAAGAAGAGAGATCTATTTTAGAGTTGCGGGGAGGAGAGTTTTGCTTAATAACTTTAATCATATTATACTCTGATTAAGCAGTAGGGAAAAGCAACCAATTTCTGATGGTGAGAAGTTAGGTGTCTTTTTTTTTATTTAAATACCTCCTGAGGACCGAAGATGCTTATCAGCATGGTGGATTTTCCCCACTAAACTCAAACAGACTAACATCTTGTGGGGAAGATACAAAGAGGCTGAAAATCAAATGCACAATGGCAGGCAAAGAAGGAAGCATGCCCCAGCTTCTCTCCAACCCCAGGAGAGAGTGCACTTTGAGAGTGGCTGCAAATAGTATAAAGCACCTGTATGGCTTTCATGCACCCCTTCCTTCCTACCCCCAGAAGGTGCACCCACCGAGAGCGTGTGAGCTGAGCTCCCCCGTGCCCACGTGGTGCTCCAGAGGCCATGGGGTAGCAGTGGTCACAAAGGCGGCGTGAATTTGTGTAGAAGATCCTCTATCAAGTGACAGAGCAACTTACTGGATTTTATAGCAGCTCTTCTCTCTTTAACATGTCCTAAGCAACAAAACTCTGCAGGTTTGGTCAGTCCGGGACACAAATCCTTCAAGGAGTTCAGCTGCTGAATTGCCACAGAGGTAAACTCCCTTCAAAAGGCTCTGTGCAAAGGCAGCATCTTATCTTGATCGTACCTAATTAGGCTGCAGAGGATCTGATTTTTGCCAGCACAAAACCATCAAAAAACAAAAGCTGTAAGATTTATCTTTTGCCATATAAAGTCAAACTTTAAATGTCAAGTGCTTTAAGCCATTTCAATCATAATGGAATTTTTTAAAAAATTACTTCTGCAATTTCTGATTTATTCCTTTCCTGATAGGTTTATGGCCCTTTTTTAATACTTTCTTCTGATTCTCATCTATCCAGAGGGCTTGCACTCCGCATGCGGCAGCAGAGCTTTGTGCGTGCAGCACCCGCTATAATGGAAAGAGCAAGTGAAATCACAGCTCCAAATGCAACAACTTCAACCTTTTGTTTGGGTTTACCCGCATGAGTTGGAATTACTGCAGTGGTGAAGAGAATGCCAAAAGCTGCTTTTGAACAGCATTAGTCACTGGTTTAGCTGTTCATGATTTATTTAGTTTTATTAATTTTCTTTGCAGCGTTAATTACTTTGACTTAAGGTATGTTTATTAAAGTGTATGTTTAACAGGAAATCTGTGCTTTGTTGAACTAGGTTTAAGTAGGCTGCTTAAATTAAGTTGCAGCATCAGGCCAGAGTGCTGAGCACTTCACAGGTAAAGCCCAGAACTGGAAACACGTTTAAGCATCTTCCCCTACTGAGATCACAGCACGCTGCCCCTTGTGCCATCATTGTGTGTCCAATGGAGCTAATCAGAAACTGTGAACCTGGACTAATGCCGTGTTCCCTCATGCATAGATCACCAGGTACTGGAAGAAAAAAATACCCCACAAAAGCCCTGTAACTCAGAAGGGGTGCATGGTCATGGGCTTGTGTGTCCATTTATCCCAGGATCTTCCCTCCTCTGTCATTTGCTATAGATGTCCCATTATCTTCCCAGAGACAGAGTTTGTGAAAATTTTCTTGGTATTTTTATAGGATGGTAGGTTCATATGTAGGGAAACAGGGCTCCTCCTGCTGCCGACCTCCTCCTTGCATCCCCGGAGGCCCAAGTGCAACAACAGCTGGGCAGCCCTCACCACTGCAGGAAACCAGCAGGTCGATGGCAGCTTTAGCAAGCCAAGGCAAGGGGTTGACCCCCGCGTTGAGACAAGCAGGGCAATTTGGGTATTCTACCCACCTCCTATGCCATTCACACGGAGGCCCGAAACTGAATGTCATGGAAAGAAAATCCCTGCAAGAAGATCCTCGAAACAGCTTCACCCACAGTGCCAGCTACCCAGGCTCAGATTTCTCTCAGTGTGTCTGGATGAGTCATCCCACTGAGGGCAGCAGCGTGAATAAAACAAGCAATATTTGACCCATGAAAGTCAGGTTCTGTTCTCATATTGCATTCACTGAAGGGCACTTTCTTTCTTGTTCAGAATAAAACATGTTTTTGAAGCAGCCTGAACAAGTGCAGGAGAGTTTCAGCGGCACATATTAATAAAGAAAATTTACCAACATGCTCTGACTACTGACCACAAAAGAGAATCCAAACTATCTGTTACTCCTGCTGTACCTAGGGCTCTTGCTCCTAACTGCTGAATCAAGAGTAAGGGAAACAACTATGTTCAAGGGGGAGAAAAACCTTCCATGTTTACAGAGAGATTTGGCTTTTATCTCTGTAAAAAAATGAGACAAATTAGCACATGCAAACACTGTACCATTTAACGTGCAATTCTCCCTTTCGCATGCACTCAGCTGAGACTGCACCCAGTAAATGCACAGGTCATTTTTATTGATCTTCCACCTCTAAGAAATACAACCTTCATTATCTTCATCAAAGCTGTTCAAAGCTGTCCATACTTTAGCCTCTGTTTAAATTGCCTTGTTGCTTTTCATAAGAAAAAGTGCCTTTATTAATCCTGACGAGGCAGCTTGCTTGTTTTATTCATACGTATTACAGACCTCATATCCTAGCTTTCATCGACTCACTGGCTTTTCACACTGGTAAGAGAGCAGGATTCATTCCCTCTAGGTTGGCTTAAAACCAGTAAAAAATCATTCCATCCTACACGATCGTTTTCTAACTATTAGCGTTGAGAGTGATTTCTTGTCTAAATTAGGACTTGGGGCAGCTGAGACTTGGTATACAATGATTCCTTTTCTGCTCAGTTTACCTAGTTGCAGTTTCGGGGTTAACAGGACTTTTCTAAGTGGTTCCAGCGCTCTGCTGCTGGCCAGCCAAACCCATCACTCCCCTGAAAGGTTCACAGAAGCCCATGCTGGAAAGATGCTGTTTCCCAGTAGCAGAAGCAGAAAGGGTGAAATTGAGACCGCACAGAGGGCGAGCAGGTGTGGATACGCGGCCAGCAAAGGAGAGCCAAGAGGAACCGTGAGCGTAAGCATGTTCATGTTCTTTTTGGTTCACCAAAGAGAGTTTTGAAATGGAGCTATTCACATTCCCCAAAGAAGCAGCAAATCCCGAAGGGTGGGGGGGTTTTTTTGGCATTGCCCCTCATGCAGCTGTCAGGGAGTGCCAAACAGCTGCCTAGAGAGGAGATCGCTACCTGGCAATACGGAGCATCTTGAACTCCCTTAGGTCTGGAAGGGCATTAACCAGGGATCTATATGTGACCCCACTGTTGTTTCTTCCCACCATTTTGTCCTTGTGCAGAGAGACCTGGCACTTTCCAGAGCCCCGGGAGAGGGAGCAGAGAGTGGAGCACCACATTTACAGCCTGCTGCTTCACTGCACTCCCAATCTGCAGAGGTGGAGGCTGCTGGCTTACAGATCCCTCCTCTCCAGAGAAAGAGCACACAGCATAAACTTTACCTGATGAGTCTCATGGGTCCATCATAAAGAGGAGATGTCCTGGCACTGTGATTTACACAAGTGCTGCTTTTGAACAGCAGAACTGCAGAGAGGAGCTACCAACCCTCCCCGTACTGTGGCAAATCCCAGTTCTTGGGGTCCTAATCCCATTGCTGATGTGTGCATTTAGCTTTAGGGGAATAAAAAAAAGGCAATGCAGGATTTCTATTTAGGCGGAGCAAAAATGGGAAGGCTACGGGTAGAGGAACATGGCTAGTGGCAAGAAACACCAACAGAATAGGTGCCTTGAGCAGTTCTACATTTTTCACAATTAAAGTTTGACACTTTTTACTGTCCTGCCACTGGTTAAATTAAGCCTGGAGAATATTAAATTCAATTACCCATAAAATAATTATATCAGTATTAAAACAGACATAATTTTTGCAACATAAAGATGAAAGCCTGTACTTGCATGCTATCTGTAAAAATCAGCAGTCATACAGTACTTAGCTCACTAAGCATCAATATTTACTAAAATGTTCAAAGAAAAATGTTCAGTCAATAAAACCAGTTTCCAACGGAGTTTCAGTGGTTTAATTTTTTAATAACATATTTTAATGAGCTTTTAAATTGTCATGCACTTCAGTCTGCACTGTAGTTCCTTTCTAATCAGTGCTGATTAGCAAGACATTTGTATCTGGCAAACTTGCCTGCATTTTATAATCAGCCTTCCTATTCCCTTCAGAGATTCAACAGTCCAGTTTCGGTAGCAATGATATGACTGCAGAGTCCAAAACAACTGTCCTGAGAGGCACCCCTGGGGTTTGCAGAGCCACCCTCTCCTTCCACATATGTTTCCTTTTCAGACCAGGGATAACAATAATTTCTCTACTTCTCTATGGTCCTTTGCATGTGATGAATGAAAAGCACTTTAGAAGACCTCGGCGCTATTACTAAACCCCCATGTTCCTGACTCTGCATAGTGTTGGGCAGCCGCAGGCGGTGACTGCAGGTTGGGGCTGTGACTGTGCAGCCACCCAGCGCTGGAGGGAAAGGGACTGGGAACACGACAGTATGAACAGGCTCCTCAGACCTTGGCTATCCTGCCTGAGGCAAACTGGGTAAGCCTTCAACCAACCCAAAACTCCAGGTGTGGCATGAAACACACTGATAGCACCCCAGGGAAACCCTTCCCTCCGCTTCAAGCCAGGAACAGAGAGGTGAACAGGAACAGAGCTTCCTCAGAAAGGTATCTGGGTTGTAGTATTCACTCCCAACAGCAAAAGTTCAATCGCCTGTAGATTCTCCAGCTTAAAGTATTATGAAAGGAAACAGGGTCTATGTAGTCCTGTCCATTTGCAGTTGTGGGAGCTACAGTTAAATAAATCACAATTCCGTTAATAGCAGCAGGAGCATAATTTTTTATAGGCCAGTAGAGAGACTAATGGTGGAATGGATGCACACAGCACGTTTTCAACTTACGCTTGCTTCACCAGGAGCTGCAGCAGGCTGGCTTGTGTCTAAAAAGAGAGACCTAGATTGCATTTGGTGCTACATGGGTATGAAGGCAGAATGGGATCTTTTAGAGCTTTTGCCTTGCCCAAGGGCAAGTGAATTCCTACTCTTTCCCTGGAGCTTGACTTTGCAGCTTCTAATAAAAATACCTTACCACATGGAAAAAAATGCATCCATCCTTACAAAGGCTTACAGCATTATGCTTTCCTTATGATTCCAGAGGCACTGAAACTCTGTCAAAAGCAGTGAGGCTAATTTGCAAGTCACATATTTACTTATAAAATCACCTAGATGTAAGTGCAGTGTGTGCAAAATGTTGCTTCCAGAGTAAATGAAGAGTTTCAACCCCACAGCACACAGTGCACCTCAGAAGACCAGTGAATGAATTAAGCTCCCTTGTCTCCTTACCACCTAGATAGCTATAGCTTTCATTGGCTGGCCGCTGCAGCTTTGATGTGACAGCTCTAATGGATTTAGTAGATGGTTATTTACTCCAGTAGCCATTCTATGTATCTGGTTAAGCTGACATTAAGCTGTAATTTTTTTCTGGGGTTGTGGAGAGGGGAATATACATAGAATGTACATAAGTACAAATTCTCGCTATTTTAAATTCTTACACCAGAAAATTAATTGTGCCTTGTGCTTGACCAATTTTAAAAATTTAAAATTTAAAAATAAATCTTCTCCCTTACTATCTGCATGTTGTGCTGAGAATGGGTAAAGATTCCTATGAAATCCAATTCCATAAAACTGCTAATCCAGGTAGGGCTCGGCTGACTTTGTAGCTGGTTGGGAGCTACTACAATCAGTGCACGAACACTCTGATTTGGTCCCTGCAACCACAGTAAGAAACCCATGTTCCCTGTCAATAGACCTGCCATTACCCACAACATGATTGCTGGTGTACTGCATGTGGTAAGAGAAATCAAAAGGGTTGTTGCAGGGGCAGGGGGATCTGCCTGAGGAACGACTAGAAAATGGTTGTCCTAATGGAAATTCAAAGTGCACAAAGTGGTCCACTCCTGTTTAGCAATATAACAGGGGTTACTTCAGACTCTCTCTGAAGCACTACTCTCGCTTCCGAAAATGCAACATAAATCATAATGCAATCACAGAACAGCGTGTTCACCCCTGCTGCCAGCTATGGAGGGAAGCAAAATGTTCAGGCGAGATCCAACACGGACAAAGAGCTCAGAGAGGGAGCGGGGGAGAGGAAGGGAGAGTGTAGCCCAAGAAGACCTTTTGTAGCCCTAGATCTTGCAAACCTCTCAGGCACAGAGCGTCTCGAGTGTCTCAAGCTTCCTCTGAAGCAAGGAAGAAGAAGAGAGAGGAACCAACACAAGCCTGATAGCAGACATCAGGGTTTCTAGGTACTTGCAACAGTGCTGACTGTGAGGGGAAGGAGCCAAGTAGCACATCTGTATCAGCCTTGCTCATTGTGTAAGAAAGAAATACCTGCATGTACGTTAGTGCTGCACCTAGCCTGCTGGTGGAAACATGTATGAGTACAGCTGAGGGGAAGCCACCGGGAGCAGAGGACAGGAAGAGGTGGTGCTGCTGAAGGCTGAGGAAGCATCTGAGCAGCACAAGGCCTCTCGCTTTTAGTGCAAACATTCCTGGGTCACTATAGCACATACCACCCCTTCCCAAGGCTGTGTAGGCTCTTTTATTATCGACAGTCATCAGCTAATAGCCTTTTTCTCTCACATGCAAGGACATTGCTGCAGAATGGTCTGTGGGCTAAGTCTCCACTGTTTTTTTCTCCTCATGTGGAAGAGTTTACACAGTAAATGGAAGCACATGCTGAAATACCCTGGCTCCAAAGATGTAGTGGTATGAGCTTTATTATCCACTAGCAGCAGGATGCAGACTGTAGGGACTCAGAAACCTGCTGACAGCTGAGCTACCGTAATTTTATAATAGCATTTTGTATATACATCTATATCTCACAGTATTTTGTGTACACATATACATACATATATATCTCCATATGCATGTACATGTACATATACATGCAACTTGTATTTATATTACCTCTGCTTCCTAGGTGTGTGGAAATAGACAAATATGGTGGCTGCTCCAACTTAAGGAGGTGATCTTCCTGCCTTTAGTTTAAATTCCACTCTCCATCACTTAGGTAGTAGCCTCCTTATCAAGAACTTAATTCAGTTAAAGTTCTTGGGCCATTTTAAAATGTAAAACTTGAACAGGCCACATGTCAAAGGTCAGAAAAAGCACATTTTCAAAAGTTTCTAGTGATTTTGGCCAAGTTTGTTTCCCAGAATGCCTTTTTGTGTATCATCAGTACTATTCATGTGTCCTAGGCAGCTTCTAGAGCAGCCAGAATGGGCAATCGGAAGAACATAGACAGTATTCCACCATCACAGCTTAAGTATGCCCTTTCCTGTTTTCTTCCCTCCCCAAGGGGCTGTTCTCACGGAGGGAAGAATTGCAACTCCGGCCACAGTGCTGAGACCGCGGCTCAGACTTTCCATGGCCACAGCTGACGGCGACCACCTCCTCGCTCCTCCTACTATGGAGCAGCATGGGGATTTTTAGATTAACATAAAGATAGATATTGTGGATCTGGAAGCAGGTGTTTGGCTGAAGCTGAAGCAGGCTTTAGCTCATTTCATAAAGCTCCTTCTGTCTTATCTAGTGTGACCCCAAGTTTTTCCTTGCAATGGCAGGGAGGTAACTTTCTTTTCCTAGACTAACACAGGGGCCTGACATGGTGTGTTCACTGTCATTAAAGTCCATGCCCTGACCAAGCACAGAACTTTTCCCTCCAGTGCAAGCATCTTTACTATCCTTCTGCTGTGTTTTGTGCACAAGAAGAGCCCAGCAATAAAAACACCATAAAAAGATCTGCTGCAGGAAAACTCAGCAAAATATCACCCTGGTGATGCTCCTGTCTGGCTCATACCCATTCCTTTGTATTGTTGCACACCCAAAGTACCCCCAAATGCGGGGCAGAACTTCAGGAAAATCTTACGGTCCCTCACCGTCACTTTCCAGACACACTGATTCTTTATTTCTGAGACAGAAGAGCACTGCTCCATGCCAATCCCAGAAGAGCAGAGCTAGATTTAATCAATTAACCTCTGGGAGGTGATTTGCAATTGCTGGATTGATGGCTCTGTGCGAACAGAAAGCAAATGCCTGACTTATTCCAGTACTCTTTCCAGGATACGACGAGGACTAACTACAGCTCCTTCCTCACTGCCTGCGAGAAAACCAGATGCACACTGTACCAAAACATTTCCAAAGCCATGGATCATTACGCTGGTTCTTCAAAGGGAAAATTGCAGCTAGTGGGGAAACCACTGGGAGACAACTCTGTCAGCATCCTCCCTCTGTCTCCCCCACACCCCGGTCCCAAGGGGGACCTGATGTCAAAGACAGACTTGCAAAGCCCTGCCAGAAAGCATCCAATGCTCACCTTGGAAATAGATGCCTGACTGGATTTGGAGGACCCTAGGAAGGGCTCTCGGGTCCAGAGAATGAATGAACTTCTCCAGGGTAGATGCCATGGTCCGCAGCAAGGCAGCATGTGGGCTGGGCACGCAAAGACCAGTGAAGAGCTTTCGAGGCAGCAACACTTGCAGCCTGGTGCATGCTGCACCCGGGAGAGCCGTGGGGCTCCGCGGCGGAGGGAGGAGCGGCATGGGGAGGCACTTCTGCTTCCTCCCCTCCCTCGCCGCTTCCTCCCAGGGCTGCAGCTGGAGTGAGGCAGGGGGATGCCGAGCAAGTGGCTCCGCCACCAGGCTGGGGTACCTGTACCCACCGAGGGTCTGCACCAGGCTGGGAGAGGTGCGGGGTGTGCTGCGGATACTGGGCTTTGGAGGGGCAGGGGGATCTGCCACAAAACTCCATCTCGTCGGTGGTGGTTATTGACCCTGTGAAAAGAAGATACTGAATATCAGCCCTGCCTAAAGTGGGGAAAAATCTGTCGTGTCCGGGTGGTTTTTGAGTTTTTTTGTTTGTTTGTTTTTCTTGGAGCACGGCAAAATAGTTTGATGTTTGTTCTCTCCAAAACCAGAAACAGCCTTTGAAGAAAAGAAATGAAACCAATTTGTTCTGATGATTTTTGCTGCCTTAAGTATTATATCTGGATTTAAGACACACAAATAGAATACAAATGACTTCATCATGTAAATGGACATTAAAACACAAATGTTGTTATGCAAAATGGCCAAGATTTTTTTAATGTCACCAGTGATTTGTGGGGCTTTGAATTTGAGATGCTGCATCTGGGAATGAATTTTAAGAGGCTACTGCCCACTACCATGTGAAACTCAGACTGCATTGAGGGTAAATGCGCAGCATTGGTCCCAACTCTGCTGTTCTGAGCCTGATCAAGCACCATTACTGCGGCAGCACTCCTCTGAAGAGTGAGCCCTCAGAGCAAATAAGCAGCAGACTCAGATCACCAGGAAAACTGAAGTGACTGTGATTTCACGTTCCCTTACAACACTTTCCTGTTTCCCTGAGGCGTCAGGGAAACTAGGAAGCGTGATGTTGTGACAAAATGGGAGCGAGATAACCAACTTTATTTTCAAAAAGCTTGGTAGCTGCATTTCATCTGTATGTGATAATTTGCAGGAGACAATATAATCTTCCTCACATATTAAAAACCAAAACACTTATACTGGGTGCCCAGGCCTTGGAAGTGTCAGGCTAACTGTGGGGTTTGAAGAGTTTAACTTAGTCTTAATAAATATTGCTCCAGAGAGTGTGAAATAGGTTTTATAAGCGAGCAGCCTGCAGGTGCAGAGCTCGCTATTGCCAGTTGCTAACGCTGCAGGTGCTGCGGGCAAGATGAATAACAGGACTTTGGGTCTAGGGGTGACAGGTATTAGTAAAAGCCAAACTAGAGAACATGCATAGCCAACCACTCATCAACTATTTTAACACAAAAGAGCCCTCATTCTCCCCTCCCAACAACACACAAGTGGAATTAAGCAAATATAATTGATCTGGGAGAGAGCTGGGGAAATCACACACATTCAGTGGTAATCAAAAGACCCACATTGTAAAAAGCTGGTTCTTACAGGGTACAGAGCACTGAAATGTGTGAGTATTTTCAGCTATTTCAGTGGGACATCTTTATATGTTTAAAAATTATGTGTGGTGTGCAACTCCAGCAAATCAAAGCCAATTTTCTTGATGTACCAGCTCCCAAGGTTGTCAGATATTGTGTCAGTGCCAGCAGCCAGGCTTTACCTGTCTACACTGTTTTGGTCTATGAATAAAGAGCCCCTAAGACCACTTCTGCTGTTCCTGAATTCACTTGTATTTGGCTCTTCACTTTGCTAAGATTGCCAGGAACACCACCACAAAAACCATTTAACATGGGCTGCAAATGCACATAAAAATTAGTAACTGGTTTCAAAATCACTTGAATCCAACAAAGCAAATGTACAAACAGGCATGGTTTTCGTACAAGAAAAATAAGAACAAACCCTGTTTTATGTTGCTGAATCCAGCAGCCCAACAGCATGGAGGAGGTGGCTGCAGGTCCATGCTCCCAGGGCCAGCCAGCCACATGGGCTCCACACAAGTATACAGCACCTATGCAGATAAGTACTCTGCCAGCCCCACAGAAACCACAGCACTCACACGAGCACCAATGGCCTCATCCTGTCCCACTCTCTGGCTGATCCAGATGAAGCTCTGTTAGTGAGAAATATATATGCGCATATATGCAGTGGATCCCTCTGGTAGCCGGGTTTAGGCACAGTCCACCCAGTAACTGGCCTCTGATCTTGCTGGCACCTGGGCATGCGAGCAGCCCTCGATATACAGAGCCCCATGCCAGTGGCTGGTATGGACCCCCCCCCCAATACACATAAGCACATGAACATACGCAGACGTGTCCGTCCCCCCCCCCCCCCCCCGGCTTCCAAGCCACTTGCCCTGCTGGCAACCACACAGCCCAGTGACCCATGGTCCTGCTCCAGCTGCTGGCACTTAGACACCCCCCTCCCACCCCCCACACACGCAGGAAAATAATTAGAAATGGAGCTAAATGAGAAGCCAGGACAGGCTGTGCTGATGCAGCACAGGGCACAGCCAGACAAGTGTATTGACCAACAGCCTGCTTATGTATGACCAGCCCCTTTTACCCCCTTAGCCCCCTATTTTGCCACCCTTGGTCCTCCCCAAACCACCTTGATCCCTTCCTTTCCTCACCTTTGGTTCCACCCCCTAAACATCCCACAGTAAGTCTTGTACTCTTCTATTGCCCTACATCCCACAGCGAGTCCCATACCTCTAAGCATATCTCCCCCCCGCCCCAGTCTGTAAGGTACTCCAGAGACCCTCTCCCCTCAACTCCTGTGGTGGGTGTTATGCCCAGCTCAAGGGGTGGTCATCCTTCTGCAATGCCATGGGCAGGGGTCTGGGCAGGACCCCAATTCTCTGCTGGGTTACTGGGGTGCCCTGCTTGTGCAGTGCCTCTGTGCTTCCTCAGTGGGGAGATGAGCTGTTATTGGGCTGATGGGTCTTCTGTAACACGCCTGGAAATACCCTGGGCAGGGCACCTCTGGGGTTCCACCACCCACTGTTGTTTCTCTGCGCTCCTCTGTGTCTGCAGAGACCAGATTTTTATCACACAACCTAACAAAACGGACCACCTTAGGTGCAATGAAGGAACTATATATACACTCTTCTGAAATTGCAATCCAAATCAGGAATGCTACCACTGTTCACATGTTATCAGAGGAGTCCTCATCTCTGCTAGCACCTAGACTGGTAAATGAGAACCACTGATGTGTTCTCGAAAATGCTCTGCAGGAGCTTTTTCCAGTTTGCTGTGCAATGCCAAGTGCAGAGAAAAAGAATTTGCCATCTCCAAACTATCCTTGGTCCCAGAGTGGAAGATTATCACACCGTCATCATGGACTGCTGGTCATAAGGGATCATTTTGGGGGGTTATCCTGTTGGAGATTAAATCCTCAGGAGGATCATGACTTGGAAATATTCCTTTTGCTTCGTCCAAGTTTCAATATTGAAGATCAAGACAAGCTCCTGAAAAATGCATGTATACTGTACTGAGAGGAGGCAAAATCTGAGCCTGTTCTTCCCATACTGAAAGAACAGAGGTCACAAACCTCTCCTTACTGCACCTCCATTTCTAAGTTTTGAGTTCTTCACAAAGAGCTTATTGGGACCTCCATGTTACCCATGTCCTACAGCAGTCTGCAGGCAGCATTCAGTTTGGCCACTCCAGCTCCTACCGCCAACAATGGGGTGAGGGTCAAGCCAGGCAGGGAAAACTGCAAGATCCAAAGCAGCCATGAGTCCTCACGCAGCCATGGTGTCAGCAGCTCCAGCTGCTCTGGAAAGCATGTACAAACAGTGACCCACCTCTCCTCCTGTGGAAAAGCCCCTGCTCCTTCCCCCAGGGGACAGCTGTAGGGGAATGTGCCTGAAGAGTGGTGGTTAGCTAATTCAGAAGAATGGACAAATGGGCAAAACACAGAATTTTGAAAACTATTTCCAAGAATATTTTTCTACCATGCTGATGAACACTCATTTGTTTTACTTATTGGTTTTCAGGAAGCCAATAAAGTGTTTCAAGTTCCCAAATAAAATCAGTTCCGAGCCTGTGAAGTTTTGTGGTATTTTTTTTTTTTAAGCTCAGACCATTCTCCAGATAAATGCAGCCATTAGTGGAGCTGGTTGAAGGGAATCTTTAAAACACTCCTGTAAATATGAAACCAAGCATTATGTCTACAGGAAGATACGCTCCATTTATTGATCTTATAAACACAAGGGAAATGTATTTGATACTTGAGCTGGCAGAACTATAATTCCAAAGAGGAGGATGCTTTAGGGAAATGAGGAACAGCCAAGCCCTGGGAGGGAGGCTGGTGTGAGTGAGGTTTTTACTGAATGGTTATGCTATCTTTTGAATCAAACTCAAAGTACTGCAGGAAGTTCAATACGCTTATGTATTTTTTTCAGTGTAAGGTGGAAACTCCACCTGTCATTAAAAATAAAGTCAGACTAAACTGTAGGGAATCCTCCCTGACACAGGTGCATTGGGCTGTGAAATAATCTCCCAAGGGAACAACTAGACACTTGGGATGCTAAGGCCTTGAATAAATATAGGACTACAGGACACCATCAAGAACAGTTCTGATAAAGAAATTGAGGCAGGTCATGTATTCCTATAGGTGATCAGCTGTAGTGCCACCCTTCATTTATAGGAGTCTACTGGCTCAATCAAATGAGGTGAACAGTGTTATACTGAAACTGCTCCAGAGGTGAACCCAGCATGAAAAGAAGCTGCAGAGACTTCAGGAGACGGGATCTTCCTCTCCCAGTCAGCACTGGTTCTGGTAGGATCACTCAGGTTTTGTACAACCCACCCAAAAGGCACCTGACACTCAGCTGACAACTATGCCTTTTTAATGGCCCCTGTGATGTAAACTGATGGTCTCAGCAGCTTGAACAGGCTGTCCCCATCATAAGCAAAAAATCCAACCCCTACAATGGTACCCTCGGATTTGTCCCAGAGAGAGAGGGACTGAATTGGCTAAAGACCTAATTGAAACAACAACATGAGTTGTTGTAACATGAGTTACAACATGATGGATGGATCTTTGTGTACAAGCTTTTTCTGCTGCTTCTGTATGTATAGGTGGATGGGTTCAATTGCCCAGTAGAGCCAAAACGATCACCTCTTAAACACTGAAACCATTCCTTCCAAAGTAACCTAGCTTTGTTAGCCTAACATTTACGTAACTTACCTTCCAGCACCTGCAACAATTGTTTCTAATTTCACATTAAAATACAAAGTGCTCATTGCACAGCATATTTCAGTGACCCCCAAAAGACATGGGGTTTTTTAACATTTCTACATCCACAGGCAGCCTCTGCTCATACTCCCCCTAGGATGCGTCAGTTTTGGTAGAGGACTTTTTCATCCTGCAGACAAAGGCATAGCAAGATCCTGCAGAAATTTAAAATAAGGAGCCATGTCATAAAGCAAGGATGATTACTCGCAGAAATTTATACTATTTCACCATCAGCTGAAGCCCATAGCTAAAGATAAAATCTGCCCTTCTAAAGATATTATCTTGCTCTGCTCCAAGTTTTTGGACTTGGTACAAAAATGATTGGGTTGAAAAACCCGACACCTTCACAAAGCAGGCAGTCACACCGATGAATTGTGATGGCTCCTGGCTTTAAAAGCTTGGAATATTTTAATGCCCTGTGATTGTATTGTGAACTTTCCTTTATGTTTTCAGGAACTATGTTTTGGGTTCTTTGACATTTCCTTGCAGCTTGGCAGAGAGATTTTAGATGTGCTCTTCATGTGAAATTTAAATGGCTTAGCAGGTGTGAACAAAAGGCTGCTAGTCAAAGCTCCTGAGCCCAGAGGGTTGTTTGCCAATGTTTGACTTCCAACAGTCTATTGAGGAACCAGGATCCCCTAGTGCTTTTAAAAGAACTGAAGCACATGTACACACATTAGATTTTGAAAAATAGTAAGTTTTTGGCTGACTGTTTTTATGGACTGACCAATAATAACCTGTGGGTATTTTCTACATTTTATTGAGCAATTCTGTACCTACTAGAGTCAGAAAGGTCTTTCCATTGATTTTAATAGGGGTTGGAGCAGATTCTTAATAAGGAAGAGTTATGGCTTTCAGTTGGTTGTGGCTTCCCATAGAAACGCCTTGCTGATAATAGCATTTTAAGTTACAGTCTTGCAAAGAATATTGACATGCATTTTTTCCAAAGTTTCCTCAACAAAGAGTAATTGCTTTGCACACATCAGTAAACTATAGGAAATTTATCTCCAGAACTCTCTCCAACTGTCAGTAAGTGTGATTAGCATCATGGTTTTAATAAATACATCTGAAGTTTTATCACTGTGTATGAATTGGACACTCAAACCCCTGAAAAGTTCAAGTGCTGCATAAGCAGGCAGCTCCGCTAATGTTTTGCTCAACCACAGAGAGAAGGACATGATCTGAGATTTCTAAGCTCTGCACTAGTATGGACTCAAATTGCAAGCTAAAAATTCCCCCATCAATTGACAGGTATTAATTAATGCTACCTGTCTTCATAAATGTATTAAGATGATTGATTCTTAAGTGTTTATTTTGAAGATAAAGTAGAATGCAAACGTTTAATACAGTTTAAGGAGTTTGGGGCCTTTCCAATACAAAGAGGAACCTGTCAAAATGGTTGTTTATGCAAAATGGGCCATACAGGTGACCCCCAACTAGTGTTACCACTTTTTATTTAACAGCACAGAACGTGAACTCAGTATTCCCATGGGAATATTAATAGCTCTGTACATGGCATCACACCCTAAAATCTATCCAGGCATCTGACTGATCCTCAGCATTCCAATAGCTAGGCAAATATTAAGCATTTTTGGTCTCTACCTTCCATACTCAGTTTGAGGCATTATTTTGCAGTAGACTCAAAGCAGAGAAGTTACGACTTACCCAAAGGCTACACGGAAAATCTATGGCAGAGCCATGGATTGCATCCATATCTCCAAAGCCCAACCTGAGCGCTGTCACCACAGAACTAGTTTTCTACTCTCTCTAAAAAAAAAAACCCAAGAAAAAGAAAAAACGTCAAACCCAACCACCTCTGCAGATTTCATTAAATATTTGGTTTCAGTGAGTGGTTGTTTTTTGGGGGAAAAGAGAAAAGAAGGGAGGGACCTAAAAGAAAAAAAAGACATCCCACACTTACAGGGAGACAGACATACAGGTCCATTAAACATTTACTTTGGGAGGAAAATGTACTTGAGATACCTTCGAATTAGAAAAAGTGTTTTGAATTATGTTTGGCATATCTTCAATGCATTTTTGACAGCTGGAGGCATGTTGGAGAAATTTTCTGAATTAATTTTAAATATCACTCTCTCCCTTTGTGATTTCTTGAGTGGGGTGTGCTGTAATTTATTTTTAAAGAGGCAATGTAGGTTTCTAGATGCTGTTAAAGGAATCCAAAATAATTTTTTTTGCACCCTGCCACTGTTCAAAGAAAAGGACACTGAATTCATTTAAATATATTTGTGAAAGATTGATTTCCCCCAGTGGAATTTACACATCAGCTTTCACTAATTATTCCTGAAGTTCCACCTATCAACTGACAATTTTCTACAGAAGGGAAGCAAAACAGTTTGACTTTCCCTGACAGCAAAGAGCTTTAACAGAACTAGAATGGAAACTGGCACCTCGCACTCCTTACCTCTCTAATGTCTACATTACCAGAAGAAAGAGCACTAATAACCCCTTTCTATGCGAGCATTAGAACCCAGAGTTTAGTCTAAGCAGCCGGGAAAAGAAATCAAAAAAACATTTATTTTAATAATGGTTACCTTCAGTTTTTTGTCATCCTTCATATTTATCTTAAATGACAGACTTGTTGTCTGACTTTCAAATTAATGATAAAACGGTGGCACTGAATATGTTTGCCCATTTTCATTGGAACTGAAATATCAGCTGTCATTTTAAAATACATACAAACCCAAGCATTTCCCTCTTTTTTTTTTTTTCTTTTAACGATTAATGGGAACATTTCTAAAAAAGGTACACAGAAAGATAGTCTGTCAAGCACACAATTTTATTGGCCTGATTTTGGAAACAACTTCGGAAAATTGGAGAACAAACTTAATTGCAATTACTTCCACTCTGTGTATGAAGTTGAATCTAAAAGCAAATTGTTTCTGCAGGAAAATTGGGTTTCATCAAAGAATAAAGGCTCCACATAAAATGCAGTTAACACTTGCCAATGTATCAGTTAAATTGATTCTAATTTCCTACCTTTTTCAAGGCATTAATATTACCCTGCTGCAAGGCGTTTTGGTTATTATTTTACCATAGGAAAGCTTAGATGCAGTTGCTGCTTAAGTGATCTGCATATATGGCCTTGTTCCTGGTGTCCCTTGCTCCTTCTTAAGAAGAAGCAGTATAAAGATTGCAGTAATTGGTGGACCTCTTTTTTGGAGGGTTTTTTTTTTTTGGAAATGCACAGGAGAATTGAGAATAGATGAAGGGATTTGAAAAAGTCTAAGAAAGCTGGGGGAAAACAAAGATCTGATATAAAGAAAGGCTGAAGGGTCATTTCATTGGAAGAGGCAGCCAGACTCTTGGGCTGGCACCCGCCAGAGTTTCAGCCCATGGGAGAAGAGGGTGCCCAGGGAGTTCTCGGTCTCTCCTCACGACTCCTCATCCCAAGGGACAGAGGGGTTGGAGGCCAGGACCCATCTGCATTTCATCACAGGCACAGATAAAATTAGTGCTCTATTCTGTGTTTGTGTCATATGGTTTTTTTTTTACTTATCAGCCATAAAGTTATTTGGTTTCAGGAAACGGTCCCAGTGCAATTTAATAGAGATTGGTTTTTAAATTAATGCATATTCCAGTACATTTGGCCATAAAAAAAATCTGAGAGCAGCATAAGCAACGTACATTTTCTTCATGTCAAGCAAAGATAAGCATCCCCCTCTTTTTCTCTTCCAGTCCTATCTCTCCCTTTCTAAGAGCAGAGTATTGCCTGTTCTGCCATGCCTGGTACCATTAACATAAACAGGGTGGTCACCAAAACCCCTCTAATGCCCTCAATGGTGGCACATGTCCCATCCTCTACCTCACACATGAGAGAAATGCGGTACTTTCAATAGCTGCTGGCCAACACCTTTTTTGAGTCCTACACAATCTTCACCATCTTTGTGGTAGACTACAACAAACAGGGAGATCACTAACAGCATCCAGCACGCTTCCCACTGTGAGAAGCTAAGCCTTTAGAGACTCGTTTGGGAAAAGTGCTGGAAAACAAATGTATTTCTTTACTGAATTGGTCAATAAGCCTGTCTTCCCAGCTGTGGTGGAGCAAAGAGCATAGGGGCTTTTCTGCAGAACAACCTATAAAAAGACTGCAAATAAATTTTTTTTCTTGAAGAACCCATGCATAGCATTTATTCTAACTTTAATAGTGTGTATTTTAGCCCTTTCCCATTAAAATACTCAATCCAGAAGCTTCACCATGTGTTTTCTTACCTATTTTGTCTGCTTTTCCAAAGCTAAATAAATCTCATTACTTCTCACGCAGAGTGGTAACTTACTGAGCAGCATACACTGCATGCATTTCTTGTAGGCAGCCTTGCAATATGGAACATATGTTATGATCCAGCCAAGGCCCTTTCACCTTGTTCTTCTCCACAAACTTCATTTAAATTATCAAAGATTTCAAACAGTCTGTAAGGAAACATCCTGGGGCTCTCACTTTGGAGTTTAAGTCCTTCTGCCAGCTTTTCATCTTGTTTTCAGTTTGTTGCATTTACATTTATTTGACATCCAAGAGCATTTGTGACCCTTGGGCATCTGCTTCAATGTGTTCCTAGCACATGTTCTCCTGGGTGAAGCATACAGCGCGGCAGTTGGACCCTTCGCCTTCCTTCTCCTCAGCATGCTGCTAGAGACCTCAAGCCAGGGGGTGCTGAGAGCCTGTGGGGCACTACAGCATCCTGGACCTTCTGGTGCTGAGCAAGTTGTGAGATCTAACAAACAGCCGGCATGAATATCTATTCATGTATTAATACAGACACATGATACATTTTGAAAAATGAAAGTCTACAGCTCCCTTCACATCTCTCTGAGGAATGTATTTATAAGTGTTCTTGTAGAATTATGTCAACAAATTAATTCAAACGGACTTGCCACGGCTAGAGGATGAAATCTGAAATCTGCAAAGCCATCACTTACACCAAAGTCCATTTTACAAACAATATATTTTGCTCGTTTCTTTTTCTGCGTTCTGCTCCCTGCTCACCTACAAAACCCACCGACACAGTATGGCTGGAGACAAGCTTGCCAGGGAAGATTTAATACATCACATAAGAGAAGGTACTTAAAAAAAGGGGAAAAAAGCATCCAATCCAAACACTCAAACTTTTCATAGAAGAAGGAATAAAATAAAATCAAAACAAGCAGTCACAGCAAAAAACAGCCCAAAGATTGAACAAAAATGCTGAAGAAAATTTGCCAGTTCCTATTTTAACAGACAGTTAAGAATACTGTATACCTTCCTAAAACTAGCAGATAAGCAGAGCCCCTTGCTCATCCAAGCCTGCCCTGTGATAGGCACTCATCATGATGCTGCTGCTCCCTGGGTTTGTCCTCTCTTCTTGCTTGGGCAGCAGCAAAAAGAGCAATCAACTGAAGAGTTGCTTGTAACTTGGGGTGCCTCACTCATTTTGGGCAGTTATGGTCTTCCCAGAACATTGTATTTCTGAATTCTGTTGCTGGGCTGTATGTTTTAACCCAGCACCACGGCAAAGAGGCAAGAGCATGCCTCCTCACTCCCGCGTGGACACCAGCTATGGTAACGTTGTTGGAAGCTGTGTGTGGGAAAACTGATTTTTGCCACACTCCCTTTCCTAGTTAATGTTTAAGTCTCATTTCAAAATCACTTCACTGCAACACATTTCAGGAACTGCCATGACAGAAAGTCAGTTACACCATACACACTGGAGTACACATGCCCAGATATTCCTACTTCCCTTCCCTTAACACCTAGGATCTTCTATTGAGTTAACCAACCCCACCCATATATTGTTGATTTAATCTTTTTTCTTCAAATCAAACACACCTAAACACATCACTAACCAAACCTCTCCCTGTGCTGTTTCACATTGGTTTTAAAGCCCACAGACTTTTAAAGAATTGGAAAGGAGAGACCTTTAAAGAATTGGGAGTAGGCTTTTTCACCTCCTCCCCACCCCAGAGAAGCACTGGAAGGCACAGAAGAGCAGTTGCAGTTGTTTCACTTTGTAATGAAGTTATTGTCATCGTGCTTAACACACTCAGCAGACTTTGAAAGACAAACAGCAAGAAGCTTGCTTTCAGAGATGCCAGCTGATCCTGGCTCAGGTGAGATCGGGGAGTGGGATGTGTTGCTCGAGCAATTTTGTGTAAATTTGAAACTACTCCTTGAAATCTTTTCTGCTGAGAAGCTGAAATGCGTTATGGACATAATATCATGTCCCATCCCTGCCTGCTTAGCTTCAGCCTGTGCTAAGATGTAGAAGATAGAAGAGTGAAGGAGGAAAAAACCATAACTGAAAACAAGAATTATAAAAACACAAACCAAAACAACAAAATTGAGCAACCTAAACTATATTTTGGAAAGGGCGGTATACAACGTCCATTTGTTGGACCCCAATCATGTACAAAGACCACTGGAAGAAGAGGAAAAAAATCAGATAAGAGTATAGAGTCCAGTCTGAAAAATACACGGTCTTGAAAAGAGGTGAGCATCTGTCCTACTTAAATGTTTGTGTGGCCTGTGACAAGTCCAGAATAGACACCTCACCGGGAAACTCAAGCTAAAGAGCAGGATCAGGACATCATGACACTGCAATGAGTCTTTGCGTGACCAAGTAGGTGTGTTACTTAAAGTCTTAAAAGTGAAGATGTGGAAAATGCAGGCTTGTACATGTATATCATCAAAGTAATCATCACGTTTTATTCTCTTCTTTTCCCAGGGCCATCTGCTGATTCAATTTTTATTTTGGCATGCTGGATTGTAAACACAGATAACAACTTGCAGGGCATGTGCCCCTCCCCCACCTAATTTTTGCAATTTTCCACAAATGCTAGATGGCGTAGGACTCAGAAGCTATTTAATTTATCAAGTTGGCTTACGTTTTCAAGACAGTCAGAATTCTTCTCAGTCTTCAAAATCCTCCTTTACAGTGGCTCCCCTGAAGCCATAGCCAAGCAGCTGCCTCTCGGAGTGCTCTCCCAGAATGCTTCCCCTCTCACCCCCCAGGCTCTAATGTTGCTTTTCTCAGTATAAATTTTCTTCTTCTAAGAAAGGAAAAACAAAACCAAACCATAATTATGTTAAAAACCAAGCATTGGAAAGAAGCCTGCGAAGTAGTGTTTAGCTGTCAATTAAGTGGAGTAGGGGCTGAGATCATGATTGTGAAATCACGCTTGTGAAATCACACCTGAGCTATAACTTACTGTCACATTTACTTATCACTTGTTGCTTGTCCTCAAAACTGATATAAGGACGATCAGAACTATCATGTGCAGCATTGCAGCAGTGGTGTTCTCCTCCTTTTCTTGATCAGCAATGACAAATATGGTATCACAAAAATTGCACCTTGTGGGCTTCAAGGCAACTAACTGCCCAAGTCCAAAAATCAAGTGGAGTTCTTAGGTCATAAAATGAGGTATGTGAATTGATCCTCAAGTCTCTTGCCTGTGCTAAGCCTGGTTTGGGGGGATTATTATTTTTTAAATCTTTCATGATACCTACTCAGCTCCTTTATTGAAGGAGCTGCTCACATAAACTGCCCATTTCTTTCCTTGACACTGTCCCTTGCTCAGCATCTTTCCCCCTCAGTGGCCTAAACCATCTGTTCAACCTTTTTTGACCACAAGCACTACATACACTCAATATTTGAAACTTTTTCACTGACTGGGGCATTCAGGATTTTTATTTCCTTCCATATATTGCATAACTGCATGCTTTTTGGGAAGCTCCCATCTCATCTAGATTTTTTATATTCTCCACCCTGCCTATTCTTATATACAAAGCCAGTGCTTTCTATGTTGCTGCCCAGACAACCAGCGAACAAGATTCCTATCTTCATGCTGGTCCCAGTCAGTTCACTGACTATTTTATTCTCTTCTTCTTGCACAAAGCTTATAAATCTCCCTGTGCAAAAGCAAAAGGCCTATTCCTTGGGCCTCTGCCTGTTGCAGTTTTCCCCTGAATGCACTACAGCATCCATCATACCCGTACCCGCTACCTTTAATCCGCATGCAAAGAGTTTGCTTGTATTTAAGGACAGAGACTGCTACAGGCTGTGACTCTGACTACTTAAAGGACTACCATCTTAGAAAGGGTCTGTGTTAAGCAAGGGTATTATTTGAAGTAAAGGTGCCTGAAAGGAAGGCACACTGAAGTAGAAACAAAGCCTGCACTTCTTTCCTGCTTTTTAAAAGACATTTTTAAAAGCCTTTGCCACAGACAAAACCACACAGCTATTTTCTCACAGCTGTAATTACAGCTCACTGTCACACTAGCTGAACCACCTCATCTCAATGGAGGAGAAATAGAAGAACCTATACTATGCCTAGTGCTTTTATGCTCCATTTTTATCCTCATCCCTGAAGTTGTCTGACCTCTGAGAACTACTGCTCAAACACTACTGTATTTCTTAATGCAAGGTAAGCTGGAAACCTTGAATTTCAGAAGATGAAACTAAGCAGCAACATATTTATACAGTTTAAACTGTATCAACCGAAGCGTCAATGACACGATTTTGTGCAACATAAAAGGTTGTAGCAGTGCCACGGCTTCCTAAGTCTAGGATTTCTACCTAATTCAAAATGAAGGCGTACTCCCCTTCAGCAGGTGGTTTCAAGCATTTTCAGTAAATAGAAGCAATTTTGTGTTGCTTATCTGTGTCATCAGCAAGTTTCATAACAACTTCATCCTGAAACTGGGGGAAAAAGGCTACGGCACCGGGTTCTGCGCTGAAGATAGTTCGGATTGTGGGTCCAGATGGGCTATTTATTGTGCCCGCTCCTGGATACAGCAAATGGATCAGAAAGACTAATAAAAAATGAGTAGTGAGACTTACTGTCCTTGACCGCAAATGAACTGGGATTTCACCTGCTGGGACTTAAGCAAAACAAATGTCTTTCAAAACTTCTCTGAAACTTACCATAGTTTGGCTTTATGGCTGCTACAAACACCAACTCACTCTCGTTACCTCGAGAGAAACTCTAAAGATACCATAATCTCTGGTTTCACGTTTGCTATTGGAGTGCAAAAAGACAGTAACTTTCTTCAAAATTTCAGGACTCTGCAAAATACTGTGTCTTTTCAGTTACTATTCTACAAAAGATTAGATACACATAAGAAAGACAAAAGTTTTCCACCGTGAAATGGAAAGAGCTCACACTGGTTTGCACCCGGCAGGAAAATACACACATATTATCACAATCTGGAGGTACTGTGTTTTGCCAGATGCCGTTTTTGTGCTTGTTACCAAAAAGCTCCAGGGTGTTCCAACGCTTGCAGAAAGATCATGTTTTGGTTCCATGTCCAGAAGAGAGGGTTTGTTGCCATTTTTTTTTTTAACATAGACTTAATTTTTCCTGCTTACTTAGTGGAGATCTGAAAAATCTCTGAGCACGTGGGGATTTCAAATTTATCTTGATGTAATTTGTGAAATCAGGACTATTTTCTGATTCAGCTGCAAGCTAGAAGGGGTTACAAAAGACTATTGAAATCAAGCTTTTGTATCACAACAAGGCACAAAACCATCTGTTCTTTGCGGGCCAAGACACAGTTAATAAACATTATTATTAGGTAAGCAACCTATTGTGCCTGTCATCATACATGTCTATCTGTGCATAAATTAGGACTCTAAACGCAACAGCAGGGAAAGAATTAATTTCTGAGAAGTGTGGGCCAAAATAACATTTATGCCTGTCAACCACTACCACAATCTCACATCATTCTTTTACTCAGGCTTAAAGAAAAAGCATCCAGCAAGCTTAAAATAATTTAGAAACACTTCTATATTGTCAGCAACTCAAATTTTGCTCAAACAGAGCCTCTAGTTAAAAAAATAATAAAGACAAGGTTTTGCTGCATAAAGTTGAAGGGAAATTTATGGGACTAAACCTCTGCATATTCTGGAAGTCTCATCCTGAGTATACACAATCTGTTCCTAGCAGATTATTCAACCCCAGAAGGTAAAGATGCAAGTGAATATTCACAGATACCCTTGACTATCCTGGATCTGCAGAGGTTACAAGACCTTTGACTGTTTAACAAAGGAAGAGCACTAGCAATAAACCACCACAAAGGTTCTTTTGTGAGATTAGGATCACTTAACTCAATTCAGACCTCTATGTGATAAAGGAAAGTACAGCAGAAAATGAGTTACTTTTCAGTACAGAGCCGGGCACTATAAAAGCAGCTTTTACATTTATTTCAAGATCTCAGGGTTTCTTCTGACACAGCAGCAGAATGAAGTTTAAAAGAGGCCCTTTATACAGTCATTTGTCAGTCCAGGTGGCCTGGCCACGCAATGATTCTGCAACGTTTTTTCTCAGGCTGCCCCTTCCTTGTCCTTTAACATTTCAGTTCACATTGGAGGCTCAGTGACATAGCACTTGCTTGCCATTGCTTCCCCAGTTTGCTTTTTTAGACCTTGGATTTTGGAAATTGTTAACCTATATGAAAGAGCACACTCCTGCAGTAGCTTTTGCTTTCATGTTTCTCTAAGGAATATTGCATTTCTTAATGTAGTACCTTGGGCAAGGCAAGGACATACCATAAACTATATAATTCTATTATCTGAGCAACTTCCTGAATGAAGTAAGTCCCAGTAACTGCTTGCATATGCTGAGGATACGAAGCTTCAAGCTCATGCCTGTGACTATTTTCCAGGAAGGTAAAGCCTCTTTCAAAGCTGTTGTTTCCTGGTGGTGGCATTTACCCAGGAAGCAGGAAACATAAATTCTAGGATCTCATCGACCAGCTGGGGTCTGATCTCTCAGGACCAAGATAAAAGTTCAAAAAGTGGGTCTCCACACCTCCTTCTGCTGGAGCTGGGTCACTATGAACAGGGAAGGCAGATTCAGAGAGCTTAAAAAAAAAAAAAAAAAGAGACAGAGAGAAGCCTCTCTCCATACAGGGTCCTGAGTTTTAGTAGCTCTTCTTTTAGCAAACTTCAACCTCCATTGAAATCAAAGGATTTAAGGTGCTCGAGGCCTGATATGGTCCTTCAGTGTTGGATCCTAAGATCTGGTTATTTGGGGACAATTCAGATAGTCTGATCACATCCCTAAGTTACCTCTTTGGTTACTGTTCTACAGAAAATGAACCAAAGCCATCAAGGCGACACTCAGAACTCCTTCCACTAGCAACTACAGAGACTAGCACACTGGAGTCATCACTTCTCAGTTTTAGAGCAAAGAATACCTTCTCGCACAGAGCAATCAAATTTTTGGGAACTTGCAGGCTCCTTTGGTTCCTTTTGTTATGTGACATTAGACCAGTTCCAACTTGATTAATTTCAAATTTGAATCATCTCACACTCCTCCATGGATGAAGTCTTTTCATGCCTCTTCTTTGTATTCTGACTTGATGCCCATTTGCTCTCTCTGTATTTACTGCTTGTGTTGGCCCAGTCTTCATTTTATAAGCTGCTGAGAAAAGCAGAACCCATGTACCTTGCAGGCTGTGGCCACTTGACCGAGTCCATGCTAATATTTCAGCAAGGGTGGTAGCCAGCAGAAAGGTTTTGAGGAGTCTTGAAACCTATGGACTGCTCCAGGGCAGGAGCTGCGGACAGATTGCAATACTGGTGCTGGTGGCTTTTCACTGCCTCAGGGAGTAAAATATTTCCCTCTTCAAGTGCCCAAGGTCGGGAATGCTTCTCTCCCTCCACTGCACACTCCCTTTATGAGAAATACCTGTTCTTCCCCTGCGGCAGGTTTTCATCATCCGCCCACTTCTCTTTCTTCTGTCTTGCACAGGTGTCAGAAAAGGATACTGGAGCAGCATCTGTCTAGGGGAACAGAGCTTGTGCTCCCAGAAAAAAAAAGCTGGCATTTGCTGCGACTGGGCGAGATAAGAGAGGGGAAAGAGCTGCCACAATGAAAGCAAACTCTCTCTTCTCAATTTTATACTAAAAAAGCTGATTCTAATATTGTCTTTTGCCTAAGAGACCCCCAAGATATACCATTACTGGGGAATGGTATTTCCGATCTGCTTCTCAACATCATAATCCCTCTGCATACTTTTCCCTGGCCTTGCAAGGAAGAACTCCCCACAAGTTTTTCAATCACAAGCTATTGCAAAAGCTCATTAGGTCACCACAGTCAGGTACAGTTACAGAAATTACGTGACTCTCAGAGTACTTGAACACATAGGCAGAGTTCCCATTTGCAGAATGGGCAACACTGGCAGCTATAATACCTTCTAGCTGAGGGGGATGCTCCCATGGAGGACCCCTGTGCAGGCACAGTGTGCTGTGATGCCAGGATTCACACTGGCATTTGCACCAGTCATGCTTAATGTACAGGGGAAAGTGGACACAAAGATCTTACCAAGGATTATGAAGTACTGTCAGGGATGTACCCCACTGTCCCCAACACATGAGCTCTCTGGGAAAATAACCATTCATTCAGCCTAATGGTAATGCTAAGTTTTTGATCAGGAAAGGAAAAAAAGAAACCCCAAATTATTCTGGTCAGTATGGAATGTGGCTTTTGCATTCCACAACCCTAAGAGCTACTCATCTCATCTGTCAAAAAACTAATCTAGACTTCTAGACTAATCTTCTCAACACCCTTGATGGACAACAGAGGCAGGTTCTTCCAGAGTCCAATTCATTTACTCCCAGACACACGTCTAACAGGCAGGATGCATCAGTCTGTGGAAATGGTGTGTTGTTTCCACAAAAAGTGGTGACCAGACAGCTAGCTTTAGATGATACATCCAGCACTTTGACTGCCAAAGTTAGCTGAACGCCAATGGCCTCACAGAGAAAGCTGGGAATATTGCAATTCTGTTGCATACAGTTTATAATCTCCTTTCCAATGTGGCAAAATAAAAAAAGAGCAATTTTGAGTATTAAGAACCCAGACCCAGTGAACGTTTTCAAACCTGATTTGTTTACCTTGCTGTTCATAGGTAGGAACTAACAATGGGTGACAAAAGAAAAAGACTTTTTTTTTTAAATCTGGAAGAGGTGGAGCTATGCAATACAGGTGGAGGCACTGAAAAAAATCTGAGAAGTAGAATTTCTCTAAACATTTCTCTGCCATTTATAGTGTTGGATGGGTAATTCCATGTGTCTGAGCTAAAGGAAGAAAGTTAGGGCATACATGAGACATGGAGTCTTCTCAAATACTCCCTGAAACACAGAGGTGAAAAAGAATATAATTTCCTTTTGAGACTTTCTTTATGCAAATACATCGGTCTTCCGGACAAGAATGACTCCTTAACAAGGACAGTAAGTGAGAGGGTACCAAAATAGGAAATAATATAAAATAATCTTTAAATAAAAGTTTAATTCACTCTTACTTTACAGATTATTTAAAAGCACCTTATCATTTTAGTGTCAGTTCTAAAAAAGACCAACAAGAGACTGGAATGATTTTAGCTGGTAAAATACAGGAAACCTTGTGAACAAATGGATACAAGCTAAGCGAAAGCACAGTAATATTCTGTACACCACAACTATAATCAGAATCTGGCATTGGTTTATTCAAATTTTGCTTTCTTGGAAGCAAAGCTTACATGTTCGTAAACATCAAAATAAACATTGCTTAATTTTACAGTTTGCTAAACAAATACTTTTTTACCCTGAAGGGCATATGCAGAGCCATCTATTTGTCTGGCAGTTCTCCTGTTGACCTGTGCTTCAATATTTTTTTAAACAACTGGTTTTCTTACAATTTTAAGGGTGCTTAAAAATTTCTTCCAATATTGTGCAAGCCATAGGCAAGGCCATTTTGATCTGTGCCCTTCCTTACATAGTTTTTTGATCAGTAATTAACTAATGCAACTGTGAAAAACTATACATTTTCAGGAAAATGTTTTGATTTTGGTCCTGTAGTTAAAGACCTTCTATAACAGAGTTGTTTACATGGATTTGAATCACAAGCATGTACACAACAAAACCACTATACCAATGTTTCTTGGTCTATGCATAAAAAGTATGTATTCTACTTACACTAAAACATACAAAAAATAAACTACAAAAATTGTTTACACTTGATTTCAGCAAAAAAAGCTTTCTTCAAGAAAAATGATTCTTCTTTTTTCAGCCATCAAAAAAGGAATGCAAGTAAACAATAAATACATGTGCTTTCTCCATATAGACATATTTACACTTGAGTCTTTGGCTTATGTTTAAGTTTCTTTATAAAGATCTTTACGTGATCCAGCCATCATTGCACATTAAAACAAAATAAGCCAGGTTTTTTTTACTATATATAATATATATATGCAACACTTGAAACGTATAAAGAATGAACCTTACTATCAATTTGCACTGTTATTGTACTTTAACAATGTATCAAAAGAAAAAAAAGAAAAATTAATACCATATAGGAAATATTGATACATGCAACAGATGGTCGCTCTACTGTAATTGAGAGACGGCTGCATATACAAACACTGAAAAGTCCTATTTTGGGCAAATCTCTTCTGACTCTGGTTTTCATTAAATAGTATTTATGTGGCACTAAATGCTGATACTGTATACAAGCATAGAAACAGATTAAGTTCTTTTATTAAGATACACAACTTCATAAGAAAAATACTTTGCATTTAAAATTTAAAATCCCTCCCACCCCCCTCTTCCCCTAAAATCTTTCTTCACAGGATCAAGAACTGTTGTCAAAACAGCTTATTGAGATTCATGTATTTGGTGAACTTTGTCACATCCATTCTGACTAAGAGGATTCCAAGTACTCCAGCGCAACATCGTAGCAGAAGCGATATTGCTCCTTTAAGGGGAAAGAGGGAAAAAAAAAAAAGTTAAATTAAGATTCTAAAGTATTAGCAGCAATATCTACAAACAAGAACAGTCTTTGCTAACTACTGTGCAATTTTAACTTCAAGCCTGACATGTTTGGGTTTTCTTTTTTTTTTTCCCCTACTACTCAAGTATATTACTAGTTCTGATTTAAAAACTCACCCTAACCAATGAACTGGAAAAAAAACCTGACCATGAAATGCAATGATTTGCTTCTCTGATTTTTTCAGCTTCTGAACTGTTTTATCAAACATGAAAAGTTCTCCTATCAGTCAGAGCATTCTTGCAGTGAAAGCACCTCGACTTTGATATACCATTTACATTTAAGTTAGCTGATACTGAGCAGTTAACCAGTGTCTGCTGCTTGGACAGCCAGGGAATGGCTCAGGAATACCGAGCTGTGACACAAAGCTGCTCTGGGCTCACAGCCCATTTGTACAGTTGTGTCGATGTAATGTCCAAGAGATCAGATGCACATTTAAAAGGGAAGTTCAAGCTCAAAATTTCATCTTGGTTAGTATTTCTCCTTAACAAGGCTTCTGTTCAGAGCTGATACTGGGGGAGAGGGAGGAGGAAGAAGAGAGGAGAAGGCAAGAAGAAGAAGAAAAACCAAGGAAATGAATTCAATCTCTATTGTCCTTGCAACCTAACAAAACAAATCTGCTTTTGTGATGTATTTTTGTTTGCAAAGGAAGCCCGCGTGATCCATTAGCAGGAAGCGGTGGGGATATCTTAAAGCCCTTATTGCGCTGCTCATTTTTGTTATCTGATCATGTTGCTGAATGTAGGGCACATGACAGTGTTACATATTGGTTTTCCTGGTTTGTTTTCTAACTAACGACTCAACAGCTGCTGCTGCTCAAGAGTTCTGAATAAAAACCCACACAACAGAAATACATAACTACGGAAATTCAGTAACTGCAGATTAAAGCTACAATGGAATTCAGGACTATTTTGAAACGAAATATAAATTTACAGGCCATTATCAGAAACACACACCATCTACCTTGGCCTCCCTTTACAGTGACACAAGTAATTTTCCATGTGATCTAACCTGTTTTCTTCACAGCAGTGAACTGAAATCCAGGCAGCAATTCAGTATGTTGTGTCTCAGACATCTATGGCACAGCAAACTGCAAAGTATTTGCGGCAAAACCGACAATACCTAGCCCAATGTCACTACTGCTACAGGATGCTCTGTCTGTTAAAATTTTAACCATTTTCTTAATTTATGTGGTGGCAAGGGATGGAAGTGATGCACAATAATTAAGCAAATCATGCCACAGAAGCTACTTGATACTAAGCAAACAGTGACACCTGGAAAAAAGGGCAATATGGGAAGAGGCAGTTACAGCCATTTTGCTCAATATGCAAGTTCAGAAGGTCAGAAGCAATTTTCGCTATGCATAAACTGTAAAATGTTTTTAATTTCAATTGGCATCCCTGATTTTTATGCAGTAGGCAGCCATCTGGCTGAAAACTGACACTGGCTGCTGGCAGTGTGAGAGTCAAATGGCAGAAACTCCCAAACACTGTCTAACCTGCTTTCACATTCACCTACAGGAACGAAAAAAATCCACTTGGGAGAATTTTTATAAGGACTTTCCACAATGTTCAGTTTTTGTGACTGAAGTGATCACATGGATGGATATGCACTCATACTGTATACATAAAGACTCACCAGAAGAGCGAAGGTTATTTTGAGTTCTGGCAATGTACATACAAATATTTAGTCTTGTGGTTTTGATAATTCAGGCTCATACTGTTTATATTAGTTTATTGTTTATATTGTTTATTATTTAGGTTAACAGTTGGACTCAATCATCCTAAGGATCTTTTCCAACCCAAATGATTCTATGATTCTGTATCTTCATTTCCAACATACCAGATCCAAGTCTTTGATTTTAAAGTTCTGAGGTATCATTTTGACTACTACAAACCCAAGTAACAAACATTACCATTATTCAATACAGCTTCCAAAGCAGCAGTTGTTATTAAGAAGCAAAATATTTACATCTCCAGCTACTAATCTAGACCTTACAGCTTATTCCTACCAAGAAGAAATACCTTGCTCCGTAAAATGTCAAGACAGTTTGTATGAGCACAACACACTGCAACTTCTCTTCAAATAGACCAGGTTATCTTGGGAGATTAAAGTGCCTTCTGTTAACTCAGAAAGTTATCTGTGAAAACCACGGTACCACTACAAGAAAAGTAGCGTAAATGCTTAGCCTGCCCTCATGATGCTAACTTGTGTGTACACTCAATAAATTTCCACCACAGAATGTAACGTTACCCAACCTTACGTTCATGCCAAGAATCAGACCAGCCTCTGCTCAGTCTATACTACAAGGGGAGGAGCCCAAGACCCAAACCCCACGTCCCTTTCTTCTTGTGGCCCAACACAGGTTTGCTCTGTTTTGTGAGCACAGGACTGAGAACGCAGCTCACACAACAAGAGAGCCTCCGGCTCCCTGGTTGTTTGCAGTAACCCCGATGGGCTGGTGCTTACCGGAGTTTCTACCATGTTGGGCTTACTGTTCCGCAAAGTCTTCACGGCATGGAAAACGTCCACCACGTTCTGCCTTTTTACCATCTCAACCACAATGCCAATGGCACAGAACATCCCACTCCGGCCACCGCCATTTCTGTACACAAGGAAAAGAGCTGGTTAAATGTTGCTACTGTGTAAGAGAGCATCCAAAACACATTTCTGTTCTTTCACTCTTTAAGCATGAGTGATTCATGAGCCCCACAGGGAGAGCAGGCTTTAGCAATCTCCTTGCAGCTCCAGTGGGTTTGGTCTGAGACATTTTCTGTTTCTGACCTTCCTCTCAATTACTTCTTTTGAATTCTGCCCTTACAGCCAACCATGCTGCCCAGCTATGCTACAGCCTAATTTACATAGGCATTAGAAAAAAACCCCTAAGTTCAATGGCAAGTACAATGTTAGAAATTAAAAACCAGGTTCAATGGCAAGTACAACATTTTCCATTTAGTTCTGGAAAGAGACTCACTTAAATTATCTTATGGTATGAGGATTATCTAGCCAGAGTAATGCCAAGGCATCACTGATTCGATACCTTGTTGACCTTTGGGGATACTTCTGAACTATTTTAATCTTCATTTCAAAGAAATTACGGTAGGTGCTTCTTCCTCTTAAGTTTAAATTAGCCAGAAAGTTCCACGGATAATGAGGAGGGGTGGGCAGAAAGGGGCCACAAGTTAATTATGAACATTTTAACAGAAGCCTTTTTTTAAAAGTAAGGAAGAATGCATAATTCAATTTCTAAGTTTTAAACTTTATATTTAAATAAGGTAGGAGAGAGATTGGTCATTCTCTTAGGGTCATTTTTCTTAGGGAGAAAAAGATGCTGCCTTTTCAACCCACCCCCAAACCAGCTCCCATTTAAATATCAGGCTCAGATAAGCAGCCAGCGGTCATTTACCAACAATAGTTTTAGGATCACCTACTGTATTATAGAACTTTTCTCTGATTTCATAGATCCACAGCTTTCAGTCTAAAACCCTCAAAATATAGTAAGCCGCCCGGAAAAAACGCAACAGACGATATGCAAGAGATACACAAAAAATAACCATTTGGCACACAGCATAAAAGACTTCCTTACTGAAACCGTACAGAAGAAATTGGTCTGTACATATTTTGTACCAGGAAAACATGCTATTATGTACAGATGGAGACAATACACATCATGTTCAAAATACTCATTCCCATGGTACCTTGACCTGACAGAGACAAGTCTGAAAGTTGACCAAAAGCCAACATACAGTACCAGTGGTACTTTTTTTTTTTTTTTAAACAAGAGAAACAAGGGCATGTGCAAAAGAATGTTGCCATAAGAATATACTTGAACTTAAAACAAGAACTAATTTATAAGCATTTATTTGAAAAGAGCAATTTGACTTTCTCCCAATTACTCACAGGCAATGGATGATGGTCCGGCCCTCCCCTTCTTCACATTCCTCTTGCCATTTTTCAACCTGGAGAATTAACTTCAAGAAGGATCTCTTGGAAGCTGGTACATCTCTGTGAGAAGCCCATCCCAAATACTGGAATTGCTGCACCATCAGATAGCCTTCTTGTGGCTGAGGGAAACCAAAGAGCTTTAGGTCAATATGGCACCTTTACATCTTGGTTTAGAAAACCAAAATATAAAACTAACATGAAACCTAAGTGTTTACATTGTGGACAAATTCTAACATGTATATACATTGCATGGAAGGGTCTCCATTAATTTGTATCACTTGAGCTCAAGGAAGATGTCAAAAAAGAAAAAAAATAAAGGAACTACATTGAAGACAACATCACAGTTTATCAATCACTAATGTAACCTATCCTGACTTCTTGTAATTGGACAAATTGCCTAGATTCTACGTGTCAAGGGGTTTTATCCTTAACATCAATAATCAATTTAAAACATCACTGTTAAATTCTTAGACCTACAGAAATGAAGAGACTTACACCTTTGGCTCCCACACATGAACTGACCCAGTTATAAATAAACAACAAGTAATATAGGTGCACAAATATGACTCTTTTCCTTGAAGTCTTCCCTTTTTGCTGGACTATGATAATCATGAGAGCCTTGCTGCCAGTCTCTGAGCCTTCCATGTGCTAGATGTTACACAGGGAGAGCTTGAATAGAATTAGACTGTCACAAGAAAGGCCTCAATAATTGGAAGAATAAATAGTCTATTCAGTTTCCTGGAGCTGAAGAAGACAAAAAGGAGTAGGAATGTGGATTTTAGAAAAGGAAGAACAGAGCAGAGAGATATTTAGAAGCAAGATGTAAAGGTGAAAAGGCATGGGAGACAAAGAGAAGTAGAGGAGTAGAAAATCAAAAACATCATAAGAAAGAAGAAATGGAAAAAGTGAAAATAAGAAATGAACCAAAACAAAAGAGGAAGTCTAAAAATACAACAAAAAAAGCGTTAGTGCGTAATATTTGCCAGTGTGCCTACACCTTAGCTTCCTGTAGTTTCCAAACAAGGTATGAAGAGCTGAAAATGTTTTTCTTAGCTCTGAATATAAGCAAAATAAAAGTTTGGATAAAATACTGGCCACATGCAAACTCTGCACTTTGAAAAATGAAAATGTGACCAAAATAAAAGAAAAAATAAATCTTTGTACACACAGTAATGTTTTCTCCACAGCTATTCTTCGACATTAATGAAAGTTAAATGTATACTCCAAGTAGCAATTGGTGGTGCATAAGTTCAGTATTGCATGAACGATACAAAGTAGGAATGGTAAGTAAAATAGGGACTGATGGTTAACTGTACATATATCGGTGGCACAAACATCTGTAACTCTTTACGTGTAGGCAACATAAATAAGTGATTTATAGAGGTAAGCTAAAGGAGGAGACACTGCATGGCAAAGAGGGTTTGAGAAGATGCTGCGATAGTGTGAAACACTATGGGACAGCAAAAAGACAAGGTGGTGTAAGGTGTGAAGGAGCCAACAAGAATGCAAGACTGGCACTGCTACAGAAGTTGAGAAAAAGATGATAAATGTAGGTCGAGGTGCAGTGGTGCAGAACCCTTCAGAGGCAGAGGAGCTTTCAGAGTTTTTTCACACCCCGCTTTGCTGGGTGCCACCATCCTCCTTTTATGTTGTGGTTCTCGCATCTTCGGCTGACAAGGTGCTGGTTGCATAACCAGCCTCAGCCCTCCTCTTCCTTATTCACCATGGAAAACGTCTTACAGAAGCTATGAATGAAATACCTGTCACTACCTGTTCATTACAGGGATATTTCTTTCACTGTACACCAAACAAAAAGAATACTTCTCATACATCTTCTGCTCATCAGGGAGCATGCCACAGAACAACAGTCATTCACCTTACTGCTCCCCCTGCTTAGTGTGTAGCTATAGAAAAGTACTAGAAATAAGTATTAGATACCGATGCTTGACTGACTCTTTTCTGGGTAATGTCTTAAGAACATTAGCATTTTACTATTACTCAAAATTAAAACCCACAAAAGCCTAGAGTGTTGAAAATGACATACCCTTCTGTTACATATTGTTACGATAATGCTTACTCTTGTTAGATTGCATATCCTGAAAATTCGGTTTATGACGTCACAGTCCACTGAACATGACATGCATTCTACTTGGATGGGACCATACCGCAGTATCCCTTCCTCGGGCCAGTATTGCGGGCAGCCCTGCACCAGAGCAAAACAGGCATAATTAAACGGTAAGTTACAACTTGAATGTTGCCTTATTCCACTGCAGACATCTCACCTAACCTTTCCTGAGCAGCTAGTGCTAATTAGTTGCTGTAAAGCAGAGAATAACTGTAAAGTCACTGCACTGCTCTACATTTTGATCATGTAGTGGATCCAGCGTGATTAAAGCATGCAACAGTACATGGAAAACTTGAGCCCCAAACTGACCTGTGCTAAGTCGACTTCATTTAACATCACAAGAGAAGTACAGCCGTAGTCATACACTAATCTCCAGAAATCTTTCACAGTGTTTGGTAAAGGATGTTGCGTGACAATAAAAGCTGCTGGCTGCCTATAGCTCTGTAAAGGCAAATGATTTTATTAGCACCGGTAGAGGAAGTGCTTAATAACTTCCACTCAAACACTGAAACAGAAAAAACATATAAATAGAACAAAGCTCCGACATCAATTACGCCAGATTTCACCAAAGCTGATGTTAAAAATACCTTACTGTCTCCACCAAGAACAAAGAGGTTACTCTGCTCCAGTCTGCCTTCTGCTTTGTTACAGGCCAAGCCCTGTTTCAGTTCAGATATGCATGGGGCACTGAAGATGGTCTTCAGGGCTCTGCTGAGCTGAGGCTCGGGCAACTCCGCTCCAGGCACTGTGTCCAGGAGACTGAGCAGGAAACCTTCTCCCCGAGTTGCAGAGAGGGGTGCAGAGGTCTCAGAAGGTCACCCCATCCGCAGCAGGTTACACGTGAGCTCTGTGACTGAATCGAGGACTAAGCTCAATCCCAAATTCTCCTTCAGTGCCGCAGCCACAGGGTCACCCATGGAACTGACCTTCAGGATTACCGGGGCCCATTTCCGGCAGAAAGCAGAAGTTAAACAGCAACATACTATTTCCTCTCATGGCAGCAGATTCCATTTTCTGTATGCTGCGTTATACACAGCTGCAAATAGGGACTTCCAGCTTTGCATAGCTTAGCTGAGATGCAGCTAATAGAGAGGAGCTAATTCCTTGCAGCACATGTATTACAAGCAGCAAGCAGAAGAGGAGAGATCCGAAGTTTTTTGCAGGCAATTTGTAACTATGCACGGAAGAGTTCTGCAGTGAAGGAATACAGATATGAACTGGCAAGGAAGCACTGACAGGTTAATCTGAGAAACAGAGTAAGATGGTGAATAGTCTTGTAGGCGGATGGGATGGTAAGTCACCAGTTTGAAGATGAAGTGCTGGGACAGCTGTATGCAACACAGAGATCCCTCTGTTTAGCACCCATGCTGGTACCAAAAGCAGTTTGGCTGGTTTTTTACTGAAATAAATAGAGTAAGTTAACCTAGGAGAAAGACCCGGTAGGGTAGCTAAACCACTTTTGGTATGGAAGCTTGCTTGTTTGAAGGTTCATATGAGGGATCTTCATGTGCAATATATTGATATACCCTCAAAGATCATAGTGTGAGGCCCAGAAGGAAAAAATACAATTCTTTTCACTCTTCTACTTGCTGTAAATTGTGAAGATAACAAATTAATGTCTTTAGCATCAGTACTTATTTGACAAAAGAATAAGGAGGCTGACAATTTTTTTATCTATATTTGCTATCTTTTTCTAATGCAGGAAGTATATTGGGGTAGTAGCAGCTCATGTCCTACTTCCTAGACCTGCCCAGTGAGCAAACAGGAACAACCAATATCGATTATTCCCTTGTATTTTTAAGAAATAAAATATGTACTAGCTGATATTTTCCTAGTCCTCTTCCCCATAATTTCTAGTCTTTCCCGGAGATGAGAGAACGTACTGAGTCTGAGATGATCAGATTTTCAAAAAAACCAGGCAGGAGATCTGCTGTCACACAGGGAAGCAGACACTTTCTTGTGGGAACACAGGGACAAGTACATTGTGGAAAGGGGAAAGTTTCCATTTCTGTTTTGCTATCAAAAGTCCCCTTTCCTTGCCCAGCAGTGGGGTTCCCCTCTCTGAATAAATCAGTCTTAAAAAAAACAACCAAGAGAAAGGGCAAGAAAAAGCTTTTATTACCCAAAGTTTTAACCCTGTACTTATAGCCTTGTTATATGTCTTCATTGTAATATATTACTTTTTTTCCTGCTGCTTTTTTCTTTTTATTACTACCATTTCTGTCTTTCCTTACTTGTCTCTGATTGCTCATCCATTAATACATTGCTTGGTTCCTGTCCCTGTTTGCCACACACTGTTACACACTCAGAGTCCTCCTGCCACCCAGCCGTTCAGCCTGCGTTGTCTTCCTTTCTCCCCAGACCACACTCCTCTATGCAGCTGTGTTGGTTGGTCCATAGCACATCAATTTTATCCAGGTGCTTAACATAATTTTAACTGCAATTCTAAACAATTTTGGTTGCTACCAAAATTCTGCTCACTGCTCTAATTCATCCGTTCAGCCCCAGTGACTCCCTAATATATTGGTCTCACATGTGCTACTCCTCTTTTTTTTTCTGGCACAATAGCTAATTGTGAGATTAAGGACTGCATTTTGCTAGCAGTTCAAATGTTTCCTGCACTAGCTCAGGCAGAACTCTGGGATGACTATACCATTCAGTCCTGATGCCTTCTGCTGCTATTTGCCATTTTATTCCAGCATCTCTTCTTGACACCACAGTTTCTGACAGCACTTCATTTTTGAGGAAGGGGAGATGCTCCTGGAAATCAGGCCACTTATTTAAGTATTTACTGTAAAGGTGGTTTTAGGGCCCTAACTTTGGAAATGCTAATGGCAGGCACAGGCAGGTATCTGACAGCACATATGATGAACTGCTTTATCGATCAGACACCTATGAGCAGGTTCACCTCCATTTTCTCCATTAATTCACCTTTTCCCCTGACAATACTTCTGTCACTCAAACTTCAACTTTAAAGAGCTGCAACTCAAAATATGAATGAACAACAAAACCCCCAACGCTATGCCCAAACATGCCAAAGACAATTTTTTTCCTTCTTCCCCTGTCTCTCCTGCCTCAATATACATAGCCTTTTTTATAAAATAGCGACAGTAACCTCAGGTTCAGGTAGGTAATATTTACTTCCTGACAAACAGCAGATTCTTGAGATCCTGCTGAGATTTGAGATTTGGAGGTCTGGAGACTAGAGCTTTATATAATGCTGTTGAAATGGCAAAATTTCCAGTGGGTCCCACAAGGATGCAAAAGACTAAAGATAACAAACCTTCTGAACAAGCAACACAAGCTGGTGGGGTTTCTTACCCATTCCCCCCACCCCTCTTTGTTAGGACTGGTTTACCGGGCATTGCAGTAAGAAAGAACTACCCTTTCTTAAACCAGCAAGTGCTCTCTCTCATATTACACAGCTTTTTGTGGCACACTACGCAGACAAAGAAGATAGTCTCTTACGTCCATAAGAGCAGCATTGATGTAGTTGCTGCTTTCCCCATCAATAGTAATTAAGAAAGGCAGACATCTGTCAGGTGGCAGCATATCCATGAAGCGGTTCTTGTCGTGGTTCCTTGGCAAGCAGGCTATGCTGCAGTCCTCCGCTTGTAGGCGAGGGGTCACAGAATTCAGGGTCTAACGGAGAGAGGACGCTCGCTTTAGCATGCTGAACTAACAGACAATAGACTCGAGATTCCCCAAGTTTTAATTTAAAATATTGCAATATGGGAAAATGTGAGGCATTAGCAAGAAGACATTAGCAAATAAGAGCTCCTCTCTATTTGATGGACATGCTGGGGCTTTTCAAGGAGGTTTAAGCTGCATGTGTAAAAGGCGCTCCGTGTACCACTCAACAGATTCTGCATGACACCATCCCCTCCAAAGGGAATAAACTAAAGAAGATCCTTTGGAGCCCTAAAGAGCTACACCTTAGCTGTGCAAATGCAAGCCAAAACTCTCTGTGGTTCCTAGTCAGTACTCTTTATTCCAGACAGATATTTACTGCAATTTTATTCAAAGGAGGATATTCCATATTTAAAATAACTTTGCAAAGCACATAAACATGGGTACTTTATTTCGTGGACTAAAAGTAAGGGACCAAATGCTATAAACGTGATACAAAAGCCCTTTCCCTTAAAATAAATTAAATGTATCTAGAGGCAAAAAAATTGTTGTCACATGAAGAGTTAGTAGGAACCGCAAATACCTGAAACTCATCTTTGAGATGCGAAGAGTTTGTCTGAGAGTCTATTCTAATCATATCAAAATAAGCAGCTTTGAATTCGCAGACAGGAATGGCAGTTTCTCCACATAGGCAAGCTTCTAGAATGGCATCATGAATAAAGATGTACTGCTCCTACCAAATTAGGCAAAGAAACAAAAATTATAGCCATTTAAAAACAACAGATCTTTCCTTCTTTTAGGATAAACAGATCTCCTGCACACTGTAAAACTCATTCAAGGTAGTGTCCATCAATCCATTAAATAACGTTTTAGTACAAACACAATCTTGTCCTAATTGGGATGCAGTTAACCAGGATGTTTTCTTCAGAACTAATTTAAATTCAGTAAAACTTAACAGAACAGGCATAGCAATTTATTTAATGGGAGGTTTTCAGTTTTCTTGCAGTGCTTGTGGGTTTCTGTGTATATGCCAGTGACTTGTTGGCTTTACTCATTTTGTTTTTTTAAAAATAGCTTTCAGTCTTATAATACTAGCAGAAAGTGTAAATTGCTTCAAGCACTGCTAGTGTGATTAGCAATTATTTGGCACGCTGCATTCTCCTTATGCGTGTGCAAGCTAGTACACCAATTGTCTGAGAGTGGCTCGAGGCCAGTAATAAATTCAAGTGTGTCCCACCAGAAACAGCATTTCTTACTGGTTTTTCTTCTGACTTGCCCTGAGATATCCTGAGTCCTAGACAACTGCATTACTATTTCAATCAGGCCTCCTGTCAATTTTTACACAATGCCTATTATATTTACTCACCCTGAGAGTAATAGATGTAAATCATGTCTATACAGCAAAGTGCTAGAACTGTGCCAGCCTCACCTAGCTATTGTGGATACCAATGAGCTTATTAACAGCACAAACTTTAACGTGTGCCTGTAACAAGAGCACGTGTCCAGGGACCATGGTCGTATTCTGGCTCTACAGCCTATGCTGCCTTACCCACATAGCTACGGAGCTATTGCCATCTCTGTTTTCTAGATGACCATCACAAGAACTTGCTGCAATTACAGCTTTATTTTGCTGCATAAGTATGAACCTCTGAGAGATGATGAGAGGTAAGAGGCAAAAGGGAGAGAAAGAGAAAGGAACAGCAGTAGGGGTGTTAATTCACATGCAAGAGCAGATTAAACTGGGATGGTTGAAGCAGTCACACTGAAACATTCCACCCCACACACATCCCAAAGTCCCTGTAGGGGGTAGTTGAGCGAGAATATTTGTTCAACTGCCACAGGTTGCAGCATGGAATAAAACCTGCAACAAATTACCTTGATATGCCTGGCTGCCAACTGCAGAGATTTGCACGTGGTCACAGGTGAGATGTCCACATAGAGGACAGGAGAGAGAAGTGGCAAAGCACTTCAGGTAACCTGTCTTAATACAAATCAATAACCTATGTTTCTGTGGAAGCTCAGTGATACTCAGGTAGCAGAATGGGAGCTGTTATAGGTTTGTCATTACGGCAATGGTTTTACTGTGGAGTTGCTGAAGGCATGACAAAAGACAAAAAAGGTAGAAAAGGAAAAAGGCTTGGCAATGAGGTTAATAAAGCAAATAAAAACAGAGTTGAAAAGGGAAAGTTAAATGGACATAAAGTTCCACAGGTAAGTCAAATTATGGATAAAGTGATTGGAGATGGTCTAAAACCAGTGGCAACCTGCTGAAATTCCAACTTTGGGTTCCTGGAATTGCTAATACCAGAGCTGGGGAGAGACGTGCCAGACAGGCCTACTGTAGGATCTTCCCTAAAAAATCCTCCTTGCTTTCCTTTTGTTACAAAGTTAGGTGGGCACTTGCTTGTGTGAAGACTGAAAGAGCTGGCAGGTTTGTTCCACCATCCTGGTTCTGGGAGCTGTTTGCATTGAGCAATGCTCCACAATGGAGATAACCCCTCAAGAGGGCCACTGCCTGCTCTTTTCAGAGTAACAGTGAAGGTCTGACCTAGCATATTTCAGAAAGCATCAGGTGCTTCGAAGGTGAACTGCCGTACCTCTGTCTGTACCATGTTGATGCGACGGGACCTTAAGGCTTTGACACAGTTGTAGATATCCACAACACCTTCTCTTTCTGCCATATCTAACATGATATCGATCACAATATAACATCCTGTCCGTCCAGCACCAGCACTAAAAAGAATCAGTAAATACTGTTAGGAATAGCCCCACGAAAACACCTACAAGCTCTATAAACCCACTACTGAAAGCATTTTTATAAAATCATTCAGTTCTTTCATCATAACCACTACCTAATTTTTATCTTCTCTCCCTCTCTTCATAATGTCCTTTAAATCTTTTGATGTGGCCAAAACAACCTTCTTCCATGAGATTTGATCCACTAAGTAACAGAAGAAAAAAATTTGTTTCCTCCTTTTATCACCCAGATCAATACTTAAAGTAAAAAAGAAAAGTTAGTTAAACTGAAATCTGGAGTATGATTAAGCTCATGCACTTCAAAATATGACAAATCTTGGTTTTGTTTAATAAGACTAATGATGAAAAGTGATATATTACAATAAGAAACTCAAGTGTATGTTTTACCAGCCAAGCTCTAAGCTAGTTCAGGCAGCACACCTAACAGTATCCAGAAGAATCTCTCTTGATTTTTTTTGGTTTTATACAAAGCTACAGGCAGTTTTTGCACAGTGAATTCTTAGAAACTCTAAAGGCTGAGTAACATTCTACAGAATGTAATTAAACATTTGATGGTGCCAAAAGAAAATTCTATTTGTCAAAGGACTGTGTCCCAACAACACAAACCCTGCAAAACTTGCACAGGAAAAACAACATTCTGTATTTGTTGCCATTAACCTCATTCCATCTTCCTTTGTCTACTTGTTTACTTTGATTTAAATTAATAATCTGTTCAGATATTATATGCAACACCAAGCTATCAAAGCAGCTGTATCGACACTTATTCTTGAATGCTGTCACAAAATTGTTGTAGACTACCTAAAATGATAGCCTGAAGTATCATATGATTTAGCTGTGCAGCTCTTTCAGGAAAAAGAAAATCTCTGGCTATTCTATTTAGGAAAAGTGTACTAGAATCCAGTTATTTCCAAACATTGCTGTAGACAACCAAATCCTACCACAGTGTGAATTAGGCAATTCAAAAAAGGAACAACAAAAACAAAACACTTCAAAATGATGGATGCTTCACAAGAGACTACTGTAAATAAACACATACACAGTTGTGGAAAAAAATCAATCTAACTCTTCTGTACACACCTGCAATGGACAACAATAGGCCCTGCACTAGGAGGGTTAGATAATTTGACTCTCCGTATAAAGGAAAGCAGGCCTGTGGCATTGTAAGGAACTCCATGATCTGGCCAGCCAGTGAAATGAAACTGTTTAACTTCACGGATTTCATTGTAGCCCCTCTGTAAAAGGGAAGAAAAAAAACAAAAAAACCCCATGGTTATGAAATTCAAAGTATTTCATAGACTAGATATTCTCTGACTCAAAAAACGATAGCACACACTGATAGAATCTACGTGCTGTTTTCATCGCTTCACCAATTTATTTACAGCAAAGGTCATATGAAGCTTAAAGATGTCATTGTTTTTTTTTCATTTTGAAGTTCGTACTTTTGCCATTAAGTATGCTAGTTTTCTCTCATTAGATTTTTTTTTATAGACTCAGATGCAATTTGCATCGATTTTCAGAGGTTTTGCTAATCAAGACAATGGCCTGCTACATTTACAGACAAGTATGATTTACCAGAAGACCACAACTGTATCACATAGATTGCATTCACAGAGTTTGTTCTCTAAGTGAGATTGACTCAGCGGCATTCAGGGCAGAGTGAATGGAGATGAATGACAGGCATGACTCATAACCCAGTACTTGAGCTCAGCTCAGAAGTGCGGCTACAGAGAAGAGGTGACTGTCAGAGAGGGGAGGGTAGCAGTCGACATTTCTGGGGAAATTCCAAATCCCACAGTGAGACGTGCGTTTGGATAGCGCTGATGCAATGCATTACTCCCACGGTGAAGTAAGGCTCACTGTAGACCTGCTAACCAGACAGAGGGATTTGGTATTGTACAGGAGCACACACAAGCATAGCCTCCTCCATACTCCTTGCTACCAGGAAACAGTATTTTGCCGAGCCCTTTCAAAATGTGCTCACCCTTCCCAGAGTGAAGGTCCTGACGACATACTCCGCAAGGGGCTCCATCTCTACGCAAGTCACTTTGAAGTCCCCATAAACTTCTGTGTCGTCAGGCCAGTACTTGTAACACTTGACCTAAATACAAAATGGAAACGCATTTTACACCAAATGAAAATAAAAGCTTGAGGATATGTTACTGCATGTACTGCATTACACCACATTTATTTCCAAAATGACCACGCACTCATGTGGCTTGTCATGGCTAATGGCTGTTCTGTCAAGTTAAGCACTAGCTACAAGGAGTTTCCACTGCTTTACACAGCTGTACTTAGATGCCAAATCCATTTCTAAATGAGCATTTATATTTTTTTTAGTGCTGAGCTATGGAATACATTTCCACTTACGTTAAACCAGGATGCATTTCATATCAGTAATCAAACTGTTGCAAGTAATCCCAGATACTTTATATTACTCCCTGAGGGATGTGCTACTGCTAAACTGTAAATACTTTGCTGATTTCTAGCCACTGCAATAGAAGCACATTTGCTCACTAGTTCACTTACTCTGCTCATTTGAGTGACAATATACAAATCCATTTTGCTGAAATATGAATTTTGGATTCAGACAATTTTTCACTACTCATGAAAGCAACATGGCATCAGTCTTCTTCAGAAGTTATCTTTGGTTTTACACAACACCGTAACTGCAACAATGTCTGGACTCTCCCCCTTCTCCTCCTCTCAGGATGCAGGGTTGTCCTTCACAAGACTCTTCCACATTCTGCTGAAGAATGTGCCTTGTGTCTTGTCAGCAGGTTTTTCTTTAGGCTTGTAGCATTAAAAGAAAAACAAAACAAAAACTTACTCTTCCAACTTCCACTAAATTTGTGACCATCACAACGCAAGCTGATTGTTCCTGCCATATCATTCTCCAGAAGTCATACACAGTCTCATGAACTGGACCTGTAAGAAAAAATTCCAGGTAATACTCTGCAAAAAACATGACAGTCAAAGCGAATGCTAAAAATAAAATCCAGTGCTTTTCAGAGCTGATACACACTTGCCTAAAGATGAAAGCTTCATGAAACCACATCATCATACCACCATGCAAGTTTCCAGACTACCTTGTTATTTCTAACCAACATTGAATCTTCTCAGCTTAACTGAATCACCACTTGAAAGAAATTAATAGCAGGTGTTTCACGTAGTGAAATGCCAGAAGTTGTTTGAAAACTACAAGGACACAGCAATGTGTGACTACATCTATAGTTACATTTCTAGGTTTGTTTTACATTTGCTAAATATAATGTGTTGAGTGTGAGTTTCTTCAGATGTTCACCGCAGACGTGCCCACACCGGAGTGAAGTATCAGTCAGGAGGGCCAGCGGTACAGATCCTGTGCATTTACCATCTAGCTCCCGGCAAAGTGCGCAAGCACAAGTAGGCGCTGAGCCATAAACTTCCCACTGAAGGGTATTTAAACTAACTTAACTACTTTTCTGTGAAGCAAATGAGAAGCATTTGTTTAAGCTTTGCCTCCTGCTCTGCTGCAGAGACAAGACACTTTCAGTTGAGTGACAGAGGCTTTTGCCCTGTTACAATCATCTCAGAAACAGCTCCCTGACCACAGTCCAGCAGTAGTATAAATATTACTCTATATAACGCACATGTGAAGACTCAACCATATTCCTTCATATGCTAGATTGAAGGCTGCATACTAAAGCAGCAATAAATTTTTGTGTCCTTTACACACTATTATGTGCAATGATTTACATAGTAAACCAGAAATAAAATACAAATGTAGACTTAACTGCCATAGAGAGACCTGTTTAGACAGCACTTACACAAAAATAAAAAAAACGTGGACAGAAATTTGAGCATCCTGCTTTAAAACAAGCCTTTAGTTTGTCTTTCCTGTGTGCAGCTACAATCATCTGAGGGCACAAATAACAGGGTACTTCCAGCCAGCTATCTGATTATACTCACAGATCAAATAATGACACATCTAAATCTAATTATTTTTACTTTAATTCATAGCCTCTGATATTTCAGTGCAATCTGTGACTAATCTATTTGTTTTTCCTCATTGTGAGGAGTTTTATCAGAAATACAAAATGAATAATTTCCATAGAAATTCAAATTTTTCCTCTAACTCTCCTTTTTATTAGCAGGTTGTTATATGATAAAGATTTCCCTCACTTCTTCCCACAAAGAGGCTTTGTCCTTCTCTGGCCTTACTTTACCCAGATTTTCTGAGAAAGCATTTAATTTATCATTACTATCTTCACCGTCTGCATCCTGGACTAAATCCTAGACAGAAAAATAATACATTGTAATATGGAAAGAAAAATGCCTCAAGGCAGGTTGAAACTGTTCTCTTCTCTGTCCACATGTCTCTCTTCTCTATTCATCTTCATAATTGGAAATCATGGTAGTAGCTTCTGACTTTATCAGCTGAAGTTATCACTGAAAGAGTTGCTCAATAGCTAATTAATATGATAAATTAGTGCAGTTTTTGCATTTATTCACATACCACCTGAACATGCTATGTTAATTTACCGTAACACAAGATGACAACTCACAATATTGGATATGCTTTATTTTCATCTGCTTCCATTTTACCAAAATACTGCTGGACACTACAGAAGAACACTTGTTTGGTTTGATTAATGCTGGCAGGTTCTTACCTTGGGTTGCAATGTAGTGACTTGGTCTCTGATATCCCTAAAACAGCAATATAAGTTGGTTTGAGTACCATATCACTAACAGAGAGCGGCAAATAAAAGCATAAGGGTACTACAGAATTCTTATCTCTACGTAACGTTTTCAGAACAACCCAATATTTAAGAGCAGCATGAAGCTCAAAACCTAAAAAAATGGTTAATACTGAAAAGGTTCGAATGACAACAGATAAAATGGAAATAAGAACATCTGACTTGAACAGACATTGTAGCGTACTGGGAAGGAGTATTCTAGATGGGTCCCTTGGGCCTAAAAATTAGTCCTCTACTGACATTATCTCCCCAGCTGAATACATTGGGGTGTTTATTTAAAATTTAGTAAAAATTGTCTTTGCCACCAGATTATCTCAATAGTTGATCTGTGTTCCCAACTTATCCAATATGAAAAAATCCACACCTTTTGTCTTCTTCTAAATAGAGAATTATTGTAAGGCACAAAGACGTATGTCTGTGAGCCATAACTAATGGGGACAGAGCTGCACGCTGTGGTGTGTGCCAAGAATCAAGGTCCTACTGCAGTGGAATCTTCTGCAAAATACTTTGTGCTACTGCACAAAGTGTGCACCAATTATACTGGACATGATACACCCAAGTATATACACATACATATATAGATAGATAGATAATCCTACACAACTAAGCCTTTCCAGGTAGCTGGGTCTATGCCAATGCTAGTGATACTGTAACAGCATTAATCGTCTACATGCAAACTACAAGACAAAGAGCTGCTGCTCTTGAGGAAATAATTCAGAATATATTTTGACCAGTGCCAGCAACATTAGCTACAAAGAGGAAGGAAACTTTAGTATTGCTGGTGAGAAGACAATACAGAATTTCACAATGTGCAAATGTTAAAGAAATAACTCCAATGATTTTCTAGGTTACAGTTTTATTAGGCCACTCGATTCAAGTATTGCATTACAGGGGAGCATGAGTCCTTGGATTCCTGGTATTCACAAGATGCTACTAAAGTGAAGGATTTCAATGTACCCAAGGAGTTTACATCCTTTTCCACAGACTGCTTCATTATCCTATCTAGAGTGAGAGCACCTTCCTCTGGGGCCTATGAAAAAACTTCTGAGTATCTTACTCTCGGCTTTACAAGAGAACAAGATTGCATCAGATGACTACAAAATTTCTCCTGGAGTCCTTAATATCAAGCCCCAGCTTCAAATTATGAAAGTAGAACCTGTGCTATACTGTTTTACACTCAGTAATGCTTTCCAGAAGAAGGTAAAAGTGTCATTTTAAAATTGCAAAGTACCAGTTTTAACTTGTAGCTTTCCTGTCTGGTTATAATGAGATTCAATTTACTCCTAAATAAGAGAAACAACATCCTCAAGGAACTGGAATTATTACAAATCCAGGAGAGTTTTCTTGTTTAAGGCCCCAGGCAAAATATCACTGGCCTAACGCTTCACAGAGATTCCCATGTTAAAATATCAAAATAAAAAGACAGCGATATACCTGGAGCTAAATCTTTACATCCTGGAAAGTCAAGAGGTTCTTAAATAATTTATCAACTAACAGTGGACAGGAAAAATTAATAAGGTGCAATTATAAAGAAAAGTAACCGAAGCCATGTATTTTAAAAACACTTGTACTAGCTATTTCAGTATCTTTCGAATTACTTTGGAATTACTTTGAATACAACCACTTGTTTATTCCTAAGGCATTAGTTAGATAAAAGTTATATTTTTTTAATGAAAACACCTGGCAGAATTTGTTCAAATTTCCTGTTTGTATCAGTTTTTAAAAATTTATAATTTAATTTGTATTTTAATCAAAATATGGAATTTCTAACTTTAGAGGTTTTCTGCAGAATCGAGGAAATTTCTACTACGTTAAAATATTTTTATATATATATATATGTTTGTGTATATACTCTGTATTACATAAATTAGCACCTCAAGACAAATGTCAGCTAAACATTGCTTGTCTAAATCGTTGTTAAAAACAAACAAACAAACAGCCTCCCCCCCACAAAAGGCCATCATCCCTCCCTTTTTGCCAAACATATCTTACAAATACTTCACAGGTACATTTTCAGACAACTACAGTACAGCGTACTATCCAGCTTTTCACATAAAAATGGGAAGGGGAAATGGAAAGCTAGCGGCCAAAATCATCATAAAAAAAAGTGAACAGCAAATGCTCTTTAACAGACAGGTTCACCAGAGTTATCTAACATTAATAATATTCAGAGCTATGTTAGAAGGATAAACTATCTTTTCAAAACGGGTACAAAAAATATTCACACAAAAGGAAATTTTTTAAAGGAACAGATGAAATAAATTAGATGAGGCATGCATAGTTATTGACTGATAAAAATAGAAGAGGAAAGTAATTAATAACAATATCTATATTAAATATTTACAATAGGATGCCGTTATTCACATATAGTGGTACTTACATCCCTGTACAGCCAAATCTACAGCCCAAACCAAAGTCAGATGTGAAAGAAAGCACAACAATGTCAGTGAGTACTAGGACGTAGAACAAGGAAAGTGTACATTTTGTTCTTAATAAAAGATAGCTTTCAATAAATTTGTAGGCATAACATGCAATAGTTTCACATAGAGAAGCTGGCAAATTGAGAGGGAGAAAGCTGTGCAATCCACTCACATCTATGTAGTTGGCATTAATGTAATCTGAAGATGGATCATCTTCAACAGGTTGCAAAATCACCCTGGAGTGGTCATCTGTAAAAACCAAGTGGTTACGGTGCCTTTTTGAAGTGTGATTTTTAAGTAAGGTATTATGGTAAGTCATCTAGAAAACCAAAATCAGCTGGCATAAGCACCTCACAATTTACAAGTCTTAAATAGTAACTGTTTACACAGAATTACAAAGAACCATTTTGAGTGAGGTCTCCAATTACTTCAAAAACATTCACTAAACTTCATTAAGTGTAGCTGAAAGGTATCAATCACAGTTACACATGGTTAAAAAAGACACAAAGAAACCAGGTTACTTGCTCAAAGTCCTTTCAACATCAGCTCCACTGATGGTAATCTAGAAAACCAAAAATCCTGATTACTGTTTCCTTACTTCCGACCCCAGCCTGCTTAAGTTCATATTGAGACATTAAAAAAAAAAACGAAGTCACAACATAGGGGTTAGCAATGCACTTGGGATTTGATGAAGAGGTAGATCTACCCATTCAGGGACTTCTCTGGTAGCTTCACTTCATTCCTGTGTGTTAAATTGCATTTGTAAAACAGTAACAAATTGTGAATTAACAGAATTAACATCCAAATGAGTGCTAGCTTGTTGCTGTTATATGCTTACCACAGCTTGCACAACAGAGATGCAAATGCAAAATTCAGCCTGAGTTATGAAAGGAAGAAAGTTGAACTGTAAAGGACAAAAAAAATGCTGGAAAAGGCACTGTCCTCCTTCTCTGCTTGGGGTATTAAGCAGCTATGGCACCAGAGACTTGTAAAGAGAGAGAGAACATGGCAAGAGTAACACATGACTACGGCTATTGCTCAGACCAAGCACACTAATACTCACATGCTATAATGTTTCCATAGCGGTTCTTTGTTCTGTTTTGATCCTTCTTAGCGACATCCCAAGAAGCTGACTGCCCCTCAAAGAAACTCTATAAATAAAAATGTTCCGAAAGAAAACATTCTGACCATTAATTTATCTCCAAAAATAACAGTTTAAAAGAACTGCCCTACCATAAAGTAAGCTCAGCTTTGCTCATCTGCTCTGGTCACCCATGGCAGTACCATCGTACAGAAATCTATCTAGAGAAGAAGGGAGGCTCTCTCCCTCTGACTGCTACAGGCCAATGGGCAAGTCATTGAGGGACTCCAGAGGGATTTCAAATCCTGGAATCGCTGGAAGGCTAAACTTGCTCAGACATCCTTGCTAAGGAGGAACAACAGTAAGCTGAGAAAGCACAGGGAGACTGATCACCCTTCTTACAAGACACCGTAATATATAGCCTGTTTACTACAGCATTACATTGCTTTCCTCATATTGCTTAGTAAAACAGCTTTTCTTCCTACAGAGCCATCAGGAAGCCTCCTCTGCCAATGTTCATTGTTCTTGTTTTTCCTCATATCCCTCCCGCTAGCCACTAGCAAAATTATTCTACATTTCTGAACTCTTCTTAAGAGTTTGATCTCTCAGCAGTGATAGAAGCAGCTTTTATTCCTCCTCGGCTTTTTCTTCATTGCCTGTAGATACTTTACAGCTGCTGCAGGTCTATGCTATTCTTTCCTTCCAGATGTTCTCTTATCCTGATCTGGGTAAATTACCTCCAGAAAGTACACAGTAGCCACGGAAACAAAACTTTAATGCACACTCAGAAGCCCAAGCCAGGGCAAAGATGTTGTGTATGGTAATAGAAGAAGTAACAAGTAGGAAAACACCTCATGCGGCATCAGGGACCACCCTCCCCCCCAGCAGTGGTTGACACTTGGGCTTAGCCCTGAAGTTAGGCAGAGCATAACGAAGCGTATTTAAGTAAAAGAGAGGAAAAGAGAATAATATTCTTTTAAAAACCACACATTTATTTATTCCAGTTCTTATGTTACAGTAGAGACAGCTGCAGAAAGGAGAGAAGGTTGAAAACTGAGTCAGAAGAGATTACTTACTCAGAGGGAACTCATTTTAAACCTAGCTGTATTGCAAGCGACCTTGGCAGTACCATTCTCATCTTTACTGTGTATCCTGCCTGATATTCTAATCCCAAAGAATCACAACAGATTCAGAGACCAGAAGCAAAATGTATCTGTACTCATCTTCTATCTCCAGTGCTGGGATTTTTTTTGCTTCCATTTTAACATTAAAGTTGTAACTACACATGCTCAGGCAGGTCTAATTAGAACTTCAAGATGTTACTACCCTTGGCACGTCTTTACTGCTTCTCAGCTGGAGTTTAGTCCCAGTGTTGCTCTACTGAGATGCTATCTTAAATCACGAGAGTGCTTCCAGTCAGTGCTTCTTGCAAAACCAGCCAGGTCAAACTTTTACTTTAACCTAATTCAGGAGATCTGCACTGAATATGGCTCAGAAAGCTCACATAACTAATTACAGCATTTCAACTAAAAAGCAGCAACAAAAGGGTGGCAACTTCTTACAATGTGTCGCAAAGATTCAGCAGGGCGTGTTGTCTTCTACCCTAAAGGAACACACACAGTTTTTTTTCCAGGCACTTGTAAAGGCTCAAACCACTGGACTCCATTCACTATTTCACTTTTGGGTTACATATATAGGAATCTCGTGCCTGCTTATCTTTATCTGTTTTTCACTTAAACCCATGACATTTAGTCGCACCCTTTTGCAATGCAATGCAAACAAAAGGTTGCCCCTTTCAAAGGGATTTTTCCTAGCAAAAACCCACCACTGAAGATCTCACCTCATACTCCTCTTTAAATCCATAGCTGTCAGAGGTCTTCATTAAGTTAATATGCTGCAGGAGATCCGCCACCCTGATGGCAGGGTGCAGCTGCCCAGTCTGGTACGGGGATTCTGTGCCTTCACAGAGGTAACGAGGGACATCCAGAAGCCTGCTTGACTCTGCTGTCGCACTGTGATTTTCATCTGTATTCACAAGAAATCAATGCATTAGGTACCTGTGGGGCAATAACACCTGCTGCTTTACATATCAGCATCTATTTTCAACCTCTTCCTTCAAAAACGTGTCTAATTTCTGAGAACGCAAAGCACTTACGCTCCAGCACATAAATACTCCAAAGTACATAAAGGAATTTAACTGCAAACACATACAAAAGTTTGCAATCCTTCATCCTGCAATAAAGATGTCTGAAGGGCATTTTTTTGAAGCTACAAAACTTTATGACATTAATGTACTTGGAAACTCCAGCCTCTATCACCCAAAGTAACTTTTTTAATAGCTAATATGTATCAACAGCAATACTACACCTTAAACAATAAATTAGAATAACTCTGTAGTGGTATCAGCACATCATTTGTCTAAAGCCAACAAACACTAAATTGAGATCCCAGTAAAAAAGAGGAGCAATTATGCTACCGCTTCAGAACATCACCTCCATTTGGGAAGATGAATCAGCACTTCAGAGTGGTCATTTTAACTCAGGTATTTTAGTAGAGAAATGAAACTGTTGAGTGTGCTGATTCCAGCCACAGTTTTTGCTCTGTATAAACAAAGAGGTCTTCTCTAATGCCCTATGCTGCACCAATCCTCTTATCAAAACCACGTCAAAGCTGCACGAAGTGATCACACTTTGTCGATCCCTTCTGTGAAATAGGTTTGGTTTTTTTTTTTAAATTAGCAATCACTAGTTCAAATGAATTTACAGAGGAAGAAAAATTCTAATTGAAACCTTTTTGGAAGGTAGTTACCAAAATGAGAAGTGGGTAGCCAACCCCCCCCTACACTTCTCTGAAATCAGTTTACCATTTTCCTTGCAAAGGATCCAGATTAGGAAGTAAAACACTCCAGGAAAAACATGAACACCCCAAGGGTTGGATTTTCTGCAATTCCACCAAAATGCAAACCCCGTTAATGCCTTCTGAAATGAGATCTCCTAGTAAGAAACCCAATTCTTTGAACTGTCACAGAAGTTGCTAATTTCAGTACCTTTATGCCTCACTAAACTGCCTAATAATGCGAGTGACATGCAGCAGTCACTTTTTATTGTAGTGTTACCCATATTAAATCATACACATTTCAAACCACCTCAGGATTTGCAGTTCTCCCCATTCCTCGCAGTGTACTTACCAGTAATAGGCACTTTAACCCATTGAAGCAGCAAAAAACAATGAGTGAACAGAACATAAGAAATTTATTTCAGGACTATATTAGAAAATGACTAAAAGAAAATGACATTAAAAGTTGTTAAAGCTTCACAATAGGCAACAATGAAAGCCATTTTAAAAATATAAGGGCCACATTATTATGCCATCAATGTAATGATAGGGACTTGAGAAAAGCAAAATTGTCATACTAACTTAGTGATAATGTACACAGAATGGAGAGTAGCATTAATAACCTATACATGAAGAAAAAGAAACCTAGTGCAGCTACAGAGTAATAAGAGCTTCATATAAAATAACACGTTCTATAATTTAGAGCCCATAAAATTTTGCTCATCTCTAAATAAAACAGAGAAAAACTGTTTTGTGATGCTGGGCCAAGCAAGGGTTACATGGAGTTCCAGTAGGCCAAATGATCTAGTTCCAAAGGAACAAGCTTATGGGTATCCAACCCCTTCTACATGGTGTGCCCAAAATCCTGTCTACTTCTCTCCACTATTTCAGTCCATACAATGAAAAATATTACCTCTTCCAACTCACATTGCTTCGCTTATACCAGGAGACTATCATGTCCCAAACGCTATTACAGTAGACGGAAACGCAGACAGGAACTATTAAACTGTTCTTCAATTAAGCCCTTGTCCTCGCTGTTCACAGCTGCCTTTGTCTGTGTCTGCCACAATGGAGTGGCAACACATTGACCTTTAGAATATGCTTATAGCCTAAATGAGCTATTAGGAATAGCTTGACAACTATCACCAAATAGTATCTATGTAGCTTGTAAGTGCCTGAAATAAAGCTAAAAGATACAAGAAGATCTTAGAAGAATTTCAGGAAAAGACTCGTTTTCTGTAAGTCCATTGATCTAATTTTGGGAAGTATTCAGAATTACTGAGTCTACCCCTTTGCTCTTTCAGGCAATGGTGTTATTTCACCACCCCTCATAAAATTCTTAAACCACTTGGTTAGGTTTCCTTGGGCCCAAAGTGGAAGGCTCCAGCATCTAACTGCTCTGATGGTTATAAACTTTCTCAGAGACTACTGTAGTGAAAAGATCGGCATTTGCAACATTATCAGAAGGAAATAGGCAGAATATGGCTTGATAAATCTCCCCCATGGTGAGTATACCCAGCTTGACAAAGACCAAAGACTACTCACAAATAGCCATTTGCTGTCAGTCTCAGAGGACACTTCACATGAAGATCTGCAAAGGCTCCTCCTGGGTATACTTCATATCAATATTTTCACCCACAAATTGCATAATGGGATAGAAAATACCCTGACAGTATGGGCAGAGGGCACTGGGTGGTAAGGCACCACAAGCACTTCACAAGTACAGGATCAGGTTTCAAACTTATCTTGATTATTTGGGAGACAATGCAAAAATCAACAAGGCGAATTAAACAGTGAATGCAACATAACTGTGTGTAGGAAGGGGAAGTCAAATGTGTAACTACAAGATGGAGTGACGGGCTGGGTAATGATAGCTGGGATTTCAGCAGGTAACTCAATACAAGTTAGCAACATGAACGCAATAAAAATGACAAAATACAGTTCAGGTAGCAGGAACACTACAAGCAGGGCATGGGGGTACCTATTCCACTCAGCTCAGCATTGAGACTTCTTCTAAGAACTGTACCAGATTTGGGGTACCACAATTAAAAAATTCGACCTATGAGTTGGAAAGTGTTCAGAGGAAAAGAATGATAATGAGTTTAGAAAACATCAGCTACATGATGATGGGTGAAAGAACTGGGTTTAACTCAACTGAAGAGAGAAAACTGAGGACACATGAGCCTTTTAATGGGTAAAAGACTGTTTTAAAAGGACAGGAGTGTGTCACTTCTCCATATTTTCTATGAGTCTCTCAAAAGGAAATGGCTCAATCCACAGCAATGAAGATTTAGTCTAGTTAGGAAAAACTGGGGATGAGCAGCAATAGTACTCAGTAGTAACACCCAGTTAGTAATAACTAATGCTCAGAAAATTGAGCTTTGGGTCCCAAATAATACTAATATGGATCTGAATTTTATTTTTATTTAGGAGGAGCAAGGCACTGGAACATGCCACTGCAAGAGCAGAATTCTCTTCACTACAAATTTTTAAAACACAGTAGACAATCAATTGCCAGAAAGAGTCTATATTATACATATAATGTCCCATCTCAAAACAGAGGAGGGATTAAATTGCCTCCAGGTCCCTTTAAGCTTTACTTCTAGGAAATTAATGTTCAACTTCAGTTTATATTCATATCCACTTCCTGATATTTTTCTTCTATCCTAAAATAACCTCAGCAACTGACTGAAACTCAGTATTGCACATTGTGTTTATCAAACCAAGAACTCGGGTACAAATTATACTTTTATCTTTGTATTTTTAAAAAAACCTCTAAAACATGCATTCAGTGTTAGATGCGACATAGAAATAAGCAGCCTGGCCACTCCCAACATCTGTTCTTCTTTTTAAAGTAAGTACAAAGTTGAAAAACTTTTTAATATATGTATACAGGAATTTTTGTACAGAACTTACAAAGCTGTTGTTTCCTCTTGGATATTACAGAGGTTTTTCCCTTTTCTATTTTTCATATCATTCTTGTTACTTAGAAAATCGAGCTTTGGGTGCCAAGTAATACTAATATGGATCCGAATTTTATTTTGTGTATCTCTTAATAGAGTTCTAGTTTCCCATGCCAGTTCATTGGAAGTCAGTTTGAATGCTCTGGGGAGAAAAGTTTTACTATTTTCCATTTACCTATTTCCTCATTTATTTTTCAGTTAGCACTGACTAGGAATAACTTTTTAATGAGAACATAAAATAATTTTTATTCTAAAAGCAGTGTCAGTTTAATTCTGAATTGGTAAACTGAGTGTAGAGTTATTTTCTGACAACAGCATAGCTATCTTTTACATAAAACAAGCTGTTTCAACATTCAACCATGCAAGGAGACGAAACTCATGCAGGAATGGATAATGAAGGACTAGGGTCCTCACCTAACACAGCTGTCGGCACAAGTGGATCATTGGGCACTGTAGGAAAACAAAGCTCATGAAGAAATACATTACCCTCAATTTGTGTATTTTTACGAATAAAAACAATGTACTTCAGAGTATAACCAAGTGATAACTAAACCCCATTAATTTTGTTACAGCAGAAAACCAGAATGAATACAGAGTTTCAGAAAGCATCCTGAATAAAAGAGGAATGAAAGGCAGTGATTTTGGACTTTGGAAATGTAATGACAAAGGCAAAGAGATTCTTACTGAAACGAAATAAAGAAGACATTACATGCAATTTAGTTTTTGAAAGGGCTCCTCCTTCACTATTGTTCTTTTGTTTCACAATAAAGGTTCACTTTCACAGAACCAACTCCTTTCCTTTTAAACCCATCCTCTCATGTACTACTTGAATAGCTCATTTCAAAATAAAATGGTATTTCTTTAAAGTCTTCCAGGTAATTTTAAAAAATTATATACATATTTACAGTTAATAGCTTTTTTTGTGTGCAATGCCAAATATGTTGCTCTTAATGAGTACAGGAAAATCACAGATACACAGATGCAGATGTTTGAACAAAATTCATAGAATTTTATCCTTTGTTATCACAACTAGAACTGTGCAGAGACAAATGCGCTGTTTCAGACAGAAATGGCGGAATCCAGAATTTGGTTTTGTTCCAATCTGGAACAAAAATTTAAAATACCAACAGATCTGTGACAAAACTGAGCTCAAGTTCTCAAGCAATCTGCCTAAAAGTTTGTTGCATAGGAGGAAACCCTGGAAGCTTGGAAGATTCTTTGCCTCAGCACAGACGATCGTCAGGAGAACTGAATCCTCCAACACCCCAAAAAATCACATACCTAGGACACTGGAAAACAGTGATGCTAAACTACTTTGCCAACCAGCCAGGACAGCTGTGGTGGCTGGGGCTCATTGGCTCTTGGTGTCACATTAGTCCATCTGGAAGGCTGCCCAAGTGCCTGGCAGCCCTGGCTCACTAATAGCCATGTAGGTTCCTGATGGATACTTTGTCTGGGATCCACCATAACTTAGTCCAAATCAAACTCTCTTTGCAAACCTGCCTCCACAAATTTCAATGCCAATAAGACATCAAACTTGGGAGAATTTTCAAACAGTTCCAGCCAAAACTGTGTAGAAAAACTCACAGGCTGATACGAAACTCCCATTTATAATTGGTTATGAGACACTTAAAATGTTAGCACTCTGCAGTTTGGTAAGCTTCAATAAACTGAGCAATAAACCCTCCTCCAAAATCCATTTCCCTTACAACAATCAGGAAAGAACTTAAGAGCCTTAAGGGATGTATTTTGCTCAAGCATAGTAAGCACTATGGGAGGCAAGAGAAGGGAGATGGAGTGCCATTCCCAAAAGATGGCAATTCAGAAGCAGCTCAGGCTGCTCAGATCTGTTTAAAGCCAAGCCACAAGCCCATGTGACTGTAAGGTGAGGTTCCTGCCAGCTCTACGGCAGAATTATGTCCCTTAGGTAATTTACACACTAGTTTTGAGGTATTGAGTCTGCCAGTGGAGTATCTTGCTTTTGTGCAAGGCATAGTGCAGACGCTGGGAGGCAGGTGTGCTGGACAGTGGTAGCTATAACCTAGACACTTAACTGTCAGAAACCCAAACTGCCAAACTTTGTCAAAACCAGACAGTTGGCAAGTATACAAAAAAGGAATATGAATATAGAGCAAATTTGCAGATACATTAACAAGCTTGTTCCTAAACTTCACAAACAGCATGGAAAATTGTCAGTTTCCTTCTGTTATAATGTCCTTACTGCCAAAAGAAAGAAATTAATTTGGACCTCATATTATTATTCATTACAGACATGGAGTTACGCAGTAATATTTAACATGTTGGTATTAAATATCCTCATGGGGGGAAACTCAATTTCAGATTTTAATTGAGATATTCTAGAAGCGTAATATTTTCCCTGGAACAAGTATCAATGCATACTGAAAGTACATGTAAATATTGAAATAATTGGCCACATACCAATAAGGATAACATACAAACATTCCTACTCAACCTTTGGGTTTACCAGTGTCCCTAGAAAACCTGGAGCTTACAACAATTTTCATTAAAAAAGTAGAATTTTTTTCTGTGTTTCTATATTCACCTACACTCCAGAGTATCTATCGCTGTTGTACTTACATCTGGGGCTGAAGTTATGAGAGTCCATAAACGTGATTGAAAGGGGATCCTCTGCATGCAGGGTGCTTTGGTCAGCGTAACTCCTATCCATCGCATTCACCATGTGTGTCATCTCCTGGCGGGTGGTCCCCATGGCATCCTTGCGCTTCTTGGCAAGTTTGCTGCCCAGCCAAAAAAAAAAACCCAAACCACCTTAATATTTGATGAACACTGATGTCTACAGTAATCATTATCTATAATCCTGAGTGACTGAAAAGTTTGGCTGATTTTCCTGTGTACAACTTTTCCAGCATGAAATTGATAAAACTATGCACGCTGCTATGAAAGAACCACGATCATGTGTTTTCTGTACACACACAAATGCTGTAATTCAAGTGCTAACTTCTGTACCCTGGTAATATTTTTTTTTTCCTGCGCAGCAATTATACTAATATAAACAAATTAGAGAATATAATTACATTTTAACTGAAATGATAAATAAGAAGCATCTGTGCATGCAGTTTTATCAACCATCTCCATTTAAATCTGTGTTTTGATTTTATAAATGGATAATTCATTCCCCTTGCTTGCCTTGTTACGAAGAAATCATTTAACCTTCTAAATTACTTTGTTAGTCAAAAAAACCTATGAAATAACAAAAGAAACATAATTATTCGATATGGATTCATATTACCTTTTATGCTAAAAGTTTTTCTTCCCATTCAGTACACAAGATACAACATGATACCACACTTTGTTCCTGATATTGAACTTTGGTTCTTTAAAAAACAAACCAACCCCCCCTCACCACTCTACCCTTTCATGCAGTTTGGGAACAACTTAAATTTTGACATTAACAGTCTTGCACTCTAAATGTATCTGCAGTTAAACTGCAACCTAATCTGTACAACTAAAGCCCTCAAATTAACAGCCAATGCCCTTAAAGTGCACACTTCAGAAATATATCTCAATTCTTTCTTTTTGATGAAGAACTGGAAGTGATTTTCACTGTCGCCAAAAGTCAGATGGAAGCAGATAATATATTTTAATTATCACTTAAAGCCTACTACTCTTTAAGCATATATCTACAGTAGTAGGAATTATGCAGAGCAGCATGAAGTGCACCTTGGTTCTGCAGGAACCTGTGACATATAGCACACTGTTCTGAAATCTCCTTGTTTTCATCTGAAGCTGTGACTGCAGTATAACACATAGCCAACCTGCTTATTTGGATAAATCTGACATCACGTGGGAGAGATACAATCATCGCCAAAAATACTGGGTTCTTGAAAATACGTGTTTAAAACACAGCTTAGCTTCACAAACTTTTTCTGCATAAAATATCATCAAATATACTGTTAACTGTTTAGACTGTATTTATCTTACATTTCTCTGACTAAAAGGACTGCTTGCTCTTCCTCTATTCTCTGATAACTTTTAATATTCTGTGCCACACTCTAACAGTAGACAAAGAGAATATTAGTGTAAATTATCCACCCATTTACTTGTTAAGTCCTGGGCACATCCACCAGAAAGGACCCATGCCACCCTCTGGGGCAGGACACACTTCATGTTTTTGCATATTTAAGAAAATGTTAAGAGGACTGTTTCTTATGTTAATAGTCTTTGCTCACAGTGAGGGGCCACAAAGTAGGATACAGATGGGCAAAGCACTCCTGAGAATAACAAAGATTCTTCCACCTATCAGACTCATCTCCTTATTTTGTCCCCACCCTCTTTTCTTTCCCCCATTTACAGATAGACTAGTTGGAAAATGACTACTCAATAACCCCCTCACTACAAAAATCCCAAAGGTGATCTCTCAACCTCTCATTTTTCCATCAAACCCTTGTGGTATACATGGGGGTTCTGTGTGTATCAGTTGTTCAGTGAAAACTAAAGAACCAGTGACAGTTGGATGTCCCCCCTAAAATGCTTTATTTTATACATTTACTCCACACATTCCTATTTACTTAAGAAAAATTGGTTTCAATGATACTCTGGTTGAACAAATGAAGACCATCAGAACTTCAGAAGTGAAACTGCTTGAGCTTTATAACTGGGTTCCCGATACTATCAAAGCTTTCACAAAACTGGCATTTCTAGTTCAGACTGGTTTTTTAAGTTTCAAAGCCTTTCAGATAGTCTCTATACACTGAAGATTGCCTTTTTCTAATGCCACCTCAGAAATGGAACAAAAAGACTATTACATCTCATCTTGACTATATTAAGCCCTTCTTCGAAGCACCACTTTGTAACAAAACTTGCTAACTACGCTAAATAAATCAACAGCTATTAAGGCTTTCAAGTTATTAGCTTATTAGAGTAGCTACTTTCTAATTCGTATGCTCTGCTTCAACTCCTAAAAAGGCCTATTGTGTTGTAGAGCTGCAACCCAAAGCTGCTGGGAAATGGGAGGACAGCTTTATTGTTCAACAGCTCCTGGCTCCCTCGGGGTTTGACGTGTTTTTCCTTTCCTTTTTTCCTTCCTTCACTTGGCTAAAGGCACATGCAATCTATGCTTCACGATAGTTAAGCAAATCACGGTTAAAGTACTCGAGGCTGACAGAAAGTGTAAATGATTCTCATTATCTGCTAAAGGATCCAGTTGGGTGAACCTGTGCAGGTGGGTGTTTCAGTGGGAGCTGGAGGGGAAAAGTGCTCCATCATAGGATGAAACCGTGCAGTGAATTAGCTCAAGCGGAAGCAATTGTTATTTAACAAGGAAATTATAATTTGTCACAATAAACGGGAGAATGGCAGTTAGCTAAGCCAGCTTAGCTTTCTTTTTTATTTTTGTTTGTTTAAAGAAGTCAACTAATCTGCTTAAAAATGTGGAAGAGCATCATTATCAGACACCACGGGTTCATCAAAGCACTTCAGTGCATTCTCAGATCCCCTCTGAAGTCAAGGGCTTTACGCATTTATTTAAAATTAAGAATGTGTGTAACTGTTTTGCTCAATCACAGCCAAAACTGCTGCAGCCCTCACAAAAACTAATTTGGTCTACAGGTATAAAAAAAGTCAGCTTTGCTTCAATGAGGCAAAACATTAGGCAAACCCTATGTCCTACAGTAAGATCCACATTTTAAAATGTGTATGCAAAGCACCTCACAAGCAATAGATGCAGACCACTTCACAAAAAATATTTCTGCCAAAAAAAAAAAAAAAAAGGTTGGTACAGCAGAGGTAGATGTGTTGCTCTGCCATTGGTAGGGCAGAGACCTTATTATAAAGGTCTGGCATCTGCCTAAAATCTGCGTAGGAAAAGTGGCGCACAGGATCCCTCCTGCTAACTGATACGCTAAGAAAGAACAATTTGTGATTTACAAGCACAGTTCTCTAGCTAGGAAATGGGAAAAGAGATTTTTTTTCCTTAGTGTGATGTGTTGCTGTGAATCATAATGCAAATTAAATTATGATTACAATAAACTAAAATGATAGTTATGGAAAAAACTGTAGCAAGAAGCAAAAGTCTCAATATACAGTTAGAAATACAATATCCCTTTAAAAAAAACCACAGGGTAAGAGTAACAGGAACAGTGATACAAGCAATTTTTCAAGCCTGAGAATAAAGAAAAGTAACTACCAATAAAACTTTAGGAAAATTATAGACACTGGTTTTCTTTTTTAAAAAGGGATACTGCATCTTTAAAACATGTAAAATAGTAAGTCACCCGTATTCTACTTACAGATAGTAGGAGTAAGAATAGTAGCTCCTCCTGGCAAGCAAATCACAGACAGTGGAAAAAGAGAAGCAATGGTGAATGAAAAGCGTGACTCTGTCACATTCAATAAAGCAGAGAAATGTGCGCTTAAAAAAAAAATTGAAAAATTCATGTTTCTTTGGTTAGCATTTCAAGTTGCTCATGCACAAACTAGCCTTACTTTGCCATGCAATTAAAAAAAAATACACTAGCATATAAAAATGATTTGTTTTTTAGAAAGATCACTTGAGAAAATTACATGCTGAGATTTCATTTATTGCCAAAAAATTTGAAAATTAAATGGATTGTGTATTTTCAACATGCAATTCAGCATAATATAATGATCACCACCTAGATGTCATGACGAATGAACAGCTGTGTACAAATCTTGTGCAGTAAATATGCTCTTTACTTTTCAGTTACAAAAACTAAAGATTGCATTAATAAATACATTTAATCAGAAAACAAATTTCATGTCATTCATTTTAACATCTTTATCGGTACACAGGTGTATACGTATATGTTTGTATGCATACTATATGTAGCTATATGAGTACACACATTTTAAAGAATGCACGTTTACAACAGATATGTGTGTACTGACATATATACCACACATTTCCTGAATGCAAACATATGTTTTCTATTTTAAAATCTTATAATTGGAAATGCTGATGTAGTCATGCTAAGCATTAAAAATATGGAAGGTAAACAAATGGAAGGAAATGAAGGACATTTGGAAATAGTCCAACAATGACTTAGAAAATAAAAATGGCATTGCTTGTTAAAGATGCAGTATCCCTTTTCTTAGTTGGTTTGATTACTCCAGTAAAACTCTGTGACAGCTGTTAAGAGCTTCATTCGGGAAAACTTCAAACCAATTTGTACAAAATGATCAGGCAAAGCCTAAAACATCTCAAGCTCATGAACAAAACTGCTTAATACTCCATTTTTCAATAAAATGTAATGCTGCATTTAATCAGATTGAGATAGCGATGGCTGTGCATACGACTTAATAAACCAATGAAAATGCAGAAACCATTGTTTTATTGACTTTTCCGTGTAATAAGCTGTGGTCAATTCAGGTACCAAAAGGGATACTACATAATGGATCACTGAATATGTACACTACAGAAGATGATTCAAACGGATCAGTTTTCAGTCCCACCACAACTAAGTGAAGTGTGTTTATGTACGTGTGAATGTGTCAGGGTTTTTACAGCTGTTCCTGGCTTCATTATGTGGATTACCCTGATTCACTAGATGGGCTGAATTAACTCAGGTATACAAAGGCTTTCTATGCTTTTTGTAAGAGACCTTAACTAAAGCTGGTATTAAAAAAAACCTGCCCACTTTCCCTAAGCGGGGTCGGGGACGGAATGGCACACCTATAACATACGCGATAGAAAACCAATTAAACTATCATGATGAAAAATTGTCAAACATTAAAGATTCATTAGCAGGTTAATTTCTCACCTATTTTGAATACAAAATGCTACAGGAGTTTAGAAATGTTATGTGCTTTAGAATGATGATCAAGTATCATTCCTAAGAGGATACTGACTTCACAGGTTCAGAAAAGGGAAGGGGAAAAAAGGGGAAATTTAAAAATATAATTTCTCGGACATGATTAGCTTATCAAACAATTTAACAGGGAAAGTACGAGTCTAAAAGGACTCTGAATGCAAGAGGTAAAAAGGATAGGAAAAATGAACACATTGAATTTAAAGCTTATTTTTTTTGTTACCTGCAAAACTAGTCAATCCCATCTGGAAGTGACTGACAATATATAGTGGTAGACAGTCTCTCTCTCACACACACACATGCACACACACAGAGTCTTCTATTATACATAAGGGGACCACTGCAACATGCACTGAGAAGATGATACTCCCCAGCACATACCTTGCAATAAAGCTATAAAATAGAGATTTCTTCCTGAAAGCTTAAAAACAACTATTTTTTTGTTTTTCAAAAGTTGTGTAAATAAAACTGGTTGACTGTTTTTGCATATGATGAGTTGGACCTTTTGCATATGTGTTAATTCTCAACCACAGAGGTAAACAACAGAGAAAAGTAAAAGCACTTTTGGGAAAAATCACATATGTAGCTAACTAACACAGAACACTATAAGCATACCTAATGTTTCTAATGCAGACGTTTCTTCTCCAAGTTATATATCTCCGGGGATAATTGTAAAGAGGCAATAAATTAAAAAAATCTAATGCAAACCAGAAATTATAACATATAGAATGATCTTAGGTACATTTTTAATTTTTTTTCTTAATCTTTAAAAATAATAGCAACTTGCATTTCAGAGGAGCATTCGCAACATTTACAAATATACTTTTCATTAAGACTTCTGCAAAAGGCAAGGGAATGCAATGCACACACCACTGGAAGATAAAGGTCTTGTTCTACCTGAGAAAAATCAGCTTGTGTCCTGCGAAGGGGACCCGCCAGGGAGGGGGTGCACAGAAAGAGAGGAATTGGTTTCTATGCTATAACTACGGGTTTATAGAGCCATATTATGAACTTTTATGCCAGGTTAAAAGAGTTGCAACTACTGGGAAGTCGAGACTTTTAAAAACTGACCGAGGAATAGGGTAGCACAATTTACAATAGGTAGGAGCATTTGGATGCAGAGTTAGCATTGTACTATGCCAGAAGATGGCGATATTGCTTACTGTCTAAGAAAGCACTGAAAAAATAAAAATTCATTCAAATTAATACACTTTTAAACAATTTCATGCACTAAGGACTTGGTAGTTAATTTTACAGTGATGTGGTACGACTTTCAAGAAAAAACTCCAGGTTTACAAGAGCATAAATAGAGGTATAAAATTACATTATTTTGCAAGCTGGATAACATACAGATAAAAATAACTCATTAGAGCTGCATATAGAAAATCAAATTCATTAGGTCATTACAACATGAAAAGTACAGTAAGTTATTCTTTTGTTCTTTGCTTTTAAAAAAAAAGGCTCCATTAATTTCAATTCCACCCATTTTAATATTCTGTACATTCTTCCAACTGCAACTTAAAACTACTTGTAAATAAGTATGAGAAAATGTATAGCTATTGGATCCCAAATATAAAGAAATTCTCTCTTTAAATCCGTCATAAGAATCACAGCAAAACCAACAGGAAACACGAAGAACTCATCCAAAAACTGAGGAGAGCTACTGGTCCTGAACTTTTTTTTTTAAAAGACCTGTAAAAAATACCCATTTCATTATTGTTCGATATGGAGAAAAAAAAGAGGGATCAGCACAGATCATTTTCTTACCTTTTTTTGACGATCAATATGACAACAAGGAGAAGTAGGATGAATACCAGAATTCCAGCACTTATTCCTGCTATTTTCACCACTCGATCTGTTTGTTTAGCTGGATCCGGAATCACCTCAGGTTCTTCTGTTGCTGCTGCTAAATGAATCAAAAAAGAAGTTGCTTAAATGTGTAAAGCACTAGAGACAAGGAAATCATAATTGGTGATAATTTCCAAATATGTGCGTGTTTTAATACAGTAGCCAGAATATAGATACATGCATCATGTGTTTATACATCTACACATATGTACATAGACACGCTACAAATTTCAATCTATATGCCATACATTTGCAACACCAAGTATATGACTATGTACGTGTGTATACAGGTGCAAATATATAAATACATATACACATAACTTCCTGTATACAGAAGCATATATGCATCTGGATTTCCAAACAAGTTACTGTATTACAAAGCAGAAGACAAAGCAGAGACAATCTATCAACTAAATCACCATTACTTCATTTAACGTTATTTTTTCAGATATTAAATACGGAATATTTAACATTGGCTAGTGAGATTACGTTAACTCACAAACAGTAAATTACACTCTCTTTTCCAAGCTGCAACTGGCACCCTAAACTCTAGTCCTTCTCTCCTTCACCCAGTTTCAGTCCACCTTTGTATATTAATTCACCTTACAGCATCTGCCCGGCATTCTGCTGAGAATTTTGATTCTCCAAATAAGGTCATTCACAAAGCCAAGCCTAAAGTCAGCCGTAGTTTTATTTCTGTTTATAGACCCTGAAAAAAATAAAATAATAATAAAAAAATCGCTATTCTACACAGAGGCAAAACCACTCCGTAACACAGCTGAGTGGGCTGAGGCCACAGGTTACAGCCGAGAGGAAAACAGAATATATATGAAAGAGCACAGCCATTCAGTCTGCACCTCTTTGCATCACAGCCTGGCGTACAAAGCATCAGGATCATGGGGTTTTCCAGCCTGGCAAAAATATCAAAAAATATAAATAGGTTTCAGCCACGGGTAAAATTCCATGAGGTGTTTACTTGTAAAATAGGAAACGGCTCTTCAGTTCTCTAGTTCTTACTTTCTAAGGCTGTGGCTTAGGACTTTGCCTTTTGCTTGCTCACGAGGCAGGGGTGGGTACATACACCCGCTCTCTCTCTCTGACCCTTCTTCTCTCACTCTCCACCCGGCATGCAGCAGGTGCCAGTTAACCTCTCCCCCCTCACAGCAGCTGCACGTGGAGTAGTTACAAGCTGTTGGTATCATCGTGCCTATGTCATTACACAGAAAATATCCGTTACTCTGAAACTAAGATGCTTCTCAACAGACCACCAAAACAAGCAGAACGAAAACCGAGGTGAAGCCACACCAGAGAAGGACTACCGCTCCCCTGAAAATCTGCTCCACAGGCCTTTCAGAAAGCCAGCGTAGTCAGTACCAGGGATAATTGGTATCTAATACTTTAACTATGTTACTCAGACTGTTTCTATTCAGGTTCCACGTGCAGGAACCCATATATCTTTTGTGGGAAGGATCATGCTGTTGTTTAAAATCACTCTTTATTACTTGTTTCTGTAACCTCCACCTCAGCAGTATCTGAACCACTTACTAACAACTTGCCCTCAGAACAACCTTCTGAGTTGGGAACGTGCTCCCTTCCAGACACCCATGCGAAAGCTAGGCAGACAGTGAGAGATCTGGCAGTGCTTTAATCATAGAACTTAATCATCATCATAAGACTTCATCATCATAATTATCTCTCTCCCCAACAGCTTGAACTCTATCTGCTGAGAAATACTAAATGCTTCCTCCTTTGTGTAAATACATGCCTGCATACACACTTGCATACATAACCTGCGTGGACTCAATCCTATATATTTTGTTTGTATTATACGTGTCGTTGAGGTGTCCAGGGGTAAGAGTCAGGATCAGGTAAATGGTGCGTGCATGTGTAGCTGCATACACACAACACATACTCACACACAAGCTAGAATTAATGCCAGATACGCATACGATGCTGTCTAACAGGAAACAAGGGGGATGACTTTTGAGGTAGAACTGGAAGAAGAAGATGTTCGAGATTCTGAATGCTTTAAATGAATCAGCTCCCAGTCTACTATTAGCTGGGCTGGATGTGACAAATACGAATGAACATTTGATAAGCAGTAAAGCCAAAAGGCCAATCAGTAGAGTCAAAAGACCAATCAAAGTTAAAATATAAATGGCTTTATATGCCAACGGGAAAAAAACCTCATGTTTGCTGTATGGGGTACTGAGAAACAGCAAGGATGTGGGAAGGGTAGAGAGGGGAGCATGCAGGAGTAGGATAGTCGCTGTGTCTGGAATTGCCATGAGTACAATGTGAGCGCAGCTGGGTAGCTCTGACCTAGCAAAGGTAAGAACTGATCAAGCTGCAAAATAACTAAGGCTTGAGCAAGAGATTTAGTTGTGTGGATGGAGATTCAAGACCAGGTCTTTGAGAGATTTCAAAATACGAATCACAAGGATTGGATCTGACCTGAAGATGCACTTCAAAAGTTGAAGTCTCAAAAATACATCCAAAAGCACAAGCTTTGAGCCTTGATCAGGATGGGGGTATTTTCACAGGAGTATTAGTGAGAGATGAGAGAGTAGAGGGGAAAGAATGAAAGACCTGTCTCACACTTTCCTGGAGAAAGATAGTACCCTTACTGCTTGATAGAGCAAGCTGCAATATAGGTGCTTCTCAGAGTCATGTTTAAAATCATTGCTTGGCCACTCACAATGTTATTTCATTCAGAAAAGTTAGCTTAGAGAAACAACTATGCACTTACCACCCGCCGACCGACACCCAGTTAGTTCCTGAGCGGTGATCCCCCCGCCCCCACTCCCCCCAGTTCCTATACTGGATGGGACGTCACATGGTATGGAATACCCCGTTGGCCACTTTGGGACAACTGCCCTGGCTGTGTCCTATGCCAACTTCTTGTGCCCCTCCAGCTTTCTTGCTGGCTGGGCTTGAGAAGCTGAAAAATCCTTGACTTTAGACTAAACACTACTTAGCAACAAGTGAAAACATCAGTGTTACCAACATTCTTCGCATACTGAACTCAAACATAGCACCGTACCAGCTACTAGGAAGACAATTAACTCTATCCCAGTTGAAACCAGGACAGGGAGTTTACTTATTCGCCTGACATAGGCACTGGTGTTTTATTATATATTCTGTAAGAAACGATTGAGTTTGGATCACCAGTAACTGTTCAAAATGAAGCTCTCTGTCCAGTTTTTAGAACAACAGTGGAAAGCCAGGAAGGTATCAAGTGCTTATCCATTTATTCTGGTTTCCTTACACTAAGGAGTTTGAAGTAAAAGACAGTAACTCATTCCATGAACTTCAATGCTGTTTATGAGATAAAAGCTGGTGCCCACTAGAAATCTACCACAGAGTCCTAAATTAGTGGAGAAAATTATATTGAAAAGTCATAGACTAACTAAGCAAGCGTATAACCATTGGTTGAGTTTCCTATATCCAAAATGCTAAAATCTATGGGCAAAATGCTACCCCTCTCCCCAGTATCAACAGAAAAATTGCTTTTGACTTAAATGAAGCCAGGATTATTATAGGCATGTTTCCAGCAACAGATAATATATGCATTCTCTAGACTAAATGTTACATTTGGAGACTATATGAAAGCAATTACAGATATAAATCACACTGTAATCTATTATTTATGTGTATGCGCACTGTATGCAATAAAATATATTATTTTGAGGAAGCTATTGAATGTAGCATAGAATCATTTAATGAAACTTACGAATTTGAAAGTATTTCATATCACTTGTTTTTTAATTTTGATAGTTCAAAGTGTATTGTAATAAGCATGTGTGAGCTTACCCATACATCACTAAAGGACAAAACCACAGAAACCTTGTACCTATGTGTTAAACTTACGTGTTTAAGTCAGTGTCTCCTGGTTGCTGATGGCACAAGGACTACAGCAGCAAGAGAAATTCTGCTGAGACTGAGAATTTGCTCTCTCTATCCTCTAGACTACAAGACCGTCAGGATTTTTCTTTCTCTGAAGTGGCTTTTCTATAGGCTGAACTGCTGGTTTTGCCAAACAGAGCAACTCAACTAACCAAGGCTTCACCAAGGGCAAATCTTGCCTAACCAACCTAGTGGCATTCTATGATGGAGTGACTCCATCAGTGGACAAGGGAAGAGCTACTGATGTCATCTATGTTGACTTCTGTAAGCCTTTGACACGGTCTCCCACAACATCCTTCTCTCTCAATTGGAGAGATACAGTAGTTAAAAATTGAATTATTTTGATAACTGGAGTTAACTACTGCATATTTCTAAACAAGGTAAAAATGGTCTAAAATTGTTTAAGTTATAGAAACACCTGCTTTACTAATTCCTAACATTCCTTTTTAGTAATCTAGTCTTGCAATCCTTTCTTATGTCTTGAACGGCAGACTGTATTAAAAGGTAATTTATCAATTTGAAAAAGAACCTTGCATGGTAACAGAATGATGATCATACAAAAATGGACTGTCTATTGGCTATTAATTCCTTTGGCCAGCCTTACTCTAATAGACCTATAGTTAAGTGTTAATTTTTACAATATCCTTGCATATTACTATATTTTTCAGAATTTGACCCTGTAAGTCTAAGAAGAGATAATCCTACAGTTTTCAACCAATGCAAACTCATCTTGCATAAAAATTGCAAGAAGAGTTTCTGATCTGAAACAGAGAGTTAACTACATTTTTCCCCCCGTAAGAATAGCTGCCTACACAGAAGATTTATGAGCTAGATTGGGAGGAGAACACCGGATTTAGCAACTTGTCCACTTGTCTTTCTTCTGAACTAATGAACAGTAACAGCAATCATATTCCACAGTCCCATTCACAAAGTTCATAAAATAACTTGTTCCAGTGATTCTGGCTCTGCACACTGCCAATAATAGTCACAATATAAGAAGTAATTTTCCTTGTTTTCATAGATACTTAAGGACAATATTCAAATCAGTTGACTTCCCATGATCAACAGCATGAAGTTCAATTGTGAACGGCACTAAATTAGACTAGGTTTGCTAATGCTCACAGGGACAGTAAAATTCTAAAGAGTTGGTAAGGTAGAGCCCATCTTATTCTCACAATTTCCTGATGTACTTAATTCCTCTAAATTTTTTATCATGTTTTTAATCAAATACACCTACAAATCCAACACCCACTTCTAAAATTGGGTGTATGCACAATATTCATACTTAATTCTTAAAGTGTACCGTGGCATAAGGAATCCAGTCACGGCACATATTGCTTTCCTGTCTCCTCCTTCCTTCTGTGGTTCAGAATTTACACACAGCCTTGCAAAATTGTCAGAGAATTTATGAGACTCAGCACAAAATCTATTCACCTATACCTTCCTAAGGAGATGGTGTTGGAATCAAGATAATGATATTCTACTTGCTCATCCAAACAAAATTATTCAAGCAGAAAATTCTGGTAGGATTTCGCAGGGCTGCTTGTATGGTACCACTTAGAGACAGCCAGCCTTCTAAAAGACAGATTTTAAATCAGAGGTTTTGAACAAGATTTTATACGTAACCTTCTTACCATACCATTTGACTCTCTTAACATTCACAGCACTTTATGCTGGGTTTCCTTTGTGTGAGCAAGGGAAGAAACTCTGTTTTATGCATTATTAAAGTTGCTATTTTATTACACTGCATTTTCTTTGAATGTTAATTTCTGTTTATGGCAGATCTTTGAATTCTCACAAACTGGTGTTATTGCTGCATAGCTTGATATTCAAAATAGCTCTGCTCAAGATAATCTGTTCTGCACCTTTGTTATGTGGCATTCAAAAACTTTTAATTAAAACCAGGAATGATGTCTGAATGAGTTCAACAAGGTAACATCAGGATAACATCAAATGAAACTGGAGTTCCAGCCAGCTCTGGAGATATGTCAGTCTACCACCTGAGAAAAAGGGCTTGTTGAGAAACTCAGTGAAATTCTCTGATGAATATTTTCTTTTAGACTGGTCTGCCCTGTGTTTTAATCATCTGCCCAGAAAGATCATTCCATCTCCATCAGTTTAGTTACTGTTTTGCTAGAATGATAATCATTGTGCAATTAAGGAAATTTTTAGAAGTCTGAAAGTTAATTAATAAATTTGAGTTCAGAGAGAGAAGATCCGTAACCCCTTTTAGCTTAATTACGTCAAAAAAAAAAAAAAGTGTCAGATGATTCTGTTTGATGAAAACACTTGAATGTGCTTTTGCAGGGATGGGGGAGACAGGATGTGCAACTTGTTCCAGAAAACTATGCACACAATTCATGAGATCTTACAGATTTCTGCATGTGAGTCAGTTTGGTATACCGCCAGCCTCTCTTTAAGATTTTTCTTTTTCAGGCTGAAAGCTGGATATATATTTACTGGGAAAGGAATCCCCACAATTCTCCCTTCTCTACATCTTCCAAAGAGCTTCTCTCTTGGAGTACAGCTTCTGGGAGGTGAAGGCATGCTAGAAATTCACTAGGGTTTGGGTACACCTAAGCTGTTGCTTCCAGGACTCTAAATTACAGCTTTTTAGGGTAGCATTATTAAAAAGAAAAATTGTATTTGATTATGAACGGAAAACATGATTCCCCGAGCTGTGCTTTGAAGTGTCAGGTTCATCCCTGTCACCATGGTAACCAGGGTCCACGGCTGCCCCAAGGAAAAGAGTTTACCAGGCTCTGCTGGTGAAAAGGAGGATGCCCGGTACCACCAGCCTCTTCTCCTCACCCGTGCTGAAACAGGAGGGTAGTGAGCTGATGCTTAGCTAAAATCTGCTGCCTCACTTCGTGTTGCAACATACTGCACCCATCTTTGTCCTCACATGTGTCCCTTGCTGGGGGAAAAGAGGAGGCATCACAGATGCTACCAGCTATGCCTAACAGAGGGGGTCCTCAAGGCCCCAAAGCTTTGTGATATTTTGAGTTAAGCCCTCGTACGAAAAGAATTACGTACCACTGTTCTCTACATAAGAGGTCATTGCTGCAGAAATGGAGAGAGACACTGTTTCATAGGCCCCTACGGCTCCTTCTGAAAGAGCTTTTTGATCTCTCTCAAAGGATGGCTTATGTGCAAAAATGAAATAAATACAGCTTCAGGCTAACCTCTAGTCAGATTTGGGATGGTGTAAGATGCTGTAGAAGTTAAGCATAGGAAGTCCCACAGGTGGCTCTGCATGCAAATATGGTACCAGGTAAACAGGTGCCCAACTGCTTACACATCCTTGCTTCCAGATAATGCAGAAAAATATCCTGAGCTTATGCTACTCGATGCTTTTTAAATGACAAACGTGCAGCTTAAAAATATTTATATGCATTTTAATTAATTAAACAAACTAACACAGCATACCTTGCCATACAACAATGAGAATGCTACCTGGAAATTCCAGTATATTATATACATTTATACATAAAAGACTGGTTCCGGACTGGTATTGTTAAGCCCTCACGAGTGTAGATATATATTGTTTTGATATAAAATTAAAAAAATCAATCCCATCTTTACTAGTTTCCAAGACTTTCAGATCAGTCCATTGACTGGTACTACTTTGGTAGGAAATGACAAGGAAAACAGAATCAGGTGAACCAAGTGTCTGCTGCTACTAGGGACAGAAACTAAAATTGATGAGGACTTACTCATGCAACATTCCACAGAGAAGCAATTGAAATTCACAATGGCTACTCTGAAAACAGTCATGTCCATGAATTTATAACTAATTATGAAGAGCTGACCTTAAAAGATTCAGAAGAAGTGAAGAAAGTGCTGAATCCATTTGCCTCACTCGCTGTGAAACCTTGAACATGTGCAGATGAAGAGAGCCAAAGCAGGAACAATGCTGAGGAGACAATGTTCCAGCAACAACCTGCCCCGCTGTCCATGGGTCACATTGAAAGAGCAGATTAGTGCCTTCAATGCATTCCTACCATATCTGCCACTAAGATGTACTACCTGTGCGTGTACTTTGTAGGCACTTTACTATCTTTCAAAGTACAGCAAGGATAGGATTCAGTTATAGGGAATGAAGATGTTCAGTGCATCTTATAATCTACAGGCTGCACAGCTTTTGATTTGCAAGCTATTATCCTCATGCAAGAAACAGCTGTTTATGTAGAGATAACTAAGCTAGCTTTAAGCAAGCTGGCTCAGTGATGCAACCATGCCTGCAGGACACAAAAAGCTCTGGGTGAATGCAGATGTCAACTGTGACAAGGTATTTACACAGGGGTGTAAGCTGAAGTTACACTGTCAGCTTCTACTTCAGTTGTTCTAACTGTTCACAAGACAAAAATGTGGGCTAAGGCTTCTGAAATGGCACCTCTCAAAGCAAAGAGCAAACTCCAAGGTCAGAGGAACGCGGTCTTGCAGCAGCACTGCCTAAGAGAGGGGAGACTCCTCCTGGCTGTAGCCCATGAGAGAGTCCAGGTGGCAGAGCTGTGCTTGCCTCTGGAACCGTCAACTCCAAAACGCACAGAACAAATGATGTTGTTGGGCTTACACAGTGGAAACACATCCCATGGATAAATCAGAGTCTATTCATTAGTCTGTTTGATACCTGAAAATCCATGTCACAACCTTTTTTCTCCTCTCCCCTTCTGGCCTGCCTTACCTTCAAAACAAACGAGAACAAATATTTGAAAGGAATCAGAATACCATACTTCCGGGGTATGGTACTGTGTTTTTCAGTCTTTGAAGTTCCCTCTCAGGTCATCGTTTCAAAATTATCACCAACAGTGCAAAGGCTAGAGACTTACCCTGAAAAAATCCTAATCTGTGCGAGAACTCAGGTTTTAGAAAGCTACAGGATCTCCTAAAATATAAGTTGTGGACAATACTAAGTACTTGTTTCAAAATACCAGGTCTCATCCTGTAACAGCTGCGTGTTTGAAATGTTGGAAAAATTAAGAAAAATACCTAATGTGATCTTTTATTTTGAAATCTGGTTAACTTTGTGTGTCTTGGAAAAAAATCAGTTTTCAGAATAAGACTTCCTTGAGCCACTTGATGCGCTTCTTTCAGTAGCCAATATGGAAGTAGAGATCTAAAGACTCAAACCAAATTTTTTCATTGCATGTGTGCTAAAATTCCTTGAAAAGGGTACGTAAAAAACCAGTTGTAGAAACACTTAACATGCATGCTGTAAAGCATCAGACTGAAACAATGAAATCTAAACCACTGTTTCTCCCTGATTTTCTGGAAAGGGGTATTGATCGAGAATGGTCCTCTAACACTCTGATCCACCCTATCACAACCATTTAGCAATGACTTGTTGGAGGGACTGTTACCATTTCTTAAGGTCACTGTGATTACTTTCTAAGTACAATGGGCCTGTTGTTAGACCTGTTATAGCATTTTTTCCTGATAACATATAAAGGCAGTCAGCCTTTTGGTAATGAGATCATTTATGAAGTTTTTTTAGGGTGGAAAAAAACAAGTGTTAGTGTTTGGCCACATTACAAATTAATCAACTTTCAAGTTTTAGTCTGAACAAACAGCCTGCTTTCAAAAATGTGTTTTTAAAAATAAATTTTCACTTGATGTTAAGTTATAAAACTTCAACTATGCAAAAAACTGCATTAAGAAATTATCTGGTTTTGACAATGACGCCTATATGGCTTGTTAGCTCAGAATTAAACCTGAGAAGAAAATTACTATAAAAGCAATGTTTGGTAACAAATACACAAAATACCTCATCTTTATGTGCCTTTCCACCAGGTAACATTTAAGAAGTTTAGCAGAGAAAGTACATTATAATGATCGTTATCATTTATATATGCACACAACATGGTTTATGGGGAAAAATATTACTCTCAAATGTCTGAAGTTCCATTTTGCTATATTTATTGAAAATAACATTCTGTGAATAACTTCTGCTAATTTAAGCAACTATAAAATTGTAAGTGAGAATTTACTGGTAGTGTAGGAGTTGCAGAGTTATTGCAGACCTGTGCAATTATGCTGAAGGAACCAAGGACAGCTTAACTCTCCTCCACCACAAAACTGCAAACTCTCAACCCAAACTATACTCACACTGGCTCAAAATAACAGAAATTCCCAAGATGAAAAATTATCTTAGATCAAATGCAGTGGTAATAACATTGAGGATGGAATCAAAAGACAAAGGCAATGAGGAGGAACAGAAATAGTGTTCCCTTCATCCTTTCAATAAAACCAAACCCACACAGATTAAAGCTTATACAGTGCTAAAACTAGTCCTTTATAGCACCCATCTGGTTATTAGTATCCCAGATTCTTACTGTCATGACGGCCAGCCTTCAGTATTTTGTTTCCTGTAAAATCTGGTACTTTTTCAAATAAAGTGAAAGACTAAATGTAAGTACCCCAAAAGAATCAAAGATGCTTTCTTTCACATGGATTCCATTCTTCCATCTAGAGAAATTTTTTGCAACTTCTTCAGTTATACAATACTTTCCTGACATGATTCAGTGTCCTATAGAGTCCACTGGGCTAGCTGGAGAACGACACAGGATGCACTGGTGTGCGACACCCATGGCAGAGAACTTTCCTTCTCTTTAAAATCTTGCCATCTGAAGAGCACCCACTCTCAGAAAGTTACATGGGTCAAAACTCTTGAGGATTTCTTGAACTCCTTAGCACTAATAGGTGTCCAAGCAGCTAGAGGTCTGGGAGCATGAGGGAAAGGCAAATATCCTCTTCCAGACCAACCGGGTATCACCCAGCTGCACATCGTAGCAGGCTGCAAGTACTGTCTCAGCCATTACCCTAATTATGCAGTTGCTCCCAAATCTGCTTATCCAAATACATCTGAAAGGTCTTAGGTCAGCACTTTAAGCTAGGCCACCTGATTCTGCATTGAAACATCAAAGCAACGGTGCTTATCCACACTAGTCTACCAGCTGCGACGTGAGGGCAACAGCCTTTAGCTGACAGAAAGCTTTGACATCTTCTGCAACACCAAATATTTGCAACACAAACATGTTACCTAAGCCTTAAACCCTGTGTAAAAAGTCAAAAGCCTGTTTATAGGCTTGTTTACCGCATCTGACATCTAGAAATGCAGCTGTAATGGCACTGCAACAACATGTAGCTAATACAATGACAACTGTGTGAAAAAAACACATTGATGTTCACAGCTCTGGGTTGATTGCCATTGACTACCGAGTTCAGATCAGGACCTGTAATGACATTAAAAGCCTTTCACATTGTGTCATTGCCTCTTTTTCTACATATCCCTATATTACTAATATTTCAAAGAAACTTTCAAGCAGGAGGAAGAAGTGGCAGTCCTGCAGACTACAGGACAAAACATGCCTGCAAGAAAGATGACTGTTAATGTGTATTGCCACTTTCTGAACCTTTGGCTTTACTTTTTCACATTTTTTTTCTTTTCATACAGAAGTCTTGTTGCCTTCAAACCTTAAACTCTAATCAATTTCTCTCTTCTGGAAGAAATAAGAGACTTTTTGTTATTTCCATTATTCAAGTAAATACTCACACAAAACTGTGATGGGGGAACCAGATGTAATAAAGAGCCTCAATGATTGAAGTTAGATGAACTTTTTATATCTAGTATTACACTGGTTCATAAAAAGTAAAGATGAACCAGTTTTTAATTACACAAAGCTTACTCTGACAGAAGGCAGCCAGGCTGTAGGAAAAGTAGTACTGGGATGTGCAATATGCAGAACTAAAAGGTATCAGTTTGAAAGTGGATTTGTGGCCCCCCTCGGCTGCGTGTTTTGTGGGTAGTGGAGCATTTAGTTGTTTTTATCCAGAGGATGAAATTAGCTGCTCTGTATTGTATATGCCTTGGGCTGTTGCTTTCCCAGCTAGCTTCTCCAGGAAAATACAACTGTATCAAAGGAAAAAAAGAATACATCTAACAAAAAGCTTCAAATTCACATGGAAGTCAAAATAAATGAAGCCAACTATAACATGCAAATATTGTATTATGATTTATGTAGTGGGTTGCTGGCAAAGAAGATTACTGTACTGGTATTTATGCTCTAAATCTGGTTTTAGAGTTTTCAGTCAGTTGTGATCTGATTAAAATGTGACTGATTTGGAGGAGAAAATCACCTTAAACTGAAGGAGTGCCAAGAACTCTTGCAAATAAGGTGGCAAAAATATCTATACTGAGGCACTGAGCTTTGCCTAACAATGAGCAAAAACAAATGTGCATTTTAAAATAAGAACAAAAATTGAATTAAACAAGGACTGACATGAAAACAATGTGCTTTAGTGTTCACAGACAGAGGCTAAGACACACCCGTATGTATCTCATTTAAATTGTCTCTTTGGCAAAATGTGACTTGCAGTTTGAAACACACAGGCCACTCCACAGTGCGAGTTCCCATTTATAAGCAGGTATTCCTGACCATCCACAGTGGCATTCCTTCTCTTCAAGGAATGGAAAAATGGCTTTACTTGGTGACTAACTTGATATGACTTTAATGAATGACTCACTTAAGCTTCTTATTCCTTAAAACCCAGGCAATCTTATCTATCAGCTTTCTCAGAGACAGCTAGCCAAAATTTTCATATTTGGGCAGATGAAGTCACCCTGACATATTCAGACAGCACCATCACAGGAGATGACTTTCAGATAGCTTGAGCACCTCTCATAAATCAGACGTACTGTCATATTTTAAATAATGTTTGAAAAGAAGCGTACACCCAGGGAAACATATTAGCCAATCAATGCAATGACAATATCTCCAGATAAGACCTCCTCTTGCCTGACTCTGGTGTAATAACAAAACTAGTAAGTATTACATGAAAACACGGTGCAATCATGTATGATCATGTCTGGTACTTACAAAATATCCCCAAAGTAAAATTAAATACAAAACTGTTTGCATACCTCAAGCATTTAAGAAATAGAGAGTGGAGAATAATAATGTATTTCTGAACCAAACATTAAACAACTTGGTACTATATTAAACTTCACAAAAAAACTATAAAAGAATTTTTTGTTTACTAGAACACTTTAGAAGGTAAATGTTTATCTAACAGTTTTTTCAGCAGGACAAAATGCTGAAAAGGAAAAGTGGGAAATAAAAATGTAATTTGATCTAAAATCACGTGTAACACTAACTTGTTTTCACCGTGCAATAAATACAAATCTTAGAAAATCTATGGTATTAAAGGTCAACCATCTTTGTTATCTCACTGATCATTTAGCGGTAAATACACCTACCATTACCCGACTAAGAAAAGAAAAGGGACTTAGTAATCTTTCAGTTTTGTAGACCTAGGGGTTTTACTCAGTGTAACTGATAAAAATAAATGTTCAATTTTGTGCTCCCAATCTTGTACCAGGGCTGATATATTTCTAGTCAGCTACACATGATATTCTCCATGGAAAATAATTCCACCTTCTTCCACTTACAAAGACAAGTGCAACACTCTGTACTTGGGATGGCAACACCACAAGACGGTACAACCTAGGGGTAGAAAGCAGCTTTGCAGAAAACAAGGAAGGAGAGAATTGATCTTGTTGCCATCTTCAGTTGCCTCATGGGTGGATGGATGTAGAGAAGACACAGCCAGACTCTGTTCAGAGACATGCACAACAAAAAGACTAGGGGCAACAGACATGACTTGCAACGAGGGAAATCCCAAAGCAGATAGCATGGAAAATAAAAATAAAAAAAAAAAAAATCACAACGAGGGTGGTCAAACACTGGGATGGGTGCCCAAAGAGGAATCTCCATCCTTGGAGACATTCGAAACTCAGCTTGACAAGGCCCTGAGCAACCTAATTTAACTTCCAATTCAGATCCAATTAAGCTGCACCTGCTCTGAGTAAGGGTTTGACCAGATGACCTGCAGAGGTCCCTTCCAACCTGAATTATTCCAAGATTCCTACTTCATACATGAAGACACCAACTGAGACTCTGTTCACCTCATTGCTTTAAGTAGTCATTATTGCCTTGTTTTCATAAGTAAATAAATGTGTGAAACAGTATTCTCTGAAATGCAGGGAATGCAGTTTTAACTTTGTATTTCTTTCAGTTTCACTATTTCACTTAGATTCACGTTTGAGGCTTTTTTCTAAGGCTGTTGCAATTTCAAAACCAATCCACTAAGATTCAATTGGAGCTGGCTCCTAGGCATTTTTTAAAGTTGACTGTAGCTTTAAGCATCTGGCCCTGAGTATTTAAGAAAAAAGCTCATGCTCTGCTTTGCTAAAAGATTCTCAGTGGCCACTGATTGCCTATAAAGACGAAGACTGTTCTTCAGGTCCTGCCTCTCAAGCCAGCAGAGAAGAAACATTAGATGAGTTTGTCCTTGCTTACCAGAAAGCATCTTGATCAGCTGAAGTTTCATTAACTGAGAAAGGGGATAGAAAGCACCCTTTCAAGCTGCTATTAATTTGGCTACATACTGAGTAAAAGAACTTACTGCCTATAGCATGTGATTTTTTCCTCCCTGAAATGCTCTCCTCATTTGCTTGTGGACCTCTTCCCAGGCCCCCCCCAGGGCTGGAGAAACCCTGCTGTAAGAAAGAGTGTGGCGATAAAAGAGGGGAGATTCAAGGTTTAGTGGCAGAGACACAGCTTGTTGTTAAAGGAGCTGCCCTAGGTCTGACAGGAGAATGAAAATACAGAGACATGGCAAGGGAATAAGAAATTAAAAGAGTCTGGAAAACAGATATGCAGAACAAAGAAAACATGATGAAAAAAGAACTGGACTATTAGGAAAACAGCAAAAGAAAAAAGCAAAAAGGAAAACAGCAAAAGAAAGAAAGCATAAAATACAAAAAAGAAGAAAGGGCAGTGGTTGTATAGAAAATCCTTAAAATTTAGTGATAAAAATAAATTATTTTTGATGAAATCAATGATTTTTGGTTGTAAATGTCAATTTAAATTGGACTTGAATTGTATTCCCTTGCTCCGTGAATCTGAGCAATACATGCCAATGAAAAGAGAAGCAAACCCAAACATGTCTCTCTGTGATCAAAACAGGCGGCTTCTTTCTTTCCTTCTTTCCAAAGGCACAATCCAAGACCTGTTACAAACATTACTTTGCACACTCTAGAAAGGCCATTCCCTGTGCTGGTTAGCAATGGGAACTCCAGATGCTACTACATGTGCTGCCACCACACAAAAGTACCATGTAACTGCATAAATTGTTTGCCTTCTTGTGAGCTGGGCAGAACAAGAACGTAAACAGCGTTACAAATCATGACTGAAGCGCAAGGAGTGATTTACAGATCAACCTCCTTGTGATATATATTACCTTGGGTCACTGCTACTAAGTCTTCAATTTTAGTTGTAACAAATATGTTCCTTTCTATTTCTTACTGTGCAGGTAAAACCCAACCAACCAACCAACCAATGTCACTGAAATGAGGGAAGGGGTGTTACCTTCTACTTAACAGAAAACATCAATGCAGACTTCATCATTTAACACCCCCCCCGCCTTAAAACTACTGCTCTGCTTTTACCCTTGATGCTTCTTACAAAGTTTTTAAGCCTGGATAATTTTTTCTAAGCATAAAGAAATTATTTCTCAAAGTAATCTTTACTGACCAAATGAATGAATCAAAATCAGATTAGGTCTAAATATAAGCAAAGCAAGGACCAAATTTCAGAGTCCATCTACTCATTTTCAAATTTTTCTTATTAGTATCATAAACACAGAGGTGTTTTTAAAAAAGTGTGAACAGGTTTTTAAACTAAAAATGTTCCACTTTGCTTCAAATATTCTTTATGTTCAGCTACTCCCTTGAGACCTGGGAAATCGAACAACTCCATATGCATCTGAGAGTGGACCTTCAGTTGAAATCCTTGGGGCTATGCCAGGACAGACAAACGGAGGAGTGGTTCAACCACTCGTAATACAAACTACTAAAAGAAAAGCCCTATTTCAAGTCTCTTCGTCTTCTGCTTCATCAAATGTAGTGAATAAAGACGACAATTTAAGGACTTTCAGTTTACATAAAAGCAATACCTGCTGCAAAATTTTTCGACAATTTGTTAGATGTATTGCCTCTAAGCTCCCCATACACAAAAAAAATCTTCTTTTCATTCATTTACAGCAAAATGTATTTATGCCCGCTAACCAAAAAATACTTTATTAAACATTCATAGATATTGCAGGTACTTATTAAATGAGTTTCATCACCAGAAGATATTTTTTATGTAATATCAGTTTTCTATCTGTTTATTGAGCACTTATAAAGCCTTTTTCAGGAAACAGTAAAATACATGAAATGTTTTACTGCATAGCAGTACACTAACTAAATTTAATTCTCACTCAGCTTGTTGACTTAACAATGTTTACTCAGTGTATGTGGATTCAAAACAAGTTTCACTGCATTGAACCATCTTACACTGATCTTGACTTTGGCAAGGGTAAAAAGTACCATTAATATTTAGGTAACTTTAATTACAATTGCTGATTGAAAACCCAGTGACAGCAACAGCCAAATTAAAACTATTTTTTTTTTTTAAGAAGCCAAATATTCCTTACTCTATAGCCCTAGAAGAATTAGCTTTTTATACTGGCAGGTACTGCCTCATTAAAACCAAGCATCATTCTCCCATAGCATTGCCACCATGGCTGTGCTACTGCAAGTGGGTAACAACTCTAAGAGACTCCTGCTCGGTGTTTTGCAAAGACCTTTCCCACATGTTTGGCCCATCAAATACTCTACTAACAAAAGATTTCAGCTTGGATTTCATTCCTGTCTTTAACGCTGGATGAGGGAATATTACAGCTGAGATTAAGGCAAGTTTGATTCAGAGCTGGGTTATCCCCCTTCCTTTCAGACAGCACTCCTTGTGCACAAGGGTCTGTTCCAGCCACGATGAATTGAACAGAAATGGTTTGAAAATCACTTCTAAGGTTAAAACAAGTCTTTTCACCTTGGCTAATATCTTAAAAATTTAAAGAGGGATGTGGGCAAAACAGTAACAGAGTAGTAAACAGAGGCTTTCCAGGGAGGTTGAACTCAAGGAATTTGGAGGAAAAGCAAGTCTAAAGTAGTTGCTCAGGAAATTACATTTTTTCTCCTTTTCCTTCAAAGGCTCTGTTCTTAAACTTCTGTTAGTTTCAGATACCTGACAGAGAAAAATAAACAGTCATCCCCCTGTGACCATTGGTATTTTTTTCCAAATTCAGACTAACGGAGGATTTCATTAACATGTAACTTCAGAACATCAAATTTGAACCATCACTGTAGGCATACGTAGTGGAAGAAATTTTGCCCAATCTTTCTCCAATCTTCTCCTTGGAAAGACAGTATGCTGAAAAGCATGACCAAACCCGTAAGCATTCTTAGGGAATGTACTGGGTCTGCTGGGATGGAGTAAACTTTCCTCACTACAGTCCGTAGAGTGCCGTGTTTTGGATTTGTGATCAAAACAGCGTTGATAACATGGGGGTGTTTTAGCTATTGCTAAGCAGTGCTTGCACAGCATCAAGGCTTTCTCTGTTTTTCATGCTACCTCCCAGTGAGTCGGCTGGGGGTGGGCAACACGTTGGGAGGGGGCACAACCAGGACAGCTGACCCCAACTGACCAAAGGGATATTCCCTACCATATGATATAGTGCTCAGAAATAAAATCTGGGAGTTTCATTTTTCCAAAGTAACCATAGCTCAGAGACTGGCTGGGCATTGGACTGCCTGTGGGAGGTGGTGAGCAATTGCCTTCGTATCACTTTTAAAAAAAATAAATAAATCTTTCCTTCACTTATTAAACCATCTTTATCTCAGCCCACAAGCTTTCTTTTGCTTGTCTGATTCTCTTCCCCATTCTGCTGGTGGGCAGAGTAAGTGAGCAGCTGGGTGGGTGCTTCGCTGCTGGCCAGGGTCAACCCACCACACCCACCCTCCAAAAAGTATACAGAAAGGGAAAAAAAGAGCAACAATGAAAATTGTTTGAAATCTTAAAAAACAAAACAAAAGAAAACAAAAACCAGAAGACATTTATATTCAGGTTAGTCATCTAAAACCAAAAAAGTTATTTCTTCTTCTCCAATTAACAAAACATATTTATGCTGCTCTATTCAGTTAATTACTATGCTGTAATTCACATGCCATCTCTCCTTCTAGCTGAACGTTTAAAAGTCTTTTCAGGTATTAACTTGAGACAGAACACTCCAATTTAACAGCTGAAAAAGCTGAAACAGAAAATAAACAAGCCTGGGGGTAACAAGGATCTCACACTTGAGCTATGAATGTTTGCAGATAAAGGTAATGTTCAGCATAACTCTTACTTTCCACAGTGTCTTTTCCCCCCTCCTCACTCTGCTGCTTTTATACCAAGGTAAGATAAGGTCATACCAGGCTTAGCAACCTGAAAAAAAAGCAAACTACACTTACTGGCACTTCTTCACACATTTCTTTTTGCTATACCTATCCTTCCTCCTGTTATTTTTTTTCCTCAATCTTTCACACAGTATTTCAGGCAGCTTAAGATTAAATGATTTGAATGACAGACTTGAAAGGTAAAGCACTCCAGTTTACCACTACTTTTTTTTCCTCTATAGCAACAGAGGATGAATGAAAAGGGAATAAATGACACAGTAGTCCTTTCATACCCCCTTCTTCTTCCAAGAGCATTCTTTTTTATTCCCTTCACTTTCAATTCAACCTATTCACAAAGGATTAGCATAACACATCTTTTTATGCTTGTAAAGGTTACAGCTGTAATCGCTTCACTTCATCACTTTACTTAGAAATCCTGTCTCCAGAGGAGTAATTCGATTACTCACGACAATCCAACTTTTGCCTAACCAAATAGAAACTCATTATAATGCTGAGCTGGTGCATCAGTTTACTATGAGTGGATGGGAAAATAAAACCCAGCAACATGAATAGTTGGTGTGAAAGGAAGAAAGCAATTGTCGCCTAACAAAAGGCTACCAACAAAAGACAGGACGACTAGCAGAAATTCTTACTCCCATGGGCAGGGTAGCCTCCAAACTAGTAATGACCTGTAGCTTTTAAAAGTCTTGGGTTTCAAATGGGCATGGAAAGCCTATAAATTGATGAGAGCATCCGATTGCTTCCACCTGACTAGCCTTTAGCAGGTACTGGGCAAGTGTGTGTAAAAACCTGAGACTGAGCTTTTACACAGGCCGAGGAATCAACACCATCTTCTGTTGGGGGAAAATACCTGTATATGCACACATGCTAGTCCTTGTAATGGCTTCTCTTGCTCTCTGCTTCTGAAATTCAAAAATGTACACAAAGCAATCTGACTGCATACTGCTTCAGAGTAAAACTAGTACCATCCATAGCAACTGCCAGTGGATAAGGATAAAAGAAAAAAAAATGAGGACAACTGGCATCTCCAAATGACTTCCAGTTGTCCATATGCCAACAAGCATAAATCTAAGAAAAGCTCATGCTGATTGTGGCACAGAAGGACAGCACCTGGGGCAGAAGCACAGATGCCAGGATCATGCCTTCTATTTAGAAGTAGAGCATTTTATTTTATCTTATATTATTCTGTACAGTGATTTAAGATGCCCAGATATAATGGGATAAGTTCTCAAAGGCAACATTTGTTACGCCAAAGGTTTAGGAGCATTAGGAGCCAGCTGACAAATCTTTAGCTGTTAAACTGGCTTAGGTTGGTTTTCAGCTTTCGGAGCCTGTAACTATCTTTTTGATTTTTATTTTTACAGATTCCTAAGGATTTCAGCACAACATATGGGTGGCATTAAGGGCATTAAGGATTTATAAATTTGTATCATCATTATAAAAACACAAAAAGTCTGAAATATATTTGGGGTTGAATGCAATACATATACTACTTGTGGTCAAATTAAATACTGATGTGTTCACGTCTGTGTTAAGTAGGAAAAAAGAAAACATCCTGTTTACAGTAGCAGTATGAAGAAAACATTCCAGACTTATTCATAAAGTAGTTCACTGCATTTAGTTTAGTCTGATTTCTTTTTAATCTGAAATTTCTTTTTACTTAAAGTTGCTGCTCTTTCACATTCTTCTAGGCACTTAACCTTTATTGTGATGTGTGTGTACTTTACAGTGACTGGAAATCAATAACAATTCTGATACCAAATCCTTTTTGTCTTGAAAAACTTAAAATATCCCTAAGACAGCATCTTTCTTCAATACTACTCATTGGAATTTACTAATAATCACATTGTTACACATGAGTGGAGAAATTGAGTATGTGGAATAAAAGCCAGGCTTTAAAATGGAAGAAAGTCCTCAGAGCATAGAAAAAGCAGTTGGTTATTGTTATTTTGCAAGTTACTGTTCAACATATACATAGCTGCAGTAACTATGCTCACTCTATACAGGTGAAGTATCTGTATTTTCTCCCTTTACTCCACAGTTAAAAAACCACAGGAGAGCAATCCTCCAACCAAAATCTCATGCTCTGATCCTAATGAGATGTCCGCTTCCAAGAGAGATTATCTACAGCTACACCGAGAAATGGGGCAAGATTCAGCATCCAGCCTCAAGCCCCTAACATATCTCAAGAAATGCAGCCAATTGTTTGAAACGCAGCAAATCATTCAGGTACAAGAACATACATTCTCTTTTGCCTCCTGACACTTGTTGATTTGCCATTGCTTGTTTGCTGAAAACGAAGTTACAATATTAATTTTTATATGAGTGTGCTGTTAAAGAAATGAGCTATTCTGTTCGCAGAAAAGCAGCTCTGACACACTGTGTAGAAAGCACAGGCATGGCTAGGAAAGGCAATGCTGTATATCACAATTGAAACAAGACCTTTCTCTTTAATAAAGAACTCCCACCAGAAAAGTTGAAATACCTCATATTAAACTGGACAGTAATAATAATAAAATAGAACAGACAGTGGAAAGGCCTCACCGCAAACGTGAAAGCATGCATTCATATTTCATATGCCACACCCCAAACCAGAAACAAGTCCTCAAAGTCGTTTAACGAAGTTACAACTACATTGCAGGACTGTAAATATCACAAGCTAGCCATCATGCTTACAGATAAAGTAAGTATTTTTTAGTGTTAATTATGATGATATCTTTTTTCACTTTGCTGTAAAACATCTAGTTAGACATTCAATCAGGAGACAAAGACCACATAGTTCTCAAAATGAATGTTATGCAAACACCAGCAGGATAGGAAAATGGCTGAGTGTCCATTCTCATAAAAAAAGAATTTAAAACACAGTAGCCAGTTTCAAAGCTAGCAAGCTTATATATACAGATATATATATCTGTACTTAGCTTCTGGTTTAGGGATGTTTCATTTATGTTTCTGTCCCAAACATTTATACCACAGTATAAATTGGTTCCAACTACCTTAACCGTGTTCAGACAATGAATAGCTACATCTTGAGAAGGCAGAGAAAAAGATAAAAGACTTACAGTCAGCTTATCCCGCATGATTATATTTCCCCTTTAGCCTAACAAACGCTAAGAAAATTTGCTGTAAATCTTGCATTTCTTATTACGTCATGGACAGCGATGGCAATGACAAAATTTGGCTTGATAAAATACTTCTGTATTGGGTAGGGCTCAAGAAGCCTCCATACGTGGCTGAATGGAGTATGCCATAAAGCTGATGTGTTTTGCTTTGAAGAGAGGTTGAGCAAGCAGCTCAAATGTGAAAGGAGTAATATTTTAAAAAATTTTATCACTTGATAAAAAGCAGCTGTCACTTGGTTTTATAGTTTTGAGAAACTAGTCAAGTGTCTTGTTCAGCATATGGACACATTCTAATTTTCCCAAATCTCAGAATGAGTAATTATAGCAATCAGGGCTCTACTGTTCTGGCAGCATGACCCCACCTCTGCAGTGACAGGGGCTACATCCCGTGGTCAGGTCCCTGACAGGTTTATTGTGGGGGCCCAGCTATGCACAATGTACTACCTATCTGCCCAAACAGCTTATCACCTCTACAGGCTGGGTGGTGGCAGACGAGGCAGTACACACTTGCTGTACGCTCAGGCAGCAATGGTACCCAGGTGGCTGTTCCTCTTATAGGCATTAGGTCATACAAAAGTCTGTCAGGTTTGGGTCCAACAGCTGGGTCAGCAGTCAGCTATTAAATCTAGAAGTCCCACATCCTCAGACTATACTTGAAACACAATGCAGCTATGCTATCTCTGAAGAACAAGGGCTCTGCTGAGCTTTTCTAACCACAAACACAAGATGACTCAGGAGGCCTGCCATGAACAACTGAACAGGCCTTCCTGGAACTGAGCTTCTGCAAGTCAACTCACTGTCCTCCAAACGCTTCAATGCTGTGTGCCTATGATCTATCACATTACATTATGATCTATCCAAGCACTGGAGACCTCCTCCTCCAGCAAACCAAAGTGTTTTACCCAAGTAATTGTTTGCATTCATCTGAAACAGTTCCTTGAATTGGTTACTAAAAAATAAAGTATAAAAGATTTGTACTTCCCAAAACAATTTGGAAAAATGCTTTTGGCTCATTCTGTTCCACGGGTATAAAATTTTACTGTCTAAATTTCACCATTACTACTCAAAAAGGGACATCTAGGAAGTTATGATTTCTGTTGCACGATTCTCTGCATGCACAAATTGATTTCACTGAGTCTGAGAAAACTCTTCAGTTTGAATTCGATCTATATTAGTAAAGCTATTTGATTGGCTAAGTAACATCATGCTTCAGAACTTATGCTAACTAAGCAGTATTTTTTTACACAAAGGCAACCAGATTACCAGCTTTCATATTTGGACAAGCATATAATGAGATTCAGTTTACTATCAGTCCCTAAACTGCCAGCTACTTACGTAGAATGAGGGTTTCTAAATTCTGTTCAAAAGCAAAATAAGAACTTGGTAGATTTAGAAATAGGTAGTAACTGCTGCAAATAGCCACCAGCCTTTCCATCTTAGTGTGCGGCATGATCTAGGCTGAGACATGTAAGTGGTTGGTAACAGCAATGGCATGCTTCACAGTTTAAGTTACTGATCAAAAATCCAACCTAACCCTGATGGTTAATATCTGACGGCTATTCATGGGGACTTGCAACATATATTCCTCAATAGACAGAGTAATCTGAAAGATCAGCCTTCCTACCTGATATATATAGCAGAATTTTCTGTAAATGTGCGAGTAGAAAAGGGAATGTATTATTACATACAGCAATTGTCGTCTTTGATCACATTTGAGATATAGAGGACAGAGGCTCCTTCTAGATGTTTCACTGAGCAGATGAAGCACCCAGTGCCCAGGTTTCACAGCCTAGTATCTTAAAAACCTTTATACCAGGAAAAGGAATGGTAACCCTTTCCATTAGGTGTACAAAAGTAAATGCTATGAAAGATGAACACATGGATGTAAATCCCTGTATAAACATTATGGCTCAGTGATTTCAAGCAGAATAGGAACTAGCTGACAACCTTTCTGAATTTTGGAGTAATATCAGATACTAAGCCCTTCAGGATTAAATCTTTATGAACTACCAGAAGTCATAAACACTAAAGAACTACGAGAAAATCTGTTTACATCTGCAGAAAATAATGACAGCATGTTGAATTACCAGTCCTTATAAAATTTGTGACAAAATTCTAGGGAATGCAGCACTGTCATTTCAAAACAGGCATGATAGTCTTAATTCAGCAAAATCTGAGAAATTAGACACAGATCAAGGATTAATTTGAAATATGCTTGACTACATATTTTCTATTGTAATGCATCAACAAAACAAGCAGACAATTCAGATAATCTGGATAGTGTTAGTGTACATAAAAATTAAGGTTCACATTAAAAAATGCCTGTACTTGTGCAAATCAACTGCCTTCCATATGTTGAGACAATGTGAATGCCGATTACAGTAATTGTAGAATCCTACCCTCTCTCCCTCTCATATGGAAAAAGTGTCATCCTTTCATTATTGTTAAAAACACGGATGTAATAACAAAAACTCCTTTGACAGTTCCAGAAAATAGTCAACAGTTTGGTTTTCCTGTCATTATTTAAGAGTACAAACAATAAGATTTAAAACATTTTCTGATTGTACAAATATATCTTCATATCGTAGAATTATAGAATAGTTTGGGTTGGAAGGGACCTTTAAAGGTCATCTAGTCCAACCCCCCTGGAATGAGCAGGGACATCTTCAACTAGATCAGGTTGCTCAGAGCCCCATGCAACCTGACCTTGAATGTTTCCAGGGATGGGGCATCTACAACCTCTCTGGGCAACCTGTTCCAGTGTTTACAAAAAATATGATTTACATAATCCATAAGTAGCCCTTTGAAATGGCAAATTCAGAAATACAGTAGCACCAGGGATGGAAAGAGAGTGATTGTGATGTCCATTTTCCATCAGTACATGAGGACTTGGTTTTATTGTCCCAGAAAGAGGCCCATTTTCATGAAACCGTGAAGTGTACAGACACAATCTGTTTCGCTACCATATTCACTTATACCATACAGTGCCATTCTGATTTTACTTGCATGTTATGATGGTTTAAGTACCTATTCTTTGCCAGAGCAGAAAATCTTCAGATGTAATTTTCCACTGTGAAACTGATGACACATAACTGAGGATTTGACTTAAACTTGGCCATTAACAACCTCATTATGCTCTTCTCTGCATTTCAACTGCCCACAGAAACCGGCTTTGGGCAATCTGTTGTCCAACATGAGAATTAGGTCTGTCACAACTGGATGTCCTGTAATTTTGCTTCAGTGCTGGCAATACGACAGCAATTTAGGAGTGCAGCATCCAAGGTAACATCCCACAATTTTATGGCAGCAAAGGCATGAAAGCAGTGCCTTGGAAATGGTTTGGATGCTTGATGTGGACACCATAAATGGTCCAAGTTTTGTAGCCATTCAAAGAGTGGCAACAACTAATGCACAAAAGATGTTTACTTTTATTTGAAGCCAGATGTCTCTTATTTCAGACATGCTGCTTTTGCTTCCTAAATACTACACTGGCTTTTGCTATTCCCTGCATGACTTTGCTATTAACTGTGGTGTTTTGAAAAAAGTATGCTGCTGAAGTAGCATTGCTCTTCTCACAAATTTCAATAGTGTATTGTCAGTGCAGAATACTGCCTCAGGATATTTTCCACCACAGCAAGGTTAGAGCAGGACCTCTTTTTCCTCTATGCTAATGGCCTGGCCAAACCACTTGGCAGACGGGCTGAAACAGTCAATAACATGTAGTCTGCTTACATATGTGTGAATAACCAATACTCAGTCATCAGCACAGATCAAGTAACACAAGTCAGCAGATATGGGACCTCTGATTTAATGTTCAGGTTAAATATTCTGGTATCTATATGGTATTGATGTGGTTATCTTTCCTGTTGAGTCAACAACGCAAATGTTAATTCGAAGTGGCAAAGGACGCAATCTGTTTTGTGACCTCTTTGACCGTAAAGTCTTCTGGAAGTCCATCCTGATCAAGAACCTTCATCACCACATTGCTGTGAAGCACGGAGAATATTCACAGTCCTTTCCAGACTGCTGAAGACGCACAAAAGCCTCCACATACTTCCAAAGTCGACAGCATTGAAAACCACATGATTTTGTGGTAATCGTGTGGGAACCACATAATACTGTTCCCTATGCTTTGAATTTACCTGGCTACAAAAATTGCTTTAACAGTGCCTGTAACTGTCTCCTGCTCTGACAGACAGATGTGTGATAACCACATGATTTCTAGAAATATTGTCCCTCCTGTGAGGTCCATCTGCATACCCTTCTGGTCAGGATCTTTCCAGAAATAGCATGGTTAGCACACAAATTCCCATCAGAGCAGAAAGCAGTTTGCGCTCCTGAACCTCAGAGCCATTGTCTCCTTACACAGCTGACAAAGCATCAGTCTCTGTATTTGAGTAATTTGGCAGCAGTGCCAATCAACCATACTGACTTGCTCTGCAACACATTTGACAGTGTTTAGGAAGTGCTACTATGCTTGGCAATTCTGCGCCTTGTTTCTAGATGACTAGCTGTAGAACTTCACTTAGCACTCTGACAGAGATGACATGCAAATAGTTTAATAAACCCTTGTAATGTTCATGACAATGAGGTGGAACTTCTTTTCATTTAGTTAAGAGTGTTTGATTAGATACAGCGAAACACAGTGATGCTGATTTTAAGGCCATAAATGGTTTTCATAAAAATCAATAGGCACATTTCTGATTTAGATGTTGTTGAAGTTCTGCGTTCTTTGGGCATCATTCTTTTCTGAGATAAAGTCCTGCTTGTCCTTCCTGTCCAGGTGCACCGTGAGCAGCTTTATTGCTCACAAATATTTTGTCTTCTATTCAAAATATCTCCGTGTTAGGTAGCTGTTAATACAAGGATGGATAATTGCAAAGATTATCACCTCTGTGCTAAAGTATCACATATTGATGTAACATTTTATGTTTTGTTTTTTGTAGTTGGACTGAAGCAGCTTTGACCCTGAGGTTCAATTTCTTCTAGCAGTTTTAAACGTAACCTCGAGACCTTTTGGCTGCATCTGAAGACAGTGAAGACTACCTCCCCCTTGCCTTTCACCACTACTCCAGCATGTACAGTCATTTCTACCCTGTTTTCAGAACTGCTTATGCAATTGTTCTAACCTAGGAAACATTTAAAATTACTTTTACTATGTTAAGTCAGTTTATTTTGGTGAATCTGAGTGAGATCAGTCATTTGTAACAGGGATAGCAATGAGCTGCTGACAGGCACTTTTTCCACCAGCTCTGTGACCACCAGCCATACATACTCTCTAAGAATTTTATTTTCTGTCTGTGTTGGCTTATGCATGATCTACTGACATCAGCTCCTCATTATTAACAATCATATCATCAATCTACCACATAAATGATTTTTACTTCACGAGTGTTAAGTTGTAGCATGGGAAGGAAGCTGCTACTATTTCAACATTGAATGCATCTATGATGTCTTCTGTAATGACAGCATATCAGAACTACAGGACAGCGATGACCAGCTAGGGCTCAGAGCACACCATCACTACCGGAGTGCCATTTGAGTTTTTGTTACCACTTCCAGAACGATCTGGGACTTTCCTACAGACTTTCAAATCCAACAAATGTGTGTATATTAAAAGCTCCCAATCTAATGCACCGTTTCATGGAACTAGTTCCAAGCATGACTGATTTTGACCTCATCAGTTTGAACTGTAATTTCTGTACTGGCACTAGCAATGGTGGTAAGATACCTGTATGTAGGGATATTTCTAGCATCAGCAGTTAGTTGCTTTATTTGGTACAGAATTCAACTTACATGTCAGTGATGTGTATGGCAAAACCTACTCTGGACTGTCAGTGTTGACATGCCCACTAATGTGGAAAAAGCATCATTCTGGCTGAAGACTACTGACTGGATGTAAACACAATTAATAATTCCTAGAGACCCCTTTCTCCTCCTTTCTTTGAAAAAATGAAACAGCACTGTCCCTTAATGGGGCTGCTCTAAAGCTCCGTTGCTGCACAGATAAGCCAAACTCCTGTTGCTCCTGGGCCAAACGAGCACGTGAGATGCCTGTGATGGACTGTTAGAGGCAGCAATCTCTGCCTGTTCCACCTCACACGCCCTTCAACCCCAGGCATTGCAAAGGGCCATTTCATCCAATGGTACAGTTAATTACAATACAAAATGAAAGTGGATGCAGGTTGGCTGTGTGAAAAGGGGCTCATGAGCCCAGTCCTATCAGGTGATGATAGAGTTTACCTTCTCTAAACACTTGTAATTTTACAATGACACAAAGAAGGTAAAGACATAAGTAAAAGTCAAGTAAGAAATGATGAAAGAACAGAAAAAAAGGGGAGCTAAAATAAAAAAACCAACACACTGCACTATCAGCAAATGGTCATTTTAATGGTCACTTTAATTGCATATCTATTATAAGGGGAACCAAGGATTTTCTACTGCAGTTAAAAGTCTAATGGGTTTTGTAAAAACAGTAGATTTCTACCTTTATGTCTCCATATTGTTTAACAATGGATGCAAGACATTCAATGCCCACAATCTGATTCATGAAATAATATTCATAATAGCTGAAGAGACCTAAGAAATCAGGCACCTACTAAAAAAGCATATATGCTAAGATGCTGATCCTTCAGTTAGAGCACGTAAGATTCTTTCCTTAATATTTAAATACAAACTAGAATCGTCTACCCGAATTCTTACTTTTAAAATTCTTATTCTATAGGAAACCTTTAAAGTTCCTAAGATTTCAATCTGCTTATAGGATCTGCACAAAGTAATTTGTTAAGTATCTAGGCCAAAAGAAATACTGAAACATTTCAAAATCAAGGAAAGCTAATATTTATTCTATCTTTGGACTTAAAATTTCTTCATTCTAATAGCTGAGTTTTTAAAAACACTGAAATGTATCACTAGTGTTTCCTCTTATAAACTCACAGATTTTAAAAAAGCTAGCTTTCAAAACCAAGCTAAATTTAATAAAAGAATGTTTGCATGTAATACACTTACTCACTAAGCAATGTATTTAAAAATAAAGTTCTCTAGTAAAGGAATTAGATTTATTAACTGTATTTACTAGATGTACTCATCCATGATACTTTTCTGACCAAAAGCAGTCAAATACTCTTTCAAAACATAGTAATAAACCCATATTCCTGAAGACTTGGGAAAGGGGCTGGTAACTAGAAAACACTTCTTATCATAATTATTCTCAAATGCAGTTAAAAGAAATGGTTCAGCTCAGGCAATGCCACAAGTGTAAAAAATATTAGGTAATTTAGAGTTTTTTGCTGTTACCCTCAGAAGGAACCCTTACTTCTCAGAGGTGTCAAGCAACAAGCAGAAAAGAGTATTTCTCTTCGATGCCTTCTAAGAACGGGAAACACATTCTCTGAAAATTGTTGTCCCATGCATATCCATCACGTAGCTTCACCTAACAAATGCTGTTGTTGCACTGCATTCCTTTTTATTCAAATGAAGTTTTGACAATTGTATGCCATGATTTTGTTAGTCTCTTTGCATATATGAAAATACCCACATTATAGGTTTTGTGTCTGGAAATCTGGAGGTGTCCCTCAGTTAACTGCTTTTTTTATAACCATCATCAAGTATTCCATCAAAGAATCATTCAATTTTTTATTTACAACCAAAGGTATCACTTATCAGGACTGGCAGATGTGGTTCCTTGGTGAGCTACTGCAATTTCACATACAAAAGAGGAAAAAATGCCATGCTAATATTCTGTTTCCATCTTTGGAAAGTTCAGCAAGTATGTTAAAATCTCCTCTTTGTGAGATAAAAGACATTATGCAAAAGACTACTGAAGTTTAAACATATTAATAGCTTTTTCCTGTGAATGAGTGAAAAGAAAGATGTGACTTAGGCAACATCTGCATTACTCTTTGAATTTATATTGCCACTAGGTCTCCAGTGCCTATTGTGATGCTACAGCTAAAAGTCATTGTAGGAGCATTGATCCAAACAAAAACAACAGTGAGAGAAGCTTCGTTTCATATACATTTAGCATCCGACATCTTCCCTCATTTGTGCATTAATCAGTAACAGACATATCTGAGCATCCTGCTACAGGAGGTGATTTGACTTTCACAAATTTCCCTACAAGCAGAACATCATCAGGAACAATTTCAAGGAAATAATTATGGTCTAGACAGATTTATGACTTCTAAAGACCTAATCCAAAGCACATTAATGTCAGTGGAAGGACTCCCATTGTCATCAAAGGCCTTTGGATCAATCCCCAACTGCTGTGGGAATGAATTCAGAGCAATAATGACGGTGGACTAAATGCACACTTGCAGTTGGAATGTTACCACCCAGACCTTTTTATTCCTCAAATCAGATTAAAAAGTCATTTTCTGCTATTTCACAATTACTTCCAGATGCACATCATCTCAAATAGCATTTTCATCCATCTGTATGAATCAAATGCGCATAGAGATAGAGAAGTTCTCCACTGCCTGAACTAATAATACAAATGAAAACCACAAGGGAAAATAATTTTGGAGGTGAAGAAGTTCATGTTTTAAACACAGAGTGAGGAACCCTGGACTTCATTTATTCCTTCTAACTACTTTGGGATAGAGCTGCCAAGCCCACCACTTCTTTATTTACTGCCACAGTAGATTTCTTCTAATTAAATTTTCAACATTTTTCTCTAGTCCCCTAAACAAAACAAAAGAATACATGTGAATCAGTGTTAGCCTCAAACTTGGCAGCCTAAAAACTGTCAGAAATGTAAACTTCATATATTCTCTGCTTAATAACAGCTCTGCTGTCCCTTCTGTCCTCTTAAATGTCTATTTATGTACTAAACAATTTGAAACATCACTCTTCTCTGACCATGTTAATCTGGTTTCATTCCCTTAGCAGTTGACAACATTTTAGACTGTAAAATGAAATGCCAACGTCATGTGTGAGAGGCAACCCATTCAAAGTTTTACACAGTCAAACTTAACTCCAAGATGTGACTGATTAGTCATCAACATCTTGTGTTACTCTGAAGTGCATGCTATGGGAATCACACATCTTTTACTCACTCCTCTAGCAATACTGTGGTTAGGCACGTTCAGTTATCAGGTATTCACTGTGATATGAGCACGTTACGGACTGGTTGAACGCTGCCTTAACAAATTAGTTTTAGGAAGTTTGAGAACTTTCTTTAGGAAATTATATGTAACACTTTTTTGTCAAATACCGCACACTTCCTAGCATAACTCCATCTTTCCATTCCTAACGAATATCTGACCTATTACCTCAGTCTCTGTACCCTTCTATGCACTTCAGAAAACAAGATTTTTTTTCTCCTTCAGTTACTGTGTGTGGGGAACCAGATTATTAGTGCCTGGATAATTCTACTACCTAGATTCAAAAAAATAATGAGGTAGAGAACAATTAACTGTTTTTTTTTTTGTTTGGTTTTTTTTTTTTTTTCAGTTGATGCTGATCACTGGTTACTAAGAGGATCTGAATGGGAAGGGAATTCAGGTTGACAAAGGAAGGCAATACTGGCTAAAAGTATCCAAGGAATTAAAATGGTTCACAGTTCATACACTTTCTGGGCTACACTTTTAATGGAAATGGTGTTTTAGGTATGTTCTACCCACCATCTGCATCACAAGGAATTATTCTTAACCTGGTTTCCTCAAGAATCAAAGCTTACGTGAACAGACTGTGTACACAAATGCAACTTTCATACTCTCTCGCCACATCTAATAACTTGGCACTCTCTTGGCCAATTCAGTCCAATCTGCACAAGGGCAAAAGTCACAAAGTCATTAAATTCTTACAAGTTTTGTGGAAATAGGTGTCCAGATAAAGGGGGAATCCTATTATTACCCTAAATCAGGGCCATCAAAGAATCACTCTGGCATTCATCCTTCAGCTGCAACTACACAGGAACTGCCTAGAAGACTCCTTTTTAATCTGGTGCTGCTCCAGTATTTTCTCCCATGAAAAATTAACTCAGTGTATTTTAATACACTAGACACTAGTAAGCCTCTCAGCTTACTCTAAAAACATTTTTTCAAGACACACCAAAAGCAGCAACATACTTTAGTCATAATTTGGCACCATCTTTTAGATGAGTTCACACTTCAGTGCATGTTGTTATTGGAAGCGCACAAGAACATTGCACCTGGAATATATGGACTGAAAAGGTAAGAGCGCTTCAATTTAAATTTGCTGACTTTCATTAGTTTGACACCAATAAACAAACTATTCCATCAGTTCTCAATGGTAGAAGGCAACCTACGGGAATGATGTGCAAAACCCCTTATGCATTAAAATACATGTAAATGATGTTAATAGGGAACTGCCCAAGCAAACAAAAAATTAGTCAGAGAAATAACACATCTAAGGAAGTTAAATTATCAAGATTATAATTTCAGGGATATGAACTTCTCCAGGACCAAGCCATGACATCAGTACCATATTTTTTTCCATCTTTACATCTTATCGGTGTGAATATACACAGCAGATAACACCAGATCCTTGAATGGGATAAAAATGAGAAAGTACCTTTGCTGGTAATACTGAACTTCACTACCAGAGAAATTTTGTCTTGTCTTTACGTGCACCTTTCACAGTGTTCCCCCCCGCCCCCTTCCACCCCAGCTCTTTATGATTTTTAATGCCCTTTCAACATGTTCAAGGCAAAATTCAGTTTGGCCAGCTGTAGGCTGCTTCAAGTCACAGGAGATGACACAGAACTACACACTACTTTTATAACTGAATACATAGTTTAGACAATTTGCTTGATTTTAAAAGGGTACGTTAGCTTTACTGGGGTGCATTAGGTAAGGTGAGCAAATTCACACACTACGAAAAGAATCAGCATAACCAGATGAACATATACATAAAGCAATATATTAGAGTATACTTTTCTTCAAGCACAACAAATCATGGTATTATTTTTACAATGAAAACATGGGAAAAAATTTCAGTATCAGCTTTTTGAAAATGATTTAGAATACCAATATAACTCATTTGAGACATGTGAATGTACGTGACTTGAAGTGATGATGCCCTATTAAATGCATTCCTTCAGAGCAAGAGAAAGCATTTGCTCCTAATGTTGCTTCCCCCCACATTTCACATCTATCAATTAAAATAAAGTCAGAGAAAATATTTTGGTTTTTAGTTCCACATTCAAGGCATACAGTACTGACATATCAGGCAAAGCAGTTACGCAGGAAAACTTGTCTTTAGCCAGAGTGGCAAAGGCAAGATTTATGGCATGATGGTAAGAAACCTGCTACTCATTTCCCATTTCCTTCAGACTACAGCCATTGGGGTGAACGTGACTGTTATGGCAGAGGAAGGCATACAAACAACCACCAACAGGACTATTGCTTCCATGAACATTGCTTTGAGATCGGTGAACTGAGTATGGTTAAGTAAAATTAATTTCCTCGTAAGCCAGGTGAATTGCTTCCCTATTTTTACTATCCAGAAAATTTATGATGAGAGAGACCACTGCTTTCCCCTTCCTCAGTCCTGCAATATTTTAGGTTATTTCTGAGCCTTTCAAGACTCTCCTTTGACTCAAATCCTAGCAATACATGCTTGTGGTACATAATTATTTGTTTATGCAAATATATTTTAATTCAAACATTTAATCTTGCCAGGTAAACATAAGAAAGATAATGCTGATGTACTTTTCACAGAAGACTTAGCTCACAGTTTTAATTTCCTGTTTTTATTAGCTTACCTCACTTGACGAAAATATTAACATGTCTTGAGAAATACATTTTATTTTCCACTTTCTCAAGAAAACGTTTGGTTGCTACCACCTCATTAGAGGCATCTACTTTTAACTGGAACAAGTTTTAAACTGAAAGCAGCAATTGAAAAAATGGTGCTGACGTGCCACTGCAGTACTTTAAATGCCTGATTGGTCATATCTAAAGTTGTTTTTATACTGCATATCAATATGCAATTAGAAAGAGACAATGTAAGTAGTGCTGGGCCTCTGCAGAGTACTCTTTCAGCATTTGTAAGCTCCTTCCATGTTTATGAGGCCGGAGTCTACCAAACAACTCTCATGTTGACAGAATCAAGCAACCAAAATGAATGGCTATAAATACAGTCAAAGCAAGAGTTAACAGTAAGCAGAACAACTAAGTCCTCATTTGAAGATAAAACAGCATTTTTGAGTGAGCAGTATGTGATTAACCTGCTGTATGTGGGGTCAATATGATTTATTCTCGCAGCTATGCAGTCAGCCTTAGCCCTGGGCCTCACTTGCTATCAAAGACACGAGCTCTCCTCAAATCAACCCTCCCCTATGTCTAGTAACACTAAGAGCTCTTACTTAGGAAAATTAACTATCGTGTCCTTCATTTAAATTATTTCCACCCCTGCTTGGAAATAATTGTTAGCATAACAGACAGTTTAACCAAGTGTGCTTTCTAGTCTCCAGTCCATCTATCTGCTGCCTGCAATGCTCCAGCAGCCTAAAAGCAGATCTTGAAAACCACAGACAGGGGAAAAAAAAGGAGTGCTTATTTTGTCTAAATTTTGAGTATTGCTAGAACCATGCTCTCTTGGCCCAATACCAAAGAATAAAAAGCAGTAACCCATTACATTTTAAGACAATCAAGTGGTTTAAAATAGAGGGATAGTGCTGGCTTTGTTTCAAATATTTAATAGAAATGCCACATTTCATTAAAAAAAGCTACTTTGCATGGAGGGACGAACCTCTTACCTTTTGTAGCTATTCGAACACACTGAGTTTTGGTTTCCTGTTGAGGAGGGAAAAGTAAAGAAGACAGTCAGATCAGGTTGCTTTTTCTTGCCCTCCCCACTCCATAAATTCATCCTAGATCTGCTGAACAGCTGGGGCAACCCAGCAAGGTGGCTCAGGGCTCTGGGCTTAGCAGGGGAGGAGGCTGGGTGATTTTGCCTTTACAAAAGCTGCATGAAACCTAGACATTGGTCTGTACTATCCAGGATAACAATGGGGAGAAAAGGTGCAGGACAGCATAAATGTAGCAAAATTTCAGATTATTCAAATCAAACGGAAATTGTGCCATAAGACTACAGAGAGAAGGTGCAGTGGAAGAAAAGGGGAGGACTGGTGCTCCTATTTATGTCATGGCACAGAAACCATGAGCCAGCGTTGACCTCCAACAGTGCCATGCAGCAAAGAAGGTGCATTTGCTCAGCACTGTCTCCAAACTTCTGTGTTGCTGCATCCTGACAATCTTGAACAGAGTCACCTAAAACATATCAGCAATGCACTCCCTCATGCTTCTGAGTGTGGAAGGAGCACAGAAGCAGCCCAGGTATCCCTTCACATATGCCACAGGTAATCTACAACCTATATAATCTGCCCAGGAAAGACAGTGATTTGACAGCAACGTGCTTCAGAAGAAGTTGCACATGCAAAGACAATTTGTATGTATTTTACTTTTTTTTTCCCCCTTCAGAAGTTTGGTCAGCAATTGAAACAAATGAACAGAGAAATGACTTGGTTATGCACAGTTTGGACAACTTGAACAGACGAGGGTCAGTCGTAAATGGGTTTTCTGACCTTTTTGTACAATGTGCAGTCATTTTAAAGGCAAACATACTGAAACAGCATAAGGTTGCATGAGAGGATGCAGCTGCTGTTGTATTAGATCACTCCAAACAATATTAGCATGTAATTAGAAAATATAATAATGACAGTTTCATTCTATAAAATATGCATCCTCTAGACCGGCACCCCCCTGCACTCCATCCCTGAATACATCCCCTGGGATCTCTCTCCTCTTGAAGATTCCCAAGCAACACGCAAAATATGTTGATGCTGTTTTGTAAACACAGCTTGCAAAGAATGAGCAAAGCTGTGAGTTGAGGCTTCCCATAAGTGTTCCGTGAAGACAATTTTTCAGTCTAAATGAAAGCCCCGTGAAGTTTATCGATACAATCTTACCTAATTAGCATTCTCCCCAGTTACTGAATTTACTTGTCCACTTTTGTTCAAAATGTCTGCAAGGATCACAGTTATCAGACCCTCATCCCAACCCTACAGTGTATTTCAGAGCATCCTTTACTTCCCCTTGACTATTATGGTAATCCCACTAGTTTATAGTAAAGCACCTGTTTAAATATTCTGCAGCTCAGAGGTTATCTTACAAGCGCTAGATCTCTGTCCTGGCAGAATGCAGTGCAATCCCCTCAAAACCTCCCCCTAAATCCCTGTAGGAACAGAAATCTGATCCAAAGTTTTAAACCATACCAGAGAAAACCATTTTAGGATTAAACTCTCTCACAAACTGAAATCAAGTTAAAGTAAAAAATAATGTGTTCTTCCCTCATCTTCTACTTATCTGTCAAAATGTAAAAGCCAAAATAAAGATCTACTTTTGTATTTAATATTTTTATTTTACTTTTCCCTCCCATTTATTTCTTGGGGAATGAAACAAATTTCCTTACAATTTAGTCTGCTGGAAGCCAGCAAAAGCAAAGGGAATTATTTGTAGCCAGTGAGGGAAATATGGATGAGTGTCTAGCAGTTACCTTTTATTTTGCTTTGTTTGCTTTATACAGGTCTATGGATAAGAACTAAAAAGAGGGAATGGTCTGTTCCATCAGAAAAAGCATCCAGTTCTCAAGCAGCTCCAGTAAAGTTTCATTAGCTCCTGCTTTGTCCCCATTCTGTCTTAACACACATGCAATTTTCATAACCATAGGCTGAAGGTGAGAGTTTCTTCAAAAGGCTCCAAGGCAAGGCTACCTGTTAGCTAGGACTTGTATAGTCATCGCGGAAACCCAAACGTAAGTAAGGATAAATACGGCTGCTTCTCCTTTCCGATGGCTCTTGTGCGTCTCAGCGGCTATCAATCTAGCTGTCCTTTCTAGTTTCTTTCTGACCTGCCTGGACACTTCATATGGAGACTCCTATGGACATACTACTGCAATTTCCTTCAGTTTTCTAAACTATAAATCAAAATTTTAAATTTTTAAATATCTGAAGCTTCTGTGTCTACCACGTTTTCCCTTCTCACTGGTCATTTCCCCACTCCCTCATTTTTCATTTATGAGAGGAAAAACTGTTCAAAAGCAACAGCACGGGGCTTGCTGAGCCACAGTTGTTCTTCCCACCTGGCACCTCCTTCCCTAGTGCTTTTCCCTGTTTCATATGCATACAGAGCCAGCAGCCATACTCAGCAACAGAGTTAAAAATGAATCACTGAGGACGTAACGAAGGTAAGTGACAGCCATACTTCTACTACTGCACAGCAGTGGAGCAAGCCTGAAGTACACCTTTTCAGAAAGGCTCTTGTAAACACACCGTGGGCCTGGGGTTACTTTTGCTCAAGCAAATTTTTACTTTTTATCTGACATTCAGTGCAAGAGTCTCAAAAAGTTTGTAACGTTTTATTAGCCAGCTGAGCAGCCCACGTTCTGTTTATCCCTCAGTAATTTAATCTTCTGAAGTGTGCAAGTACTGAGAATTGGGGAAAGGACTGTGGATGTCTTTTACCGAGGGGGCAGAGTCACAGCACTGAAATTACTTCGCTAAGATGATTACTACGAGATGTATTAAACTCTTGTCTAGTAGCAGTTACTGTGACACAAGGGCTGTGTGAAATGTGAATGGCACTCTGCCATGCTGCCACAGCACGGAAGGGATTACAGCAGTGCCACTGCCAACACCCACTACGTCCAACTCTGACAGTCCTAATTGTAACCACGGGCATGTCTTTGACTCCTTCCAGGAGAGAGGTGTGGTTGGCACTTACCTTCTCAACGCTGCTCATGGCCTGGAAATAGATGTTGTAGCCTTTCCGAGGAGCCAGCGGTGGGTTCCAGAAACCCTGGTAAGTCCTGTTGTCACCCACGGTAAAGGGTGCTGGCTCTGGCAGGTTTCCTGGGGGCAGCTCAGCAGCAAAGTAATATGGCGACCCTCCGCTAAGAGCGGTTTGATAGGTAACAGGGATCTGGTAGCACTCCATGGCACCCGTTTCTCGCTTCGTTCGGTGGGGATGCAGCTCCTCAACAACGATCTGGTAGGCACTAGTGAGACAGAGGAAGACCAGCATATCTTTAAGGTCACCTGCTAGGGTCAACTCTCTAGTGTCATAAAATTATTAACCTGATTGCTTCGTGTAAACTTAAAAAGAAAACAAAGGAAAGAAAAAAAGTTAAAGACAGCAGATGCATGGATTCAGAGAAGAAACAAAGGCATGAAATATAGCAAAGCTATCTAATTCAGCCATTGGAAAGAAGCAGCATCCATTTTTTTCAGGAAAAACAACAATACAAATCTATACACAACCTCCTAACAATGAATTTTTTTTTTTTTTTTTTTAGGCTTTTCTCTTTTGAAGAAACACAGGAATGAATCTGACTTTAAACTACAATAGATTAAACTCTTGGCTAATCAGAAGCATCTGAAGTTAGCATTTTCCTTTGAAACGATTATTAGAGAAAGCTAAGCTTCAAGGCCCAACATAATGACTGCCTTCAGGCTGTGCTTGAAGCCCAATTTGCAGTTGTCATATCATTAGAGACAGAATGTGCTGACAGGCTTCTCCACCTCTTGACCTTGCTGCGGCTTCTATCTTGGCTCAGAGCTATGCAGATCTAAAGTACAAGTGACATGCTGTAATATAAGCACAGATGGACAGAAATCTGTCTATTCCACCAAAATAGACTACCTCATTCCTCTACAGTTGTCAATGATAAAACATTACAAATTGCTGAAGCAGATGGCATTGGGCCCATTTAAACACCTTCCCAACCTCCCAATACCTCTTTTGAAATGGTCCATGGCTTGGTCACTTTTCAAAATCACCTGATCAAAATAGAACAGGTAATTATAATTCTTCTTTCTCCTTTAGGGGAACTACCTAACTGCAGGATGTTACCAACTCATACCAGCTTCCTCTGTTCTGCAGAAGTACAGAACTTACATACTGAGAGCAGGAGGCAATTCTTCAGTTTATAAGAAAAAAAGAAAAGAAAAAAAGAGTTTTTTGGGTTTTAAGAACTATATGTACACATACACACACAGGTGCATACATGCACACAATTTCTCATTTATATGCAGATACATTTGAGGACCTTATGAAAGATGAGTAAGAAAATATGCCTAAGCGTGTAGACAAGACCTGAAGCTATTCAATTAAATTGGCAGAATTGCCTGTCTTGGTTTTGTTTGAAAGCATTCTAAACAGAAAAAATAAAATTGAACAGAGTTCTCAAAGCATCGCTGCATTGCTGCAGGGAGTCCGAAAGGCAAAGGCAAAGACAATCCTCCTTTTTTGAGAACTTATGGGGCAGTATTAAATTATTTTGTCAATTTTCTCTGCTGCTACTGCCCAGAAAACCCAATAACTGTAGTAGCAGAGATGAAGTATGATACTGGGGAATGGAAGAAAGTAGAGAAGAAAAAATAAGAAATTAGTTTCACGTCTTTCTTGAGCTTAAAGAAAAAGTTAGCATCCCCTTTTCCTAGCACCTAAAAAATTAAGGAAGAAAGCCTCTTCCCTTTCAAAGTGTCCAAGAGGAATATATAAAGTCACCTCATTTTTGAAACTCCAGGTAAAAAGAAGAATGTAAACAAACAAATGATGAGTTAGTTCCGGGGATCTCTGTTTCTCATAAACTGTTTGTGAACTGGGCTTGGTTATAAATCACCTTCTGTGGTAAACTATCTATTAACCATGTCTGGTTAATGCGGCCTGCACCAACAAATCACTTCCACAAGACCCCTGCGCACTGAGAATCTTTCTTTACGCTTCAAAATTAATGTACTAGCAAAAAAACCTAAAAGCATAGTTATTTTACAAACTTGACAGGATGTAAAATATTAAAAATAATTTTTGTTCATAATGTCCCAAGGGAAGAAATTACTACCGGCATTCCTTCCCTCCCTGGCCTGGCCCTGGACCCAGGCAGGGTTAAAACCACCACTCCCAAACTGGGCAGCCAGCCAACTGGAGAGTACTGGGAACACAGGCACTGCTCCCTCCCTTCTGCAGCTTCTCTCGCGAGCTGCCAAAGAACTGGGTCTGACACAAATTCTGCTCTCTGAAGTGCCAGGAGAGCGGGAAACTTGTTATCCATGACACCCCGCCAACTTAGGAGGGGAAAGCCAGCAGGGAGAGGGGAAGGACAGTGCAACGTCTGCCCGTGACGGAGGCAACGGACTCTGCCCGTGACGGAGGCAACGGACCCCTGGAACAGCCCGGTTTGTCACACAGCTCAGAAGCTGAGATCCACCAGTTTCCAAATTAAATCCTCCCCCCCCCCCCCCATTTTAAAGACTAAGGGGTAAATGAGGCATCTTTTTTTTTTTACAGGTGCATATCTTTTTTAAAGGGGCAATTCTCCTTGGAGACCGATACAAACTGAAAAGTCAAAGATGAAGGGCATAGAGTTAAATATTGAGTTAAATATTAGGTAAGTCCCTTTTAATAGCATTCTTTAAAAATATGCAGTAATTTTTGAATATAAAAGGTATGACAAAATTTTAAGCATGAGATCACAATAAAATGTGAATGTTCGGAAAAATTTTCAAATAATTTACATAAAATATGCTCTCTTTTAAATAAAATATGCTTCCAAAAATAATGCCTTTCAGGCCCCTACATCTGAAAAGCTACAAAATGTGGAAAACAAGAAATATACACATTGAAGTCATCTCTATTTATACAATTACTTTTAGTTAAAGAAAGAATAGCAAATGACAGAAAGTCTTTAAAGTCTCCAACGAGGCTTTTTATTTTATTTATTTATTTTTAAAATTTTCATGAAGTATTTTTTAAATAAAAGATGTGCCTATCCTCTTTGGAAAGGGGATCTGGCAGTATTTTTTGTGCAACTTTGTAGGCTAACAAGGTGGAGGAATACAGTCATTTACCTCTGGGCCCTTTGTGATACCATCTGTTTAAACCCATATACTAATACTACATTGTCTCCAAAGCAGCACTGTTACTCTGTACTCATAATAGCATTCAGAATGGTCACCCTGCCGTAAGATGTGAAGAAAGAAGCCAAAGTTAAAATTGCAACTTGAAAAGCAGGGTGTTCACTGGCTGCAAATGTGGTCTGCTATCAGGCTATAAGTGAAAGTTTAAAGGCTATGTACACTGCCTATCCTTGCATTTTTACATATCACTAATCCTAGCTTCAATTATTTTACGTTTTCTACACATTTTTTGTGTAATGGTGGGAATTCAATTATTGAGAGAGCTTTCTTGTCACTGGAGCTGAGGGAATTCCTACAATAGCCATTTTTTTTCCAGTCGTCCCATACAGCAAAGAAGGAATAAAAGAGAGAAATAAAGTGGGAGGAGTGGAAAACCTAGATGACAATATTCTTTCTCCCTGATGACTAAAATAAATTCTGAGCTATTCTGAAGAATAATGTTACATAAGTCATCAGGATCATAAAGGCCAAACAGTTGTCTGAGACAGCCAGGTAAGCAGAGAAAATGTTAAAGATACAGCAGGTGAAGAGCTCCTCAGCTGAGATATTGCATGAAGGAATAATTTTTCATGTCAAAAAACTTTTTTTTTTTTTTTTAACTTAAGAAAACCTGCACAGTACCTCCCTATTGACCAAGACGATTACAGTCGAAGGAGGCCCCTGCCAACAGATCCTCCTTTTCACCCCTCCTTAAAAACTCAGGCTCCCAAAGGGGTACGGCAGCAGCGAGGACATTTTTCGTACTTCAGCCCTATTCTGACTAGGCTTTAATACCAGCTAGAGATTTCCTTCTACGTGCCTAGTGGAGACACGGCATCCTCTCCTTTGACAGGTACCAGACTGACTGACAGCCCAAGTTACAACCCCAGCTCTTGCAAGTCCGACTGACAACTAAGTTTTAGCTGCTCCCTGCCACGGTCCACTTAATTAGTCTTGTTGCAAAACAAAAACAACTTGATTTTGCATATGGAGGTATAAGAAAAACACTTTACCAATCAAATAAAATAAATGTCATCATTAAAAATTTGTCTATGCTGATTCCGATACATGCACTTTGTAATCCTCGTCTGCAGTAGGATTTGAGAACAAAAGATTGTTTTGCTGGTGCTCAGTTAGGATCCTTCAGAAAAACTACAGTGACAAATCACATCTTCAAATGAATCACTGAAGCACCACTGACGCTACTGACTGGGATCTCATCCACGAGACTGATGGTGAAATGGTCCACACTTCACAATGAGCCTGAGCCATCCAGCCCTGTCTCCCTTTGCATTTCTAGTTTGTAGTTTGGTTTAAAACTTCAGGAGGCCATAAAGAATGCTAGAGATTACACGATAACACTTGACAGAGAAGATATGATTGGAGTCATGTTTAAACTGTGACAACTATGGCATACAGTGTCTTAAAGAAATGATTGACAGCCATACATAGATTTCACTTGGCTTAAGGAACATCTGTTTCCTGGGGGGCTGTGCTGATGGAGAGACTGAAGTACAACAAAAGCTGATCATAGTATAATTCTGTCTGTAAAAGCAGAAGAGTATCAGATTAAGCTTTTTTTTGTTTTCTACCCTTTTTTTTTTTTTTAAACATGGACCTACTGCTATTAAATGAAATGATCTTTTGACCATCTACAGCTCTAGTGATTAGAGGACTGGGTGCAAAAAAACCTTTTCAAAAAGCCAACTGTATTCTTCAGTGTCAGGCTAAAGAACAGCATCTGAGTCCCTTTTACTTAACCACTGCTGCAGGCACAGCGATGCATTTTTTCCCACCTACACTCATTATGGCAGCAAGCCAGCTTGTAGTAGAAACACAACTGCAGTGTGGATGGAGTGAACCTTCACTAAAATGCATCATAAAGTTTAGCGAAATGCATTGAATCAATTCAGAATTTCAGTGTGCTACATTTATCTCCCCTATTAAGAAGCTGCTACAAAGTACCTGACTGCAATATGCATAACTTCAGGAAAGGGAACAGGACCATGTCTTCTGCATTCCCCTGGAGTATGCTCCTCATTCCAAGTAAGGAATAAAACACGTGGTTTGTTTTAGGAATAGAGCCCAGCTCCCCGGTTATGGTGAAGGACTTCTTTCCCTGGCCTCTTGATGTTAGAAATTTAATGTAATTTCTTAGGTTTTTGAAATTGAAGTGGAGAGGGAAGATGGGAGACAGGAAGAAAGACGTACGCTTTTTTGAGAACATACTCAAACAACAGTTATTGATACTCTATCAAACTATCCCTATCAAACTATCTGTTAACATTAGTACACAGATCCTTTTTGCCACCTTCACAGGCCAGAGTCACCAGCTCATGCCATAGAACTGCGGATGCTGTAAGGAAAGGTGCTGTGCTGCAGGTTTACTCTACAGTGACGTACTCGCCTGCCAGTCCAGTGCAGAGAAACCAGAGCTCCCTGAGCTTGGGATGAGTAATCCTCTAGCCGCATCCCATCACGCTACCAGTTCATGAAAGAAAACCCCCAGGAGACAAACCTGGGATGTGAGCCTGACCCCCCCTCGGGGTGAGTGGCGGGTCTGAAGGCGGGAGCCCGCTGCTGTCTGCACAAATGTGCCACAGAGCAGTTGCTGTAAAGAAGACACGCACCACTGTCAGCAGATCCCAGTGGTGTCTGGCAGGCGGGCTCTGGCTGAGCCTGCGCATCAGCCCCCTCAGGGGACCAGGCACAAGACTGAAAGGATTTTGCACGGATTAGATGAGAGACAGATATTGCATTTCTCAAACATGGACAGCTTTGGATATGGCCAGCAGCAGGACACCTGGAAGGCTTTAAAAGCACCTGCAAAGGCGTATAGTGAGTTTAAGCATCTGCATAACTTGGGAGTATTTTCAGATCACAGGTCTGGTTTCTACTGTATCAATTCAACAACAACCCTACTTTTAGAATCCAAGTCCTGTATTGAAGGTAGCCCTGTACATTTTATAATTCTTCACACCCCCAAAACCCCTAGGTTTGCTCCAGGGCAGTCTTTCAGAAACTAATGATGTATGGGATTACCATTTTACTTATGAATATAACACATCAATATCTCCTATAAAGGGGATGAATCTGGATTATCTTCTATGTCAGAATATAAATAAATAACTTGACCATATCAATCATATGGGTTACTATATGATAAGCATATAAAAATGCTTATAGATACGTGACTCATCCCCACAATATCCATGTAAAACATACATCTGTCTTAATGGAAACAGACTTAAGAAACAGTTAATTTTCCTCTACTTTTAGGGCTCAGGCACATTACCTGACATCAGCTGAGCCACAGTAACCAACTTAATGTAACACAGAATGAAATGCATTAGCCTGTATTTCTCTAAAATGTCACAAGGGTAAGAACATGAAAAGCTTCTGATGCTCAGTAGCTAATTAACCCCCAATTAGTCAACCCTGTCCCTGAATATTGCTGATGCAGCCACATCAGTAAAACACAAATGGAATCAAATCATATCACAAAATTTTTGCACTAACAAGTAGAAGTAAAGAGCAGGATGTGGACTAATCTTTGCAAACAGAATTAAATTATCTCTCAATAGAGAGCAGAAAGAGAAAGATCCCTCAAAGTTAACATAAATGAAACATTTTAAAATGATTATGGGACACGCCAAATAAAATTTAATAGCTTGCTACATGATTTCTAGTAAGAAGTACTCTGAGAGGAAAAAGGTCAAATAGTTTGTATTCATCACTATTATTCTCCCATTTCCTCTGAACTTCCAATTTTCCAATCATACATATATGCTATAGAATAGCTGATGTGAAGCACTGGAGAGGAAGTGTTATTTTCAAATCCACTTTCTGACAAACACCTTTCAACTTCATATTTCAGAGACACTGTGAGAAAGTAAAATGAAATTATAATGAATAGGAGGTGGTCCTGAGGACCCTAAATCAAACAGGACAGACAGCTGGATGATTCAGGTCATGACTATCTTTTAAAAACCAAAAAAACCCAGTAATTTTTTCTTTTTAACTACAGATCTATTGGCAAGCTCTGTCTAGCTAAGAAAAACAATAGCAACGTTAAATGAAAATCACTTTGAAATGAACAGCTCTATGAGATGCAAGACAGCATAAAATCAACTAAAAAAGTCTCTTCTTGATTTTTTTTTAAATTTTATTTTTAATTTTTTTTTTACCTGATAGGTGCACCTTTGGCCTGTGCTGGTCTCAAGAGTACAGTTATTGTAGTAGCAGTTTCATTGAGAGATGCGTCAACTCCTTCATAGTCTGGTAAAGTGGGAGCTGATTAATGTTGAGTGGGAAGGAAAGAACAAGAAACAAATCAGTGAAAATATTTTGAATTTTCATGAGGCTGTGGCTGTTTGCAATGTAGTACAAAGCCACAATCTTCACCAGCTACGCAAGTCATTTTTAATGATTTTCCAGTCAGGCATAATCTTTTACTAGAGCATGTATGGGACTTCACCAACAATTGATAACCCCATCCCTAACTGCACCCCCTCAAATCATGATACCTATCAAGTTAAACAGGTTCATTCAAGAAGGACAGAAATAGAGGGAGGAGGTGACTGCCAAGAAACCCTAAGAGTACAAAATCCCATTTTGGCCTCGCTCTTTCTACCTTACAAACAACTATATTCACCACCTCGAAGACCCAACCTCTACCATCTCTCTTTTTCCTCCTCCAACAATTGAAGAACCTTTCACATTTCCTCTTAAATGTCATGAGACCAGAGTGCAGGAAAATTGAGCTTGGATAGATATGCATCTGTGGACTAGAACTGGATGGGGTAGACTTTTCCCATGCCCATTTCTCCTTCCGTTTCTAACAATGGATGGCCAAGCTGCTCATTAATCAGTTTCTGAACCACTGCAGTTTTCAGCCCAAGGTATTAAGAAATAACAAAATCAAAGTCAAGACCAGAAGCAGTTCAGGAACCGATTCACCAATGGACTGGATGTCAGGCCTTCATGGCAGAAATATTTGTTGTGGGTTGGATGGCTGGTGTTGGTGATACTTCAACCATCCGACTTTAATGTGCTGCCACAAGCCTGTTACAGTCCTCACTGGTAATACTGTTGCTGACTTCACCTCTAGTGCAAGGTAAGAAACAGGATTTTCTGTGATTCAGAAAATAATAGATTTCTATTAATTACTAATCTTTAACAAGCTTGAAAACTATCTGCATGGGGTTTTTTTTTAATATGTGGCTCTATCTTTATAAAATTGCTAACGATGCCTTTGTATTTCAAAACGAACTTTCACAAAAAAGGTGTTTCCTAGCAGGATGTCAATCATTTAAGTCATAATAATTTTACAATAATATATCAATAGATAGAAGAACACTGAAAGGTTAAAAGCCTTGGTTCATCAGTCCCAGATTCTAGACGAATGCAAAAGTTGCTTTTATTTCAGGAACTATTACTTTATAGAAATAACGTTCATTCAATGTTCAGTTATAAATTACTGTTTACACCATGTTCACTAGGATCACAGCAACCACTTGTAAGCTTGGTTAAAAGGAATAATTTCACTCCTTATGAAAATAAAGCTAGCATTTCCTGAAACATATGTGTTGCTTCATAAAAAGTATCAGTTATACAGAGCAAAACCAGACAACAGTTCAGTATAAAGCAAGATGATGAAAAAAAAACAGGCTGAAATTCAGATACAAAGGGTGTCACAGCCTGCCTTTAAGCTTTCCTAGTATTAACCATGTTTTGCTAACTAACAGACGACCCATACTGTGTCTAGAAAGTGTGGTAGACTGGATTCTGGACAAAATTTCTGGGTGGAAAAAGAGGGCACATCTGAAGAAGCCTGAACACATTGTAGTCTTAAATAATCCATACATGTTGAGGTGCTTATTTCTCAAAATACTGAAACGTCTGGGGGACACACATGCTAGCAAGATATTACATAGTTAGATTTTTTTTTTTTCCTCCTACAAAGAGGTTAGAAGACAAATATGCAAATACTACACCACCATTATCCCTGAACATTTATGAACAGGAATTTGTTCTGAAGAAACAAAAGAACCTTAAAACAACCTGAATAAAACACTAGACTTCAAAACAACCTAATAGCTAGATAAACAGAACGGAACATGTAATTTCATTTTTTTTTTTGGTGGTATGGTTGGTTTTTTTTTTAAGGGGCTGGGGTATGAGGAATGCTAGTGCTTATGTGCTGGGATGGAATTCAACAAATCGTTCAGTTAACTACAACAACTACAGAATTTCACTTGCTATATAATTCAAGGAGCTCTGCCTTGAATTTTCTCACATTTTGATTTATGTGCATGTTTTTGAGAACTGGATGAGGAAACTACGTGAGTAGTTTCCTATAGAAATGGTAGGGCGTTCCAATACTTTACTAACTTCCCTTTACAGGATAATGTAAGTTTCATTATGGCAGATAATAAGGAAAAGAGCCTGCTTTGTGCTGTTTGAATTTCTAAATGACTGACTTTTTTGATCTCTGCCAAGCTGTGAAGTCGCCATGTCATAAAATCAACAGTCTCTCTAGATATAGCATTGACTTATCTTCTGCTATCAACTGCATAAGCTACTATCATATTTTTTGAGAATAATACTGAAATTTAAGAAAATAAAAATACTAAAGCATTCCACTTGACATTACTTTCTTCTAGAGTTTGCAGTGCATTATTAAGATGAATAGTGTTAATTCTGGTGCATTGCAGTAAGTGAATAAAGGCACAAGGAAGCAGACCTATAGGAATCTGGCAAAATAAATTCACCCTTTCTCCCAACCGCCCCAATTCTGTTACAGCTGTGTGCTGCTAAGTGGTGTCACCTTGAGTACGTCAGTTAATTTTCTGCATCTGACTTGACTAATCTGCAAAACAAATACAGTACTTAGTGATCTATGGAGTGCTGTAAGGATTAATTAGTTAAGGTTTATACAGCACTCCAAAATCTTTAGATGAAAGTACAAGATTACACAAAATCAAACAGTTAACAACTACAGGTGTGCAATTTCCACCTCATGCAAGGATTTATCCCTGAACTTATGCTATTGTTTGGCAAATATGCTCCGAAACATTTTCAGTAATACAGTTTCACAACATGACAGGATTTCTTTGGGGGGTTTTCTTTCCCATTTAATGATTTTTCAAGTCTTACAAAAAAATCCCCAAAACATTCACCCCCCCCCCCCTTCCTTTTTTTTAACTGTTGTTTTTTGTTTTTACCTGAGATGTTGGTTGTTACATTGATTGTGGTTGCTGGTCCAAACCCTTTAACAGTGCTTGCACGTATGAAGAACTGGTAAGTAGTACCGGGATGCAAGTGTGAGAAGACATGGTGTGTGCTGTTCCACAGCTTCGACACGGTTTGTGGAGGTCCTGCGACAGGAACTGCAGGATCAAATGACCGTATACTGCTATAGCTGACCTGTGAAAACAATTATTTTTGTAACAATTGTTACAGTTTTTGGCACAAGGGGATTAGGTTATCTTGGCTGCAAAGGAAACAAAAGACCCATGCTCATCTAGCTACCTAGCTATCTTGGGGATACCATGAGGACATGATGTGTATTATTGTAGAGTCTGCTTCACTTGAAAGGCTATGCAGATGCCCTTCATCTCTCTTTCTTTGTGATTTTAGTTCACGTGTGGAAAACTACACTGTTCTATTTAAGTTACACTATTCTATTAAGATCCTCCCCATCTCCACCAAACCCCTTTATCTTTCACTCCCTGTAATACATTTCCCTCTCCTCTTCTAATACTTATATTTAAATGCTGTCCAAACCAAGCTAATATATTTAAAGCCTGCAATGGTATCTTAATGTACTGGTTTTGACTGGGATGGAGTTAATTTTCTTCACAGCAGCTGGTATGGTGCTGTGTTTTCGATCTGTGATTACAAAACACGAGCTCACACTTTTACCCTTCTGATTCTTCCCCCATCCCACTGCGGGGGAGTGAGTGAGCGGCTGCATGGGGCTGAGCTGCCCACCAGGGTTAACCACACTATTTAAAGAACTTTGTTAGCATTAAATAGATAAACAAACAGATTTAAGGGGGTTGGTTTGGTTAGTTGGTTTGTCTTCCTCCTATAATTCACTAGTATACAAATTTGTATTGTCTGTTCCTTTAAAAAAGGAGTGCTGGAGAGGATGGTGTTTGCTTCTCAGATCAGCTCCTGTTTCCTCCCAACCTCCTGTGGAGGTCCTCAGAAGGTTCATATATTAAATACACTTTAAATAGAACATATATGGAGGTTTCCTTGAAGGGTGGTATCTAAAGACCTGACAAAGCTAAAAAACATTGCTCCAAATTTAATAACCATCTTATTTTCCATGTATCCTTCTCTTCCAACAAAGAAGATTTCATGGATCATAGCTGTCATGGCTTTTGGAAGGGTGTATAGTAATGACACAAGATTTTTAAAATTAGCACCTCCCACGTGGATTGTAATATTGTTATACTCACATGCCAAAGCCACTTGACAGGGCTGGGCAGCCAACAACATATGCACAATAATTATGATTTTTGAGTATCTAATCACTACACAAAATCCCATATTCTGTAAATGAAAGCAGCATATAATTGAATAGCTGCCTACAGAGCATCAACACCCACCTCTCTTGCCGCACTTTCCTAGCCCTATCCTATGCTCGTTAGCTGTTTAATGATTACCTCGTACTGAGTAATGATGCCATTTGGATCCACAGGTTCCTTCCAGTTGAGGAAGATCTTATCTTCAAAAGGAGTTCCTTTCACCGACTTGGCAGGTATAGGGCCTGGCACTACGAACAAAATAAAACTTTTAAAAATAGGAAATTCAAGAGACAGAAAAATTAAAGGGATGACAGAACATCCTATTAAAACCCAAAGTGAGCGCGGGCCTATTTTTATTAATATTCATTCGCATGCAAAAGGCAGCAGTAGAGAGTATGAAAAAGCACTTCAAAGCGTATTTTGTCATTCACAGTGAGGAGAGAGCATGAAGTTGAAACGTTATCCCCACATATGGTTTTCAAAACTTCATGCAAAGTCAAATTGTCTCATAGTATAGCCAGGGGAAACAGTTCAAGCTAGATTACAACTTCAGGGAACATCACTGGACTCTGTAATAAGCATATCTTAGGACAAGGACTACATGGTTTTAAAATCCTTTTAAAAAGAAAAATCAAAGGCAAGGAAGAGCCTCTGTTATACAGTATCTTCCAAACGAGAGAAATGATTACAAAACAGTTTTCAGTCACCCCTTCTTATGATTTCTTGTTTTAAAAGAAATCCTTGTTTAAAGGGGGGGCTGGGCACGGGGCAAACACAGCCCCTCAGCTGTCACTTCTTTCAGCCACTGACGTGCTCGTGCTGCAGAAGGATCAAAACTGCTTACTTCAAATCTTTCCAGTAAGAGACATTTTCAAAGCTGGGAACTGAACCATACTAAGGTGACCCCACTTTGTTATTTTAAACGGAACCAATATCGCTGGTGTAATAACAAGTCTGAAGTGTCACCTCAGGCCTCTTTGCCTGAGTGATTCACAGTACCTGGTAATCCCATCAACACCAGGTGGGAGCACTTAGTTATCTCCCATTTCAGCTTACAAGATATTTTTGCCTACACATACGGTTCCTTTTTAATCACAGCAGCTCACCTAGGTTTGAACACACACATGCTGAAAGAAGAGGATGAGGATAAGAGAGCACCTAAAGAAACCCTGAACCCAAAGAAACACCCTCCCCCCCTCAAAAAGCCAAAGTTGCCCAAATCTGCAGTCTTTCAAGCTAAAATGTCACTTCTATTTAATATATTGACATATATTTCTCTCCCCTTCTTAATCAGCCTATTTTCTTCTGCACAACTTTCAGTGAGCCTCACACATGACAATTCTTGGCTATTAATTATCAAAGCAGACTGAAGTTTTACAAAGAGTAAAAATAAATTAAAACCCACTGGATCAAAGGAAGCGCCAGGCACTGTGCTAGCAGCACCAAGGAGTGAGTGGTCTGTCCCAACAGTGGGATTTATTTCAGTCTACATGGAAGCTATAAATGATGATCTGACCCTTGGTACAAACAACATAATTTGGCACTTTAATAATAAATTCATGGAGTCAAAAAAGCCCACAAGCAAACAGATGAGAGCTTCACAGAAACTGTTCATCCATCTGCCAAATGAAAACTTAGAAGTTAACTAAAATCATACACTGCTGCTTTGCTTCACTGTCCCAATACAAACTGGGCAGTGGATGAAGGCTGACACACCACGACAGCCCCTGTGTGCTGTTACTGGCATTGAGAGACTTGCTGTAGGCAATGCTTTGTTTTTCATGGGAACGCTCTACTGTTTTTCTTCTCTACATCTCAAATGAGGTATGAATATACCCTGATGCACACAACATTTTGCTTGGATGATGCGTGCACACGTGTGTGTGTGTGCGTGCATATACATCTGTGTTTGGGAGAGAATAGAGGAATGCACTGGGACACGCACACAGAATATGAAATTTGACATTAAAGCACGTTAAAGCAGGTGAGGTAAAAAGAAAACAGACACAATAGCTCAAAAACCTGCAAAATACTTTTTGCATGGTGCTTTTAAAGAACATGTTTCATATTCAATTGAAACTGGGTGCAGGGCTCTATGTTTGAGGGTTGCATAAAGCCGCCTATATTTTCTGTTTAAATGCCCAAGTGGGAGAAGCCTCTAGGCTCATCACATCACATGACTGTGTTTTCTTCTTCTGCAACATAAAATTCATTGCTTGTGGCAGCAGCAGCAATGTTAAACTGACTGGAACTACATGATCCCAGTTAGTTTCATGCTTCTCTTCCCACTGCCATGGGAAGGGCACAAGAGCAGAAGCTAGCACAGCGATAAGCAGCTTGCTGGGAATCCCAGTAAAAATAAGGTCAGAAAGTAAAAGAGAGCAAGTGTCTAGAGAAAGAGAACAGTAATTCCCACAAACCTCACCCACCCCCACAAATTCACCAAAAATGAAGCTTGGGATCAGCTTAAATTATTTGAGAGCTCAACTGGAATTAAAACAAAGAAACAAATAAAAGTTAAAATGCCTAGAAAAAGGAATATAAATTAATTTTAGTTTGAAGGACTCATTTTGATGGGTCTGAAGTTATTTTTTCCCTTCCATTTTTCAGTTCAACCACAGTAAAAACATCTTTTAATTGCATAGCTTTGCCAAAGGGGCAAAGGTAAGTGAGGAAAGAGAAAAGCAGAAGCAAAGGAATTTGCTTAAAGAACAGAGTATCTGTGAACAGGCCCACACATTCATCAGTCAGGTTAGTCCAAATAATGCCTAAACATCCTCATTTGTGGTTTTGTGTCTTTGTTCTCAGGTCAGTATTAGTTACAAACAGAAATTTTAAGAGGGCTGAAATTAGTAAAAAAACCCCAAGCAAACAAAAAACCAGCAACAAAAGAACAACAGCAAGGTAACCTGTTGGTAACACTACTCTGTTACAAATTGTTACTCTGATACAAATTGCATCTCTCCATGCAGACAGCGATTGCTGTCTATTCCCTACAACTCCCAGCAGGACTCTAAGGACTGAAGAAATACCTTAAACTTCACCTTCCCAATGCGGTGTTAAGAGCCTTCTGTTTTATACGCTATTTAGCAAGGACTCAGGTGAAAAACAGCCAGGTAAACATCATCCTTGTGCTGATAATAGCTTTTGGAAACTTCCTCACAAACAGCCCAAAAGGCTTTCTTCAGCCTTGTGCGTGCATCTCCAGAAGCCCCATGGCCCACCACAGTGCCTCTTTGCTGCCTTCTCAACTCTCATTCTTCTTCCTACGGGAGCTCTTGCTCTTCTCCTTGAACTTACGGACAGTCTATACTAAATCAAAACGCTCAAGACTATTACAAGTGTATATTAAGGTGAAGTACATTGCTTAAGATTCCCTATCAGTGGCCAGGTGTCTGAATAATTCAGAAAGTGTAAGTAGCTGCTAGAGGAGTTGGACTTGGACCTTTTGGCCTCTGCACCCTCTCTTTAAAAAGATTCTGGTCCCATTGATTTTCTTTCTGTCTGCTGACCTTGTGAAGTGTGACCCCAGTCTCTCTCAGTAACAACAACAGTAAACACTCTTTCTTTCACATGCATTATTCTATGCTAAACTTCCAACACATAACAATTTACACTTATCTGAAGAAGGGAAATCCTTCAGGTGAGTTTAACTGTATGGGTTTCAGAAGAGATTTTGAACTTAAGCAAAAAAAAAATATTGTTTTTCATATAAAAAAGTATACAACATAAAATGCACATGTATATAAAAGTGACACAAAACAAATTCAAAGGGAATTTCAGCAAGGTTTTATAGTGGAAACATCACAAGCTCTTCTTCCACGATTTACATGCATCTCCAGACCCGTTTTAATGAAGCTATATATTCATATAGTGAATAGCTGATAATCTTTTCTTCTATACACCTGTGGGATGGTGGACTTTTATCAATACTATGCATAATAAAAGTACCAACCATCAACCTGACGTCAGACCAATTCATTTTAGAGCAATGTATTTGCATTAAATTATGTCACAGTCACAAATAAATTGTTATTCACAAATAGTGTCACCTAAACCTTGTTCTACACTAACTTAATGGGAAATTTATATTACAATACATTACTTCTGGAAGAACAATGTATTAACTGACACCAAACACTATAAAAATGAATTTATATTGCTTCAGTTTTCCTGCTACAAAATAATGAAAGTGCATGTAAACAGAGTATTTTTATTATCATTATACTCTGTGAAAGCTGTGCAGAGTATTATTATGCTATATGGTAAAGGCTATATGCAGATATATGCACGGTTATACTGGGAAAAATTCCTTTGCGGTACTCAAAAAGTAAAGTGTATCAGCAGCAAAACTTACAGCCGTTCTCTGAAGGTAGGTGCTTATTTTCAGGAGATGGTGACAGCCAATCTCTTCTACTGTTTAAATGTTAGAAGCAATTAAAATGGCCCACCTTTCCATTGGCTTTTTCTGAGGGATTTACCATTTTAACTTCATGCTTTGTTACAAGTCGAGACTAAGGTTTAAATAGAAGCAAATTTTATGTAATAAAAAGGAAAAAAAAATCAGAATTGCTACTAGTCGTCTTTACCATATGAGTATTCACACCAAAGGCGATGACAAAAATGACTTCTTTGGAAATCGCTCGAGTTGCACCATTTGCAGTGAAGAACAAAATGCTATTGAGTGCTATAGAGAAGAAAGCGGCTTGCATATTAACAGTCTCCTTCGGTGGACATGCTCTTTGGTTAATGATCTCTCCTCCTGGAGGAGCGGGGCTGGCGCAGTCGCCCTGGGAGGCGGCAGGGGTGCTACCCCCCCAGGCGGTGGGCAGCAGGGGGGCACTGGGCCACGCTCCCCGGGCAAAAGCCCACAGGTCGGCGTCACCCACCTGGGGCCACTGCTGGACTGCGCGGGCACTGACCTGCTCACGCCTGCGATGGGTCCCCGTACCTTCCAGCCTATATACAGTTACTAATGTAACAAACATAAAAGCTTACAACCAAGCTACTGAGCAAGCTGACAGAGGCTAATCAGTCTCAGCGGCGGCGGCACTTGCTGTAGATGTTGGTGCAAAAATCAAATGGGGTTAAATCCACGAGTTCTGGATTTGCTGAATTTAGGGCCTCAGGCACCTAACACAGTATTTTGTTTAAAGGCTTTTTACACCAAATGCTGACTTCAGTACCCCTCATTTCTGGGATTTGGAAATTTCATCCATGTCAGGGTGAAATAACCTCACATACTCACATACTCACATACCTTATAACTTTCTAAAAATATGTAAATCAATATTCAGAGAGTGCTTTCAGCTAGCACACAGTTTGGGAATAACAGGAACTTGTGGGCCCAGGTGGAAGACCGCATTCCACTGCAAACTGCTGAAATAGCCACTAATTCTGGCCTATTTGCGGGCATCATTATGTCAAACACACTGTTTCAACATAGCACCTCATATGCAATATCACTTTTTCAGCTACAAAGCTTCTAATATATGTACCTAAAGGAAATGAAAGTAGGAAGTTGTTTCAGCCAGGGTAAATAATTCTGTGTTTCAGGGCCAATTTTTCCTGAGCTATTAATATAAAACCTAGCTCGTATTTCTAGTCTCTGCAATACCTTAAAACAGCTTACTTCATTTGTCGTTCGTTCAGCGTAAGCTTAAAATAAATCTCTGCTAATAATTTCAATATTTTTCTTACTTTCTCACAAATCAACTTTTCTGACATCTTTAAAAAAAGTGCTCACGTGTCCTTCTGCAACCACTTTTTCTCTGTCTCGATGATACACCGATAGCAAATCTTACCTACCATCTGAAAAAAAGAATTGGGGTTATTTTCACAAGCTGAAGGACAAATAGGCCTTTTATCAATGGCAGCAGGTCAGTTATAATCAGTTTCAGTTCACTGCTGCTAAAGACATAAAAATTCCTCCCTTATTTAGCTATATTGACACTAAATTTTGCCACTGCTTATGAAACCTAGGTTACTAGTCTCCCTTTTAGATCAAGGACTGAGGTCAATACCTTTAGCAGCAGCATTTATGGACAACTTCACATTGAAACTTTTATCTCTTAGTCATGGGTTTCTCTTTATTAACTGCAACCATTTGCCAATTTTTTCCTAATAGGATTAGTATACTGGGTTCACTTGACATCCATGCATGTATCACTCAGCTACATGAGTTAGACTTTTTTTTGAGACAGTTTGCCATTTCAAGCTATCTTTGCAGCCCTCCTTTGCTGCATCGGACATACTGCCTGCTCGTCTTACTGCATTAACTTTTCTCCCAGGTGGGCTATTTTTGTTACTTTTAAAATGCTACTAGTGGAGTTTTATGTCTATGTTTTTTCAAAGCTCCTTGAAGCGTTGTTTGTTTGTTTCCTTTGATCAAAGCGTATTTTCTACCTCTTCTCCCCCCAACCCCCAATATTTTCCTGATGTGCCAGAACAACTTGAAAAAGCACAAAGGAAAAAATGCTTCTCATAGCAAATAATAAATGGGGGGGGAGGAGGGTGGTGTTGGGGTGGGTGGGTGTTGTAAAGGCAACACAAAACTTACTCCTGTCAATCACAGAAAAATACTAAATGTCAACTATTTCCATAAAATCCTCCCGCCTGAAGCTGGTGGAAGATATTTCTTCTTCACACATTTAGACAGTACACAAAGCGTTTCACTTTTTAATCTTTTGGTCCTCTAATTACAACATCTCCCCCCCTCCTCTGCTCTTCCCCAGAGTGATGAGCCTGCTGCAGTTTTCCCAGGAGCATGAGTAATGGTTGGACAGTTGGTGTCTTAACCCTGCATTGTAGCTCTAGGTATCTCTGCACAGAGCTGAATGAGCCACACTCTCTGAACTATCAGGGGGCCTCGTTTGTGTCCAATGAGCGTCTCCTTTGGCTCAGACCAAAGCTTTGGTATCCTTTAAGGCCCAAAACGGGTACTCACCGTATTCCAAGTGATCTTTTTCAAGTAGTTGTTTGCCTGCTGTTAGCTGACACACTCTCTTATGAGTTATAAAATCACCATCAAACACTTTGAGCTTCACGATTTGCTTTCTCGGTAGCTGCTCTCTGAGAGTTAATGCCACCATTCCTGTTAATCCACTGCCTTTTGCATCTGGTTCCACTTAAAAATTAAGGAAGCATTTATCTGCTTTAATCCCATTCACCATCCACTGCTCTTAAAAGGGTCCCTGTGAGTTTGCAGCGCCCTTGTGAACAGGCAGCTCCAAGAACGCGTGCACGCTGCTGATTCATGCCAAGTGATAAATTCACTGCTGATTCTTGTACTTTGTTTGAAATGCCAAACATCATCTCTGCCCAGCGTGTATGCATCCCCAGATTGTGCGAGCCTTCCTCTTTTTCCTTTATCAAATCCGTCAAACACTGTCCATCTCCTAAACAAGGCAGGTGAAACAGTGAGTCCCTGTCATTGCACAGATAATGCTGAGTACCCAGGTACTCAGGAGAGCTTTCTCCCAGATCTTATGATGGTGTGATCTCTCCCCAAAGTGAAAGATGGTGTTTCACCCATGAAACACTGACAAATTTGCTTGTTTTCATCTTCTTTTTGCAGAACTTGTTTAACAGTGTATTGCTTAAGGGCTTAATTTTTATGTGGAATACAGCTCTTCGCAAATTACTATAATATACTTTAAAGATTATTTCCATCTATCCAAGTTAAATAGAAATACTTAAAACCACCAAGTATTCAGATGTAGCTCTGGTCAGAAAGGAGGCTATTTTCAGACTTACAGTCCTGGCTTTGCTTTCTTGCAGATACTGAATTACAAGCTATTAAAACCTTCATTTGTCAGTCACAGCCCCAAAGGTCTGAAGCACAGCTTCTGAATTTTACCCTGTTCTTCTACTAATTGTTTCCTGAGTTAATTCTGCTCCTGGTACCATACACTGCTCAGTTATCACTCGCCACTCTGGGAGGTCTGGCCCAGCTACGCAACCTTATATAAATGTGAACCTTTGTGAAAGACAACCAGAGATCCTCCCTGTCTCAGACCAGAGCCCCACAAAAGTCCAAGATCGTCTGCATTTAGGAAATCCCAGAAGTTCAAATATGTGTAAATCTTCTAGCAGAAGGGAGGAGGTGAAATGAAGGAAGAAGAGACATGAAGGGAAAGATTAAAATAAAACAACAACAACAACAACAAAAAAAAGAAAGGGACAGAGAGCTGGAAGCATGGGGAAGATGGACAAAGCAACAGAAGATGAGAGAAAAACGGTAAAGATGCAGAGAGACAGGAAAATATGAGGTAGACACCTTTAATGACCTCCAACGGTCTACAAAGTTTTTACTTGATTAGCAGATCCTTGTAAGAAAGAATGCCATTGGAAGAATGCTACACTACAGAAAAGCTAACAAAAAGTTAATTATCTGTTGTCATCTGGAGTTTTCAAAGTTTCTATTTATGAAAAGTACACAATGTAAGTGCACAGTTTCAGATAATCATGTAATCGGTGGCTATTTCTAATTAATGTTATTTGCAAAAATGTAGGAAAATACTGTGATCGTCTATTTTCCTTCTCATAAACGAATCACTGATAATGCCCCCACTATGTAATTAACATCATGGTCATTCTACAAAACCTGCAAAAACCATCATGACAATGAAGTTAATTCTGACCACATGTGAAATATGTGGGGCACAGACTCATGTATCTTCCTGTAGCTCTCATCTTCTTAGTCCGAGTCCTGCTTTAGGCTGTGAACTGTGTTTAAAAACATTTTCAGACAGATACTTGATCGTGGGACTAAACTAGCAGCATACACATAGGCAGTCAACTACAGAACTCAGTTTACTATTGCTATGAGAGTTCAAGGAGAGACACAGGTGTGAATACTCCTTTGATCCTGAGATGGCTGAAAGCCCTCCATATTGCACATTACTTGCATGCTCCGTATTTTGAAATACATGATAAAATGGACATAGACTTTCAAACCGATCAATAACGCACAATTAAAAATCTGCATTTCATTTCCAATAGTATCACTGAGTAGACCTCACGAGGCAATTTTCAGGTCACAAGCATTATTACCTCCAGTGCGCCTAAATATAGGTCCCTTTTAAAATTTATTAATCCCTCTTTGAAAACAACATCTGCATGAAATAGTTCACCTTAGCAACTTCCGTTCACTGGGTGAGGCTTCTTTTACACTATGGTACCTCTGACACCAAAGCTGAATCTAAACAAGTTCACTGATAGCACACTGGCGTGCTAGCTTGAGACCAAAACCTGCCCTGTGTGCATCATTTTCCAAGAATAATCCACAACAAAACTAGAAGACCAAATATATGCACTTGACTCTGCTCTTGACAGGCACTGCTATAGTGACCAGCCACCATCTCTGCACATCTGACTAGATAAAGGCTATGAGAAAACATAACCTTTCTTGAAAATTCAGTTAAAAAGAAATAGAAAACCATTTTCGACAGACATAACAATATTACTACTACTTTTTGGGTTTTTTTAACCTCAAGGAAAATAGCAACCACAAATATCTATAATGTAAACACAGGTACAGAAATAATTCATCATGGATTATATTTAACTTTTTAAAAAAGTAACGCTAAAATTTGAACTGCATGAAATATTCTAGTTCTGTACTTGTCAATAAATCTTCATGTGATGCACCTATGTCTCTATAGCTCTTTACAGCTCCTTATATTCTACCTATTTAATAAGCTGTTCTCTCTTCTTTATTGCAACAGTAAACATATTCCTCTTCTATTTCTTGTAAAATTGAGAATGTATAGGGAAAAAGTGCTACCAGATTCTAACCTTGATTGCTGTCTATATATAAAGCTATACTCTCTCCTCCATTTTACATGCAAACACACTACCTTTTTCAATTTTATGTTCTTATGTATCTATACTCTGACATTAGTCCAAGTATTCTTTTTTTGGTTACCGATGGCAGTATCTGTTTTCATTTTGTGGTTGTAAATATTTTAATGAAATCTAAATATAAGAAAAGGAAACTAATATTCCTCTTTACCACCACATTTTAAATAATTAGGGAAAAATATCTATTTTTATTTTAATCTCTTTCATACCAAGATTCATAGCCTAACCACCGAATATCACCGTTAACATCTGCATCTATTCTTTATTTCTTCCTAACTAAGATAAGTTCAACTGTCTTGTCAATGAAACTTCATCGAGAACATTTTAAAGAATCATAGAATATCTCAAATTAGAAGGCACCCATAAGGATCATCGAGTCCAATTCCCAAGTTGTCAAAATAATACTTTAATCTGATGGGTGGCTTTCAAACAGTTAACAGATACTATATACTGTAACCTGCAACATAAATTATTGCTCAAATGTATTTGCTGAAGAGGTTTTAAATCTTGAATAGATTCTTTAAGCACTGAACTCAATATTTAAATTCACAGAATTAAATTAATTTTCAAATACTACACCTAATACTGTGAAGAAGCCTTCATCTAACACCACCATGTGTTTCTTGTCACCTCTGTTAGCACATTTTTGAAATGACTGGGAAACCATCCTCCTTTTTCTTGCAAGAGAGAGATTGAGTTTGACTTGCGTTACATGGACAGTTTGGGCTATATATGCTGGGTGACAGGTATAATACTTTTAAAGCTACTGTTTTAGAGCTAATTAATACATTAATAGAAGAGAACTTCCATCCTTTGGGACACATATTGTAAAACACAAAGTCATTTCCTTCCACCTGCCTAGACTGGACTTGGCTGTAATTTCTATAACAGCATTTATGCATACCATCTTCGTCTGTCTGGATAATGGTCTCCTCGCTCTCCTTCCTCCCTTCTGGGTTGGTTAAGATCATTTTGAGGCTGACATTCGTGTATGGAGGCAGGTGATCCACAACGTGCTGGGGTGCTTTGGGGTCCATGTCCAAGCAGTCCGCCTTGCTCTCGTTGTGTCCGCAGAAGTAGTGGTAGCATATAGTGACATTGAAAGTGTGGCAACGAGTGATGTTGTAGCCCAGAGATTCCCAATCCACAGCAATGTGTCTGGCCTGGATCTCAGCAATCTTCAATGTTTTTGGTGTTCTCATAGGTTCTAGAAAACAGAATATAATAAAGAAAAACATTGTTAACATTCTTCATCCTTGCACTGAACTGTAACAGGTAAATGATGTCTCCAGGAATGTGAAAGCAAAGGAGATGCCCAACAAACTCAGGCTTATTACTGGAAGTATCATCCTTTGTACAAGTACCCTGAAGGGAAAAAACCTGCCAGTCTCTGTTTTTTTACTTCATTCTTTTCTGGCCTCTCTTTGCAGGTTTCAATCAGTGGTTAAGACTTAGCAACAGTGAGAAAAAGAACTGCTAATTAACAGTGCAGCGATTCAAAGCAATTGAGAATACAGGCAGCAGATGCAAGAAGAGTGACCAAAAGGCCACCCAGCTGTCACCGCTGGCTTCCCTTCTTGATTACCCCCTTACCTTTTTTTTTTCACCTGCGTAAATTACATAATACCTCATAATGGTAAAGAGTCAACATTCACTACACTATGATTTATCATGCCACCAAGCAATACTGTATACTAATTATACTAATTACCTTACTAAGCTAGCAGTTACAAAAATGATGCAGATATTAATTAATGTTTATTATTTTAGTAATGAAGCTATTCATTCAAGCAAAACCCCTCAGAAATATTACCAAAGATGCTTTTGGATATTCCCATTGTATCCTGCTTCTTTCGGATCCCCAAAACTTTGCCTGGACATTGCTCTGAGCTGGTGACCTCTGACCTGCTACCCAAGCTCCGCGGCTCTTCACACATGCATTTCCACCAGCAGAACACATGATGCTCCCCAAGCTGTCATCAATCCTTCATTGTCTCTCTAGTGCATTCATTCCTCATGCAAGACTAACTTTTATCGTCAAACTTAATTAAAATGATTACACAATGAAAATCATGACCATGACTATATATACTAGAGTTTCACTGGAAATATACCAAGGGGATCTTTATACTCTGCTAATACCTCCTTCTTCACCAGAGGGAATAAAGCCTGCTGTAGGTACAGCTTCAGCCTCAATGTCCTTGCTGCTGTAAGGTCAAAACAGTTGAGATTATTCACGGAAGTGAAATATAGGATTTCTCTTTCTGAGCATAACAGTTCTTTGTAACTTGCATTTATTAAACGAGAGTCCCAACCAGGCTAACAACAAGCCAAAAGCACAGATGGTATATTGAAATAAGGAAATGTGAATCAGTGTAATATATTCAGCACGTAGTTTGCCAGACAAACTGCAAACATTTAGCTTCAAACATCAAAACAACCAAATTCTAAATATAACATAAAGGTATTCCTAGTAACACGATGAGTGTTAAGGATTATAAATTGTGCCTATTTGTTTCCATGATCTATCCTTTCCTTTCTGGATTTTGAACAAGCGTGTTCCCTTTGCCCTTAAGTACCGATTTATCATATATATGGCAAAAAATACAAATGAATAAGTAGACTTCCTGGGCAGTAGCTTTCTGAATGTATTGTGTACTTTGACAGTAGAGATCTGAAGCTGAAAGATAGCATTGAAAAGGTCCTTGAGAAATAAGAGACTTGAAGAGAAGGAGGAAAAAAAGGGGTTTTATAGAGTAAACAATGGTTGGTGCTTTAGCAAGTACAGACAGGTGTGAGGCAGTCATTTAAAAAAAAAGTAGGAACACAGTAGATCTACAGAAGGAGCTGCTAAGAGTCTTCAAAGAATCAGTATTTCCTTGGCTACTGCAAGCACTTAGAAAAAACCTGAACACAGTCAGGTGTCACAGAGGAAGAGAACTGCTAAAAGAGGAAAAAAATATATACATTATCAGACTTTTTCTCATATGAATGACAGTGAAAACCTAGTTATACATACTCTGATTTAGAGTTTGAGGCCTAAAAGAGTAAACATACCAAGGAGGTTTTGTATTATAGGCTTATTTTTCCTTCTAAAATGGAATGATTCTTCTCATTTTAATAATTTCCTCTTTATTCTATTAATCCAGGTTGTGCCTTCAACCACCCACACCAGAGATGGACTTCAAACCTGAATTAAAAATTTATTGGAGTCTCTAAAATAAACACAACATAATACATATTGTCTGGCCATGAAGGTTGAAGCTATTAATGTTTGAAGCTGACTAATCAGCAGCAGAAAATGCATTCCATTTTCATCTTGCTTCTTTCATGACAAGACTTAAACTGCGTTCACGCTATGCTGTGCAGCACTTTCAAAAGAGAAGAAAAAAAAAAGCTTTGTTAATCTTAAAGAAAAATTATTTTACAATTCTATGCAAATTTTACAAATGTGTCACAGTATCAGAGGAGACATTGAAAAGCATCCTTTATTCACCTGTCAAAAAGGAAAGAATGAAAGACAGAGTGTGATCTCGCTTTCTCACAACTATTCCCTTCTTTGGCAGAAATTAAACAACTTCTGCAACATTGAGATGGTAATTAAAGTCTGCAGAGTCTCTCAACAGCTTTGGTAAAGTCTGCCAACTGTCCCACTGCTCTTAAAATGATGCTTTAAAAACACAATTTTACTCTCACTTCTGGGCAACATTTGTCTTGGGGATCTCTAGAGGTAAAGAACAATTGTTTTAAACTACCACACCACAAAGCCTCCATCTGTAACACCTCAGTAGAAAGCAATCTTCAAATAATTATTTTTCTCAGATAAAACACTATTGAATTTTTGAGTAGGCTTCCCAAAATCTCAGCATCTAATTAATAACAACTTTGTTCTCAATGGGGGCAAAAAGTAGTGCTCATCTGCTGTTTTTTCCTTTTCCCATCACACTTTAGGGCTTGCATTTTACTGAAACATTTCCTTAATCCTACTGGGATTTAATTTCAATTCATGTGTTCTCTTCTGATCTCTGGATACCTTTTCAATTCTGCTAATCCCAGTAAATCAATTTACATCTTGTCTTCCCAGTTGTTGTTTTCTCACCTTTCCTCTTTCTGTCACATCTAGAACTTTTATCCAAAATACATGGACATTCAAGCCCATGACTTCTCGCTTCTCTGTTGAATTACTCATGTCAAATCAGCACCCTATGTCAAAGAGGGAAGAAATAAGACTCAAAATCTCTGTTCATTCCTTAACCTGTCAGCTGGAGTTTCAATAATAATGGCAGGAAGCACTTAATATTTTCCAAACATTAATCTACCAATTACCCCTAGGAGACAGGTAAGTGGTGTTGATCCTTCTCTTTGAGGAGAAAGAGACACAAAAAGGTTAATAGCTTGTTCAAAGCTACAAGTTGATTTACTGCTAGGGCCGTAAGAAAACTGAACGGTAGCCCAGCTCCCAGGTCACCTGCGCTCTGGCCACCAGACAGCACCGGCAAGCAGCAGTGATTCAGAGAGCTCATTTACACTTTATTCGCCAGTGCTTCCACAGAAATGCTAACTCTGCTCTGGAATCCTAGTTCTTTTTCAAAAGAGTATTTGCAGATTTTCTTAGAACAATCTTGAAATGCTAACAGTGGCCAGACACTAAGTAAGTATCTGAGCATAAGGACAAGTTATTTGAAAAATGATAGTTTGGTTTATTCATTTTGAAAGATTTCTTGATTGAAAGCTTGGAACTTGAGTGAAACAGCATTTTTTTTGCATTAGATGTTGTATTTAAAATTTTGGGAGGATGTATTCATAATTTATTTTTTCAAGTCTTTTTCTCCAGCAGAAAATATATTTAAGACTGGAGGAAGTTCCTTGTGGTGACAGTAGAAAGCACGCAGGGCTTCTGCTGTTGCAGGAAATTCAATATCCTGTAACTGTATCACATTCTCAAATGCAAACATCCTGAGTGGCAAAGTCACATCTACCAACAGAAATACGGCAACGAGGCATATGGAGGATTTGGTGGTGGTGGTGGCAGGGTTGACCTTTAGATCCTCCCAAGCCCCTCTGCTGATGGCAGGCTCCCTTCTGCCAGACCCTTCCTGCCCATGGGCTGCTGCTGCCACCTCTACCCCATTCCCACCTCTGCTTACGGCCAGCTTCTCTCTCTGCCCTTTGCTCTCAATGCCTGATAATATGCAGCTCCATTATCTTCCTCCTCCTCAGCCTCTCTTTATCTCTTGGCAAACGGATACTACCAAGTGCTGACGCAGATCCATCATCTGATCTGACTGTTTTCACTCTCACTGAACCAATTAAAACCAGAGGCATTGTGAGAATATCAAAAGAACATAAAAACACCCCAGAATAATAAAAGAGATCTCTACACTTATACAGATTACTAAGTCCTCATTTCTTATCCAGAAACCACATTAAGTCAAAGAACTACATGCACGTGGCACTCACTCACAACAATTTATGGATCAAGAAGATTTAACCCAACTTTATGCGATAAAATAAAGAACAGCTTTAGTAATTCTCCAAAGGTTAATAATCCAGGGATAGATGGCAAAAGGGGCTGAACCTGTTGACCCCATAGCACCTCTCAACTGCAGGATGATTTAATAAGACGCTCCAGATAACATAAAATGAAATTCAATTTCTTTAGTGCTTGATAAGCAACACGTGATACAACAGGTCACTATCAGAGCCTCTTTGTAGAGATTATCTTCACTTACACAGAGATGGCACTGAAAACAAAAGCCTTCACAGTTGCAGAAGCAGCAAGGTGAGAGCATGCATTTCCTCAGAACCTATTTTTAATAATAAGTATTACCCTGCTGCCAAATCAGAGACAAACAGATGTCCTGAAGTTGTGACAAAAAATCCCATAAAATGAGGCTAGTGAAGCATGACAAGTCCTTTGCTGTTGCTGCCTTTCCTCAGAAATCCTATATGTTGATTGCAAGGCACAGTTTCATTTCCATTTACCTGGCAGGGGAGGGGGGACTAGATCTTCTGACCAGCAGACAGAACACACGTTTGTTTGCAAGAAATGGGAAACAATCCAACAAATTTTAAAGCACAAACATTTCAGATAAAGGTGATGCTTCTTGAACACCACCATATACTGTCAATATACTGTCTGTGCATACAATTCTTTAATTGGGGTTGGTTTTCGGATCCTTCCCCCCGCCCTTGAACTCCTTCTGGTATGGCATTACACTTAGGAGCTGACTTAAAATTTCTGCTTTAACCACACTGACTGAAATTCATAACAAGTTTGAGAGTGACCCAGGTCGCCTTCATTGGTGACACAGGAAGCGAAAACTAACTGGACTTGGAGGGTGAGTTAATGCATAAATTTGCATAAGGTTTGAGGGCACTGCAGAGACATGTGGGGCTTATATTAAATAAAAACTCTGTCATACATTTGCTTTTGTATGTCAATTACTAAAGACGTAGAGTAAATTTGGTTTAAGATAGTAACCCTGTAATTTAAAACACAGTGTTTCTCACAGAGGCTCCTTTAATTATCTTGCCCTTACATTTGAAAACAAAAATGACATAGAAGAAAAAGAAGTCCTCATTTTTCTGCTGATATTCCCAGTTTGAACAGCCACTGGAATTCTGCAGACTCTTCTTCTATGACAACATGTGCCTCTCTGTCCTGTGGCTTCTCCTGACCTTTCCAGGATAGGTCTCTCCTTGGCATGTGGGAAATAAAAGAGGATTATTCTAAGATGTCACTCTGGCTCCTGCTGCTTCCTCGGTTCATGCAAGGTCCTACAAAAACAAAATGTTCCCAAAACTCAAAAAAAAAAGTTAGAGTCCTGCTGCTGTGAAGCATTCTGCTAAAAAGACCCCTGATAAGAGCATGGAAGAATGGTGTGAGTGAAAAAACACCAAAGGAAGTACAAGCTAAACCAGAACAGCTGTCAAATGTGCAGTAAGAAAACAATAAACAAAGGTTCCTCACCTTGCAGTTGAAATGCAGTTGCATTACTCTCAATTATTACCTTTGTTATTAGTGAATGATGAATCACGTAGAAAGGTTCTATAGAGATACTAAGTTACCTCACATCATAAACTTGGTTAAGATTGCTGTATACAGAAGTGTATCACTCATTGAAAAGGACTGGACTAGAGTCTCACATTTCAACAGACAACCAAAATCTAAGCAAGAACTGTGTGCATTGACTGTGATCACTTCTGCACTTCTGTGGGTGATCCACTGCCTGTCAAAGGAGCATCGTATAGTTATGTTATGAACAAAGCTAACAAAAATCCCTAGGTAAATGAGCTGTCCTAGAATATCCATGATGAAACTCCTGTGTTTCAAGGATTATTAATCTACAAATCCAAAAGAATTTAGTTCAGACTAACTCCCAATAACTCCATTATTTAACAATATGATGATACTACAGGAAGACTCAATTTATTCAGACATCCTAAGAATGCCATGCATTTCAGTCTTATTTCCTTGAACCAGTCTGTCTTTATGACAGAACAATTCTTGTAAATTGTATTCAGGTTTCTTGTCTGTAACTCTGGCAGATTTTTGACCATTTCTAAGTAGAGTTAAAGGACAGCTTAGAGTTAAAGGCAAAAATCAATTAACAGCACTGGCCTCAGTCCTTTAACAACTATTTAATGATAGTTCATGAACTACTTATCTTCAGCCAGGGACTCTTTCCTACCTACTTATGTGTATTCCAAGCCAAACCCGCACAACATCATATTACCAACTGGATCAATATAGACTTTTCATATGTTATTGGAATAAGTTATTCCACATATTCCAGTGTTGGAGTACCTGCGTTTCCTCATACTCAGAATGTACAAAAACCAGGACACCTGTCATGTACGTAAACACAGGTTGGAAAGTCTAACTGAGGTACTCGGGGGTTTTTGGTTTTGGTGGGGTTTTTTGTTTTTTGTTTGTTTTTTTTTTTTCCAAATCTAGTTCCATGTCAGCAGTTTACAGGCCTGACTTTAGGCAGCCAAATTTGAAAACTCAGGCCTTCCATCTTTTTAAACTTAGAAGCATTAAGAAACAGTGAACATCAAAGAAAGAGAAATCAAAAGAAGTTGACAGAAGTCATACAATTTGAAGTAATTTCAGCAGTCTGACAGAAAATGAAAAATTAACAGGTACATATTCCCACAATAAAAATCAAAGGGATTACTGGGCATGTCCTTTCTCAGATGTGTAACACATACAGAATACAAAACAAATATGGATGAAAACAGAAAAAGAATCCACTTTGTGTACATTAGTATGTCCATCTATTTGTCATGTGAAATATGAACCCAGAATAAATGAAACAATGGCATTTACACTGTACTAGCACTACAGATTTATTTTGTTGCAAATGAAGATTATAATGCAATTGCATGAAAATCTATGAGCTTTTTCTCTTTTCACTTCATCTAGCGACTGACTTATTAAACCAGTTTACAAATTTCTTATTGACCACATACCTCAGGGGAGCTGAAGAAAACATCTGAATTATTACATAGATAATCAGCTGTACTACACTAGCTTCAGTAGCAATGAGGGGATATTCAATATATTTTAGGATGTATCTTTTTGGATGCAAAATATAGCTGTCCCTGCTTCAGAGGTATAGTAAAGAGATGAATATAACTGCACTACTGACAATTATTTGCTCATTCCCTCTTGATAGTATGTTTATTCTGTTGCTTCCATGCATGATTAACAGTTTGTGCATCCTTAGCATGTAATCAATAGCTGTGAAGTCTTGTATTAGCTTTAGAGATTAGACATCCCTTGACAATAAATTCCATTGATTTCTCCAGTTTAGCTTAGCTGCAGAAATCCACTTTTTTTTCCTTTTTTTTTTTTCCTCTGAGTTTAAATTAAAAGGATATATAGTCTAGGAGGAAAGAGGAAAAGCTGGCATGACCTCTTTCAGCTCATTCCTCCAGATGAACAAAACCTATCTGGTGGCGTAAAACATGAATCAGCGTGTCAACAAGCATCAGAGTGCAAGAGTAAACACAGGGAAAGCCTGACATTACAAAATTCCTAGGAAACCTGTCCAGGACTGCAACGGTGAAGTTTAATTGTATAAAGTCAGTTACAAAACTAATAGTGATGGGGAAAAAAATGAACCTTTGACATAAATATTAGTGACATGGATATATTAAAACAGAATGGAAGACTCATCATCTAAAACAATAACAATTATATTATAAAGAATATATTAAAAAAGAATATATAATATGTATTTACACACACACGTATATACTTTTTACCCACCTTACAAACTTTTATTTGAATATAAATCACCAGGTTGCTTAGATGATACATTTTTCATTTCTCTCCAATGCACATTCATAAACACCTTTTTATGGTTTTGTTTACAAACAATATATGTGGGAGCTTAGGATGTTATGAGTATTATGCAAAATGCTTACATTGGAGTAGTGTGAACAAGCAAAACAAGCGTTTTCTATGGATATCATTAGAGCTTCAGTTCCTTTCTCCTGTATATAAAAATTTCAGTCCTCCAAGTCAGGCAGCATACAAAATGAAGTGACCAAATGTGAAACACAGTCCGTAATAAATAAATAGTAAGCACAGAAGAGAGACTCGGACTGTGAATAAAGCTAGTGCCACATTCACCTCTGATGACTAAGAATTGAAAACTGCAAGAAGTAATCACAATAGTCATTTATAACTTTTACATATATGTGTGTGGCTACACACACACACAGAGATACTTGCACACGTATGCGCGTACACATGCATTTCCCCACATGCAGATAAAACACGCAGCAAAATGCATCCTCTCTCTCTGCACACCTACTGAAACATTCTCAATCCAATTTGCTGCCGGTCCTATTTCGCCCCATCTGGTTCCTGCAGCCCCTGGGGCCCTGGCTGAAACCACCTACCCTCCAGCCCACTCCCCGCAACCAGCAAAGCCTGGAATTTCAATCTGGATCGTAGCCCATGAACTCACCCTTCCAACGGTGTGTTTGTATGGTAAAAACGAGTAGTAACTGTATGTTCCACTTTGCTCTTGCTCCGCCCCTTTCCCCAAATCAATATACACCTATATATATGTCATACTATGTATATATCGTGTAGTGATATGTATCTGTCATGTAACGTATATGATAAACCTCGGCTGAAACAAAAATTCATGAAGTGCCTTAAACCCAGAAATGATACTGTATCGTATAATGCATCTGTTGTCTGTCTCTTGTCCTGCCAATGAGACAATTCTGGTATTTATCTTTTTTTTGACTCCAAATGTCCAAACTTGGGGCTTCTGTTGTACAGAAAAGTTTTCCTTAACCAGTTGGAAATTTATTTCATGAATTGGCTTTATTTTCTTCATTGGTTCATATAAAGTTATGAACACAAGTTGAAAATACAGGAAAGCTTGTTTTCTTCATAAATGCAGTCAAAAATAACACAGGTGGACAAAAAAGAATTCCTCTGGCATTAAAATCTTATAGAAAATCAGAAACCGTTTTCAAAGGTAATCAGAACTCTAAAAATGCTGGTAAGGTGGCAAACAGCAAATTCTTTTTTAAGTTAGATACCTGATTACCATGAATTTTTACTACCTTTGAATTTCAATGAAACTTTGTTACTTAAGTCACTTGGCCACCTGTGAAAACCTATGTACAGCTACAAACCTTCTCAATCTTTTTTTCACTGACCAATGCCAAGTAACTATCAAAATGTAATACCTATCCCTGCATAAGGAAACCTTTTTCCTTATGCCTCCAGCACACCTTAAGTTGCTATTTCTTTACAAATATTTTATACGAAAAACTTTCTGTGCATTTTAAGCAACCTAATGTCTATTGAACTGTCCCTTGATGTAATGATGAGGAAAAAAAAAGTATTCTTGAGTAAATGGGCAAAGCACTGTTTACAATTTGCTAATGGAACGGTCGTGAAATATTAATTAGAAAATACAGTCCAAAGTTGTTAATTTTCAAGGGAGTTGGGTTTTTTTCTTTCTTTTTTTTTTTTTTCCTCCCTGAAAACTTCTTTAAAATGTTTGTTTTCAGAAAGGAAAATTATGATAAGGAGTATTTGCTTTTTACGTCGACTTGTGTTGTCTGGGCAGAATTCACATGGTATCATTTGTCTTTCCTACCACCCTCTGGCTACAAAGGTTTGCAAGGCCATTTTGGGAACTGGGACCTAATACTGCAAACCTTTTGTTCCTGGAGCTGGCTTCTCAAAAGGAGCAGAGCCCTGTAGAAGTGAGCTCACGGGCACCTCTCCTCTACCGTGAAACAGGGTCCTTGTGACAAAGAATGCAAAAGCAAAAATGCCTTGCTTGCAAACAGAAGCACTGGCAAGCTGGGGAAGTGCTTTCTAAAATAGGCTGTGAAATCTAAAGAATATATTTCTATTTAATATTTAGCTGCATAAAACACTGTAAAGAAATTGCCCTGCTGCTTTACTTTCAGCCAGCTAGTTTCACAAAGCTATTGTTTCCTGTCTAAGCAGAAACTTGGAAAACATAAAATAACTCACTACAGTGAAACAAGGTAACTTATTTTAGAAATAATTTTCTCTTTGCAAACTTCCTCTGAACACTTGTTGTTTATTCCATGATCCCAAGACACAAAAAAGCTTCTAAAAAATGACCCCAGAGTACTTTCAGTCGACAGCAAAGCTGGATGAGTGAAACAGAAAAAGGTGGCAAACCCAGCAGCTTACTGGACGCAGCAAAAGAAAAATAATTTTAGATGCTGTTGATAGTAACTTATTCTCCTTTGAAAATGAGGTGTTTTTTCTAAAATGTGACTAATTAATGAGCAATTGATCTGGCTTTATACAGAACAGATGGTGCAAACCCAACAAACCTAGTTTTCATCTACATGCAAATGTAAAGGATTAGGTCTTCACTTGCAGGAGTCACCACTCTTTACTATGTGTTTTCTTATTCTAGATACCCATCTAGAGATCCATCTAGTTCAAGCTGTCAGTCATATTCAATAATTTTACCACATTTTGACTTTCAAAAAGATGTTGTACTAGCACAGTTGTCTTGGCTTCGCTGTTACTGCAAAGCAACTGCCGACGTGCTACTCCGACCAGCACTACTCTAACAGTCACCCAAGAGAGTGTCAATCATGCCTGCTGAGTAAGTGGAGCATTAAATTATTTTTTTATGCCTATGTTGTACATGCTGAATCACTGTCATCATACAATCACAACAGAATACAAAAAGGAAAGGCAGCCAATTAGTCAAGTCAAGGCCACACAGGCGAAAGCAGTATTAATTTGGAAGTGCAGGCTAATTGCTGGACACCAGCATTATGTCACTTAAACTAGATTTATTGCTGAGTGTAATAAATGCTTAAGAATAAAAAGAACAACAAACCCTTCCTCCCAGCTTATTACTGAAAGGCTTTAAAATTCTCCCGAGTGTCTGTTAGGCAATTTTAGAGCTAGCATCTCTCTTCTACACTTGTTTTTTTTTTACATGTCATCTAACTGTTAACCTTTTGGAGACTGGCATAATAAGCATACATGCAATCTACTACCATCCCCTCTTGTCACCACAATCAACCCACTAGCTCATAACCTTTATCGACAACCATGATAATTTGAAGGAATAAGAATCTGCTGTAGAATGTCTAGAAATATAAAATTCCTCAGAGGTGGTTTGAAGACTGTTATGACTGGTAATGAAATTATTTTTTTACTTACGTATCTGATTCTTGACAGCTTTTTGCTTTCCCTTTTGTGGTTGTTCTATTCATATTCATACCCATTCATACCAGATAGTGATGCCAGCCTTAATCTCCCACTGGACATGATCTCCACAACAACCTTCTCCCTTTCTCCTTGACTTGAACCTTAAAGTTACGGCAGCTCTTGCCTTTCCAAGCTCACCTGCTACTTCAACATTTAGGCAAAATTATAACAGTATTATTAATTTGAGCTATGACACAGACGTGTGCTAACAGGAAGAAAACAACCACCAAAAACCAAGCACATGTTTGCCTTTCCCAGCAGCCCTTCACTTGTTGCTTTTGACTTTGATATCTGGAAGACAGATTGAATCATGGCATCATAGAACACTTCAGCTTGGAAGGGACCTCTGGAGGTCATACAACCCAACTTCCTGCTCAAAGCAATTATATCAGGTTGCTGAGGAACTTGCCCAAGCTATTTCTGAAGATCTCCAAGGAAGAAGATTCTACATCCTCTCAGAACAGCAGGCATGGAAGATATATAGGAGATACAAATGCAACTTCAAGGCTTGAGCTGATTTCTAACTATCTGGTGTTTGGAACAAGACAGAAAAGCAGAGAATTCCACAATTACCTAAAAAACCTCAGAATTTTTTGAAGCATGATTCACAAAATCTGGCACTGACCTCTGTTAGATGGCAAGACTGCAAGTACTTCACTTAAATTTCACCTTGCTTCACCTTGTTTGACATACAACTTTGCAGTTTGCAGAATATCAGAGGCATTGCTTCCTATAAAAGATATTATTTTTAACTGCAGTATTTAAGTTAAATGTGCAAAAAAAAGTTGAATAGAAGAATTCAGCTCTCCTCTTTGCAAACCACCAATCAATCTACTGTACTCTGCTCTGCACATTTTCCACTGTTATTTAGAGATGTTTGGCAAAGGGCAGCTGTCTAAACAAAATGGGTTGGGGTTGTCCTGTTTAATAACCCTTAGGTTACTATACATACCTACTAGAAATTAGTTGCTGGGTGGTTTTTTTTGTTTAGAGGGATTTGGTTGGATTTTACTTTGACTGGACATTATAATAGAACCCAAGAACAGAACTCAATCATCACAAGTGCGCATTGATGCATCTAAGTACATTGCCTTTACTTCTTAATGAAATTAAAAGATGGGAATGGCCAATAGTTTACATCTGAATGCACTGTGCATAGAAGCTGAAGTTTTGACACCCAGACAAAACCATGCATACCAGAGTCTTGTAAGAAACTGGCTAATATCCTTACGCTTTTCTGATCTGTACTGTCATTGTAATCACTAGTATGATTAATGAAATTTATGCCTTCAGTCTGTATTCTAACTGCTATAGTACCATGGTAGTGCAGTGCTCTTTTCACCATTACAACAAAACGAGTAATCTCCATTAAGTAGTTTTGAGCGAAGGCTTTATACAGCGATTGAAGAGGCTGATAGAATATATGATTTTCACAGCTAAGCATTTAAATCAAGCCAGTTAGTGAGAGGGTGAACTAGTTTATTTAATAACGAGGTCTACCATCAGATATTTCTGCCAGGGCTGCAGGACTGGCTTATCTAAGTGACACATAGTCTGCAGGAAAGGGGGCATATACTCTGAAAAGGAAGAGCACAGGTTGTATTTCAAGCATAACTCCTGAATGGTTTCAGAGAAAAAGTCACCACAGCTATAGAAATTTCTAAGCAAAGAATGTAATCCATGATCTACTTGCAGTTTGGCTCCCAAGGCATGTGTCCCTCAAGAAACACATCCAGTAGGCATTCATCCCAAAGGGACAACAGACTGCTTGTCTTCTTTTGGACACAAACGGTACTGCCTAGTTAAAGCAGGGCATACAAAATGAAGTTTCCTTCATTTGCTGAGGAGTTTGGTGTTTTGTTTTTTTTTTTAGCTACTCTCCATTTAAATTCAGATTTTTTTTTTCTAGACACAAAAATCCTCAAGGAAATGTATTTGAAATGTCTGGCTGGTTTCTTTGTTGTTGCTGGCTCTGAACTCTCGTTCTTGCCCCGACCAGGCCATGACTGAGTAGCATGCTAGGAAAGCTGCTATCTGTCTTAGAAAGGATCCAAAATACTCTGAGTTGGTTTTAATTATTTTTATCATGATTATGATGATTTATGATGATCCTGCATCAATTCAAATTTACCTAAATATAAAATATCAGAAGAGGAAGTTATCCATAGACTCGGAAGAAATTAATTTATATTAAATAGCCCACAAATGAAACAGCTTTGTCTGTAACAGAACCGGTTGGAAACAGAGTTTTATGCAGCCTGCTGTTTACACAGTGGTTTAAAAGCCCGAGTATAACAATCAGCATTTGGCATTTGAGAAGGACATGTAATAAAGCCTAAAGATACCAGATTATATTGACAACAAAATGATACTGACTCCTTGCAAAGGTAAGTGAAGTTGTAAAATCTGCATTAGCTTCATCTGCATTTGAGTATGAAAATCCAACAACTTTCATTTCCTTAACATTCCTTGAAAAAAGACAAGAAGATGAGAAATCATTTTAATAATACTGTTATGAAGTAAAAACAAATGATGGAGCTGTAGCTACTATTACAATTATGACTATGTTTTAGTACCGCACAGCTGATAGCATTATGTGGCTTGTGCTACTGCTTGAGTTCAATTTCCTTCAGATAATGTATTTGGATTCCATAGTATGCCTCTTTGGTGAAACCAATAACTGAATCCAGTGGTAATTCCTCAGGGAGTTATAATTTATGGCAATTGTCTGTTTCTACCACTTTTCTCAGTAATTTGTTCCAATGATTAATAGCCTCACTGTTAAAGATAAATAAGCATGCCTTACTTCTAATCTGAATGAGCCTGACCTCAGCATGCAGCCACTTGAGGTTCTTACATTTTTCCTCCTCTAGAGGAAAGAGGCCTTTTGTACCTGGTATTATTTTTCCGCTATATACATACTGTATATTCACCTCCCACTTTATTTCTGATAGACTTAAAGGACTGAGATGTTTAAGTCACCTACTGTACGACTACATCTTAAGTCATGACTCTCTTTGTGGCACTTTCCTCCATTGCTCCCAAATCTTCATCAGTGTGTTGAAAGCACGGACACCAGATGTGCATGCAGTATATCAATATTGGTCATACCCATAAAAACACATCTTTACTCCTAGCTATGACCCTGATTTTTGTCATAGCACTACACAAAGAATTATTGCTGACTGCTGACCTATGTCCCCCCAAATTCTTTTTGGGTTTCTGTATTACTTCTTCCAAATACATGCATTTATTTACATTTGCGTGTTTAGTAAGCCATATTATCTATACTATCTCTAAACTATCAGAGGAGGGAAAAAAGCAAAAATCAAACCCCAAATTTAAATCTCAAAGCAAGTACAAAATTCTAACAAGTATAATGTCATCAACTTATACAGTGAGCTATCTCACCTTTGCAGAGTCTCACTTCACAGCTCAAAATGCAATTTTGCAAATGTTGCAAAAATGCATTTTGCAATCAAAAGATGCAAAAGATTAAAGGTAAACACAACAGGCTAAAGTGAAGGGCAGTAAACCTTATCTGCAAACATCTTTACTAATTTACTTTGCTCGTCGCCCAAAATGAAGACTATGTATACTCACATTTGTCTGAATTAAAATATGACAATTATGTCATATTATCAACTGCAGAGAAAACTAAAACAAAACCAGAAAAGAATGCCAATGCAGCAGGAAAGGGGGTTATGCTGTCTCCCCATATAAACAACACAAAAAAAGAAGTCATGCTTGACTGCAAAAAAAAATCATACAATTTTTTTCTTAAAGACTAGTGTCTCACTGAAAGTCACTGAAGCTTCCCCAAGGACAACTTGAATTAGAGTCAGAGGCCAAACGTAAAGACACCTCTCTGAAACCTAATCCTCTTACCCATTTAAAAAGCTCCTGCAGCTTCTGGTCAGGAAAACACACCACTGGGATTGCACTGGCAGTTTTGCTTGTTTTTCTTTAGTGTTTTCAAAACCAAGTAACTCAAATATCTGAACAAGTATCAAAACAACTAAAATAAAAGCAGATGGGTTCAGCTAATCTTCTCCTTTTGCCACTCTATATCAGATTTTCTCCCTTCCAAAATACTATCTTCTGGCATTATCAACATAACAGTGTTTAAAAGACAAAAATGCATTACAAATTTAAGTGTTACTTCTGTGGGTTTATACGAAAGGAGATTCCTAGTTGCTTGCTTTTCCACCATCCTTCTGAGCTACTCCTGTCCAGGCATGGATTTAGGTATAAGAATGAGCCCCCTGTCTTTTAGGACTTAGGCTGAGTCTGAAAGCATAGCACATTTGTTGACACCAGTATCCCCTAAGAACTAGCCAAATTTGTTCATAAATTAGCTCTACAGAAAAATTTAAGCAGTAAGTAATTAGAGCAAGGCAAGCATTTATGCATCGTTTGGATAAAACCAAAAAAGTCTTCATTCAGAAAACCATTTTACCAGAGCCTTTGTCCATCACAGAACAAGAACTCAGTGTCTTTCTGGACATGTCTGACAGCTTGCCAGGGTCTCCAGCAGACTCCACGCACCCGCTGCCTCTTCGCTTTCTCCTTAAACACTCCTCTTCCTCCTGTCCCACCTAGCTCCTTAATCCCCTATACTCCAAAAGTGCTCCATCTTAAAGGCTCAGGTGTGTTGGATTCTCCTACCACAGCTGAAAAAACTATTTCCATGCTCTTGATTTGATCTAACAATGTTGTCAGCAATTCCAAATACAGATACAGCAATTCCACATACTTGTGTCCCAAAGCAAGGCAAAAATAGAAGGTATTTTGCATTTTATTACTTGCAAACAAGAGATACAGAACCAAGACACTCACTGTGAACATAAAAATGTGTTTATAATCTTCACAACAATCAGAAAAGCATTTTAGAAATCAGGATTAACATACTTCAGATTCTGTACCTTCTTTCCAACAGTGCCAGGCCCTCTCCTACCTTCTCTGTGTTTCTCGGGCTTCGACCTGAATGGGGCATCCCTGAAGAGCTCATATCTTGTACAGACAAAAACAGATGGGATGCACCACTACCCAAAATTACGACTGGGATGCCAGTCTCCCATTCACCTCTGCCCACCTCCCTTCCACATCAAAATGAGACATACTAACAGGGAGGAAACATCTCTGGTCCGGACAGTCTTAGGCCTATGCTGCGCGAAGGAGTCGATTGCCGCCTCATCCACTTTCCTTTAGTCTTGCAACTGAATACGATAAATCAATAAACAAGCTGTTAAATTGATTTTTTTTTTTTGTCAAGACATTAGATGCTGAATTAACTAAGCCTTAAATAAAACAGAATTCCAGCAGAGAAAATTTCACAGTCTGAACTGAATTAACATAGTCAAAAAATTCCCCAAGTTTTCACCCTCTTCTACTTTACAGTAGGAGCTGAAGTCCAGGTAAATCAAGACAAAATCTCTAATAACGGCACACTACAAACTTTCCAAACACCTCAAGGAAAATCCTATGAGTTATGGTTACAGCTAATTCATAACACAGTACACAAATACTTTAAATTAATTTTTGTACTTTATTTCCCTCCTCACCTTTGAACTTCATTTGTTGATATACCAATAAACAACTAACCTTTAAAAAGCAGCTTTTGCAGTTCCACTGTAGACAATCAGTATATTAAACACTTATTATCACATTTATTATTTATCACATTTCAGAATCAACTACTTGCCATATGAAGGTGAAATATGTATTTCCATCTGTATCTCTCAGCTGTTTTACAGATGTGTCTCATGTCACGGTTATCAAATGTCCTGGAAAGCCTCCTCCAACACACTTTTGTATTTGTCACTGGCAATATCAACCCCCAGTTTTGTGTACGAATATTGCACAGTTAGCTTCTTTCTCAGGTGTGCTATACACAGATTAACTCAGTAAATAAGGAAAACATCAGAATTACTTCTTCCCCACCCCAACTACACAGAACAAAATAATACTTTGTAAAAACAATGTTTTGCTAAGAAAAAATCTAAAGATTTTTTTCACAAATGCAAGCAGATTAGTAGTTTTGTAATAGCAACAATGCACAGCATAGACATAGCAATCCATATTAAATAATTGTTATAGAAAATTCATTAATTCCCTGTAATAGTGCCAGAAATAATAAATCACTGTTAGAGCCCTGCTATTGTATTTTGAAAACTGGTTATGTTTTGCTAGCCAATTCTGTCTCTGAATATCAGCCTAATAAACCCAAACAAGTAAAAGGCTGAATGTTATTTTCTATTGCAAGGAATTTCTACCTAAACTATTTTTTTTTTTAAATAATTACTGGAGTTATAAAAGAAGTAAAACTACAATCTATATAAGACAAATACTCCAGTTCAGGATACACAGTACTCAAAATTAGTCAAGTGCTTCCTAACCCTGAAAGTGGGTTCAGCAGACCAACTCAATGCTAAACCAGTAGGAAACAATTGTCACTTAGCCCTGAATTACACAGCAATCCAAGTTGCTTAAACCAATCTTTTAATTGGTTAGTTCTACTATGTACCTAATGCATAATGAACCAGCTGCCCTCAACAGTTTATTATCACTTATGATAATAAATGAATAAATTAAAAAAGTGATCCAAATATTTAGTTTCGTACTCTCTTAACAGAAAACAGGAAAAAAAAAAAGAGGAAAAAGTTGTATATATTTTTATTTTTTTCTGGGCTTTGGAATGCACCTAGCATATTTTGTTTTAAACTAATTTCTTCAGTTTTTCCTTTTATATCATATTGCCCTATACTTTCAGGCTTTGTAGTACATAACACATAATTCTTTCCCTTCCCTCAACCATATGGGATCAAGTCCACAGCATTATTTTATTTTTGCGTATACGACACTTCTGTAAGAAAATAGTAAACTATCAACAATCCTGTTTGCCCCTAATGCACAACTGGTAAGTCAAGAACCATTTGTCAAAACTGTTCCAAGGAGATCTAATTCTGTATGCTCAGGACAGCCTTTCAGTTTGGAAGTATGTCACATTATAAAACCACTTCAGTATAGAATGTCTTTTTGCTGAAATGGTACATTTCCATGCTCTTTAGTCAGAATAAAAATAGAAAAAAAATTTTTTTTGATGGTTATAAAAGAAAGAAATTAAGATATAATCAGCTCACACGTTCAGAGATTTCAAAACTGTCAAAAATACATAATCAGAGGTGGGGGAGATGAAACATCTGCTGTGGCGATAGAGGGACTCAAAATGATTTGAGCGAGCAAGAGCAACAAACCCACAAAGTGAAAAAAATAAACCTCTTCTATTCCTTTCACATAGCATTTGTTTTGCATTTGATATTTACTTCCCAGCTACTCCATGTGAACTATTATTAAATAAAAGCCTTCACATTTGATATGCCATGAAGCTACTACAATTACTCTCTGATAATCTTGACAGCTACTGTTGACATTTTGCCATTTGCTGCGATTTTGCATAACAAGAATAACGCATGTGACATTTTTACTACAGGAAAACTTAGGAAAGAGATAAACATTTTAATGATTAGGAAGGTTTCTTCACGCTCTGGGTCTCGAGATCCAAGTACCCATTGAGTCAGACATGACTACAGCCACACAACCCATACCATGCCCAGCGCAGGCAGCAGAGCCCATAGCTCGAGTGCTGCACACCACCCAGGCCCTCCCAATTCTTGTCGGCACCGTAGCAGGCTTTTATACCGCACAAACATATGTAACCTGTGCTACAGCGTTCAGCTGGTAGTGCTTACAGACATTAAGGTTTCCCACTCTATTTCAGTTTATACCACAGAGAAGTTCCCAGGCTCATTTCCTTCCCCCCTTCAACACCATTTCTGCTCCCTCTCACCTAACCTGCATCTTCCAGCACCTCGAAGGGAGCCACTGCTGTGTCCCCTAACAAACACACCTGAAAACCATGACCAGCGTCAACACAAGAAGAAACACTGTGTATAAATATATGACTTTCAATGTGAACATATTAAGTGTGATCTTGTAAGCTAGTGTTTAAGCTGCCTAAATTGTTTAATAAATAGCAATCCTTGATGCCAAACAGAAATAAGTTAGGCTAGAAACCTTGTTGCCTTAATCAAAATCATGCAATGCTGAAATGATAATATTGAAATAAATCTTAGGTTTTGATAGTTCTAGGTACCAAATATCAAGAAAGGTGAAAATTAAGGATCAGCCTTTGCTCTTGATTGTAAACCTTATCCCGTCCATCTGTGGAAATGGTAAAATGGTAAAATTTTATTAACTTCCTATTTATCTGCCAATGAAAAGTATTTCATTTTCCATGGATTCTTTTAGTTCTTTTTGTTTAATGCAAATGTTAAATGTAAGGCATAAAACAAAGAACCTTCAGAAAATACAATTTATTGCTTCTGTGAGCGTTCTGTATATGCAACTTACCATCTTTGACAAACTTTATTAGGTAAAGCTTACAGTGAATGAACACTTTTTAGTTCTATTAAAAAAAATCAGTTACAAAATGAGCATAAAGTTACAACCTACTTATTCATTTTTGCTCTTCTGGCCACAAGTCATCACAATCTGTACTAGAATCCAATCCAAATTACATGCAATTTACTCTTCTACATATGAAAAAAAGTAATTTTGAAAAAAATCAAAGGAGTTCTTCCTACCAGCTGTCTCTTCCTCCCTGAACGCCTGCCTACTTGGACTTTGCATCTCTCAAACGTCAAAGTGAATTTTAAACCCATTGTAATGTTTGGTGGCTTCTTCCAGAAATCAGATTATGTAACACCTGCTCATCTCTTTCACTCCACTTTCTTAGATTTGGTATCAGACCGAGAAGCTGAATTTAGCTTTCCAACATCACGTGCAAAAGGAGAGCCATTAACCTCCTTGTAAGTTCATAACCACAAGTCACTTTGCAGAGTACCTCTAGTGTTTAGAGACACCTCGTTTCACGATAAAGGGCAGTTAACACCTGTAAAGTAATTATATCTACCAAATGTTGTTGGCCTGAAATATGAATATATAATTGTTCCTGCCATCTGTTAATTATACTAGTTGAATCACTTATTTAATCATATACATTTACTTGACATCTACAAACTTTTTAATAGCTTTCACAAATGCTATCCTGGCGCTCAGGCAGAACTAAGTCACCGTTTATGTCCCCCACAAGGAAACAACACGGTTATACACGAGGCCAGATTTTGCAGCAGCTCAACAAGATGAGAAGGCAGGCAGTGCTAGGCATCTCCCCAGCCCGTCCGTGCCAGCTACCAGCCGCAGGGACCAACGGGGGGTTACCAGGAGAGGTGGGGGCACCGTTTGTCAGCAGCAAGAATGGCTGGAGCGAAGACCGAGGGGAGGGGAGAGGAAGCTGGCGGGTCTGGATGTTGAGGGAGCGACAGTACAACCTGGCTGAACAAGAAAGCTGCCCAAGCGTTCCTCAGGTTAATGATTGCTGCTTCTGAACATCCAAAGATAAGGAATCCATGCAAAATGTTCAGCGGTATGTCCACAATGTACAAGCCACATCACAGCTCTGGCACTGAGCTCGCTCTGTCCTCTCTAGTCCTTCTAAAGCACCTACCAGCGTTGTCCAGCTGAGGCTGCTGTAAAACATTGCAGAACTGCAGGCAAAATTGAATTTTGCTGTTCTCCAAGGATAAGAGGAGATACAACTTGCATTACCCTTGCTGTAGCGGTGGAGTGGGCCTTTGGAGGTGATCTCTGATAAGAACACCTCCCTCACACCTCAGAGCTAGTCCCCTTAGACCTCCTAGAGCTTACTGACTTGACACATGCATCCCCCAGCCCAAACAAGTTCCACCCTGCCTCCCTCAGACTCCCAATGCTACTAAAAGCAACAGCAAGGTGGGAGAAAGGAAAAGCAGACCATGACCTGTCTCCTTCTGCTCTCACCCTAGGAGGCAGAAAGGACAAGAGCTGGAGGTAAGCTGAGGTTCCCCCCATAACACAACTCATGCTCTCAGCCTTGGACAGCAGCTGAAGCAGAGGTGGGAATGAAGACAGTAAATCCACAACCACATCAGGTTTTCAGACATTTTACACAGCTTCCTACTCTGCCTGTATCCGCAGCCCCCTTGTCACTAGCAACTGTGTCCAGCTAGAGTGAGTCCAGGAAAAGTGAAATAAGGAACATGTAGCACGATTTTCCTGGAAATTGCTTTAATATCAGGGACAGGAGAAAATGGTGCGGTGTATGCATATTTTGGAGATCAGCAGCCTAAATTACTCTGAAATTCTTGATGCAAATTTCAATGTCTCTAGGATTACCTCTCTGAGTTTCTGTTGCAAATACAGAGCCATTATAATGCAAACCACAGCATTGCTGGTAACACAGCACTGCAAGAAAAGGTGTCCCCAGGTAAAAAAAAAAAAAAAAAAAAAAAAATTTAAGGCAGGTTCTTATCATTTGCACATTTAAATAATTATTTTGACACATAATATTTTCACGCATATGGATATATCCTCACTTCTTTCCATCTTGGAGAAAAAACCCTGAACTTTAATTAAGGAAAATGTAACTTTTTAAAAAACCCCTTTGTATCAGTATATCATTAAAACTAACAGTAGGTAAGAAACATGCATAAAAATTCATGCAAGCATGAGGATAGCTGTCATCTCACAGAAATCAGTTTATAACCTGGTACAATAAAGTGAGCCCCATCTTATCTCTCCATCTTCACAGCTGGTTATATTCCACACTGCTCGAAACTGCTGACCTTTCCTAAAGCTGCCTAAAAATTTCCTCTGCTGCTTGAACATTAATCCAGAACTCACAGTTGAACTCTGCTGGTGATGAAGTTCAAATAGCTAGGACAATGTTTCCAGCCTGGTGTGGTGGTGGTGGGATAGCAGCTGCACAGGCACAGGGAATACAACCTGGTTGGCCCCAGAAGCCTGGGAAACACTCGGACAGGTACAACTCATAGTCATCTCTACCCTACAAGACAGCAGCTCTGCCTAACAGGGAAATAACGGTATTTTTGATGTGACAAATGCAAATACAGCTTGCAGAAAGTCAGCAGCACCCTTATGCTGGACGCAAGTTGAGATGTTCTTGTAACATAAAGGTAGTTTTTTCTAACGATTCAATTCAAAACCCGAAGAAATGAATTCAGAGAAAGCGACTTTAATTTGCAGCTACTTTGCATATCTGCTTGTTGATGAATAATATCTACTGAATCCTCTAGATAGAAACTGCAGTGAGTTATTTTATTGTCATAATACCCAGAAACGGGCTACAAAACCCAGAACCATGCTTAGGTCAGGACTACAAGGGCATTTTTTGCTTGGAAAGGCAAAAGGCATGCGGTGTCTCCATTTCTAGTGGAGATCCTGTATTTCTCAAGCTTCCCCATTTCTCCTGGGAAGCAGCTGCAATACACCATCGCATTTCCCAGGCAGAAAGGCAATGCATGGGGCTGGAGCCAAGGGTCAGTTGAAACACACATCCATTCTCCTTCTTCCAGTAGGAGGAAAGGGACTAGAAAAAGCAGGATGGAGGATATTGTCTTTGAAAAAAGTCAACAAAAAGCTACCAGTGGTCATATCGAGGTGTTAGGGGGTCTGGCGGTTCCCGGGGGGGGCTGGGAACCCCTGGGGAGGGCTGGGTTGGGCCTTGCAGCTTGGGCCCCTAAGTACACAGATGCTATCTTTCTGTGTACACCATAGAGACCTCAAATACCTTCAAAAACTTCTTCAGATGTGCAAATGATGTCTCTGCAGAAATCAGGAGAAAATTAAGTACACTTCATTTGAATCAATTACTATTAACTCAAATGTTGCAATTAATGAAGAGGTCAGCAAGTGACTTAAAAAATGTTGAAGGGATGCCTGGGTGTAAAACAAAGCCCTAGACCATAACTGCCTCTCCCCATTGCTTGGAGGTTCCCTATGTAAAGACAACTTGCTAAAACATCAAACTTTCTCTAGAGAAATGAGAAATAAATTGAAGTTACACACTGTGACTTTTTCAGCAAGGATTTAAAAAATTAAGCGGATTTCATCAGGTATCACAAACATATCACCAAGAGCTACGGGCTCAGGATCTAACATTCTAGCTGTGCCTGTATTGATCTTACCATCTATTTTGATACTAGTTTTCCCTTTTTCTCAAGTAAGTGTCACTTTAAAAGCATGTGAACGGTATTTGGTGAGGACAAGCACTGCTGGGCACTCTGCCAAGTAGTATGAATGCTCAGAGGCAGCTAAGAAAGAGAAAAACGCAACAGTCTGAACACCGATTGAAAAGGAGAAAAAAGAAAACTAGCCCCAAACTGGAGATTCAGGGAAGATATTGGCAAAAATCAGTGTGGCATGGACAGAGCCACAGGATCCATTTAAATACACTTACAGTACACACAAGTAGCTCAAGTGAAAGCAGACAAGTTTTCATTGCTAATCACCATAGGTATTTTTTGTATTGTTAAAGACAATAAAACTGTAAATGAATTCAGAAAAACTTATTGAGCTTAGAATTGAACTACACTCTCTGCTTAGACATCTTGGTAATTAATAGCTGAATTTGATGCTAAACTGCTTATTGCCCATGATTTCCTTCCATATGCCAAAGCAGATAACTATGCATTATTTTCACATTTGCAAGTCACGCAGGCACATAACTAACCGTATCAATACTGTATTAAACATGCTAGAGCAAAATTATTAATTTTCTACACCAAGAACTGTTTTTTCCTGAGTATATGCCGTCCTCACCCTTCGCGCAGGCTGAGCTGTGCCTCTCACCTGGCCTGGCGAGCTGCGCACAGTCCAAGGGCTGCTCTGCAGACAGAGGCATTCATTCTCAGCACAGGCCTGTATGCCCTAAAGTTTGCTTGCTTCTTTTTTCAGGTGTACCACTGGGTCTAATAAATTACATCGTTTTCCACCATAAAGCTACCTCCCTATATCATTGGCCATCACAAATACAACAGTGCTACTATTCCTAAATATTTTGCAGGGTAAAGTCCCCACTGACTCCAGCTGTAGCTGAGAAAAATGAGCAGTTCTGTAGGTTGCTCCCTGGGACCCCAGCACAGGGGCCCAAATTAAATTCTATCAATGACCACTTGTGAAATACCTGGTTTAATAAGACCTACCTAGAATCACTCTGAAATTTCCACAGAATCCAGGTTTTTGAGAGCAGAACTCATTTTCTTTCATCAAAAAAGGATTCTTTCTCTTCCTTAACTCTTTTGCCTTGTTTTCCAATGAGTCTCAACTTTCTGCAAATCCAGTAAGGGTCTTACTGCCAAGAGACCCCTTTATTAAATAACTGATTCTTTATGAGACACCCCAGAGCACAATCATCCTCCTCACTGAATGAGCTAAAGATTACTGCTAATGAGACAATTGCACATTATCTCAGCGTGTACCCTGAAGAGGAACAAATAACAGATTGCACTGGCAATCAAAACCTGGCATTTCCTAACTAACAAAGTCTTGACTTTGACACCTGTGTACAACTTCTTTTCCTTCACAGAACAATTCATGCTATTACGCGGGTATCCACCAGAATCATCAATAGCTTTTGAGCTTTCACGTCCCCAGCAGAGACACCTGCAGCTTTGAGGCAATGGGGCAACAGGGAGGGATTGACAACCTAGTACAGATACACGGAACACCACTTTGGAGGGATGACATACTTAGTTGTCAGTTTTGCAGTTTTATGCTGGCGTTCAAAAAATAGTGACACGCAGTGATCCTGGACTACGTTTCAGGCTCACTTCACAGCTTTCTCTAAATCTGATCCTTTCTTATCTATCCTCTAGGCTGTCCATGACCCACATTTAATTTTCTCCTGACTTCACTCCTCTTGCCAGTATTACTTCTCCCACATACACTCTTGTTTTGACTCCAGGCTTCTCATCACAGTGCTTGCTTTCCAGTCTGCCCTACTCACAGAATCACACAATGGCTGAGGTCAGAAGGCACCTCTGGAGACTGTCGAGACCAAACTCTCTGGCTAAAGTGGGGTCAATTGGAGCAGGTTGCTCAGGGCACTGTCCAGTAAGGTACTGAATATCTCCACGGATGGCAACTCCAGAGCCCCTCTGGGCAACCTTATCCAGTGTTCAACCACCCTCACAGTAAAGTTTCTTCTTACGCATTTCCTGTATTGCAGTTTGTGCCCGCTGTCTCTTGCACTTTCGATGCATACCACTGAAAAGAGCCTAGCCTGGCTCCATCTCCTTTATTCCCCCCATCAGGTATTTGTACACATGGGTAAGATCCTCCGAACCTTCTCTTCTCCAGACTAAACACTGCCAGCTCGCTCAGCCTCTCCTCTCATGGCAGATACTCCAGTCTTCATGGCCCTAGTCATCCCATGAGCCTCCTCTTTCTAGTCCCATCTTTGCTGGCTGCCCCAGCTCTGTACCCTTTTTTCTCTCTTAGCAGACGCCGCTCCCCTTGGCTCTTGCCCAGCTATTTCCAGCCCCTACCCTCGGCTCCTCTGCATTGCTGCTTTCCAGATCCTGTTCAACCTACGCTCTGTTGAACTGACCTTCAGTCTCTGTTGTCTCCCTCATACAGACTTTCTGCCAAGTTTCTTCTCATTTTGCAGGTTCATCTCTTTTTCCTTTTTTCACTCCCTTCCCATGATGCCAGAAAACTACCAGACTATGAAGAGCACAGGGGGACACACGTGTGTCCTACTCTGTTCCAGTGTCTAGATGGCAACTGCTTTTAATAGCCCAGAACGACAGCAATAAAGATCTGCTCAGCCTCTTGCAGTACTGGTCAGCAACGTGCCAATGTAGACAGAATCTATGGGGAATTAGACTTTGAGTTCTTAACAAGTCTCTGCTGAGATGTGATATTTCAAAGGCTTACAACTCCGACAGGATTCTCACCGGAATAGAAAAAGCCACTCCCTTGACACAAATTCCTTGCGAAGAGTCAAGTCCTTGCTTGAAAGCTTACGGACATCATACTGTTTCTTTATTTCTGATGCAGACAAAACATATATCCCTTAGTCGTTGCTTTCAGAAATCTCTAAAATCTTTTGGCTCATTTTTTTCCCACGCAAAAGACAATTAAAACTCTAAACACCTGGCATTGAAAATTTCAACCCAATGTTATACACAGCTGAGAACAGGGCAAGCAATAAACATTTCTGTAACTAATGGGAAGTGGCAGCCAGCTTGGTAAACACAGCCAATCCCACAGAATAGTTCCTGCACACTTTTACTCTTAGCCTTGTTAAAGAAACAGTTTCCATTTATAAAATTGAGTTTTAGCAAGTTCAGTGACGACCCACAGACTTCTCAAGCACAGATGCTATCAAATATAATCCTAAACTAAATTTCATGATCTTTAGTAAAAGGCAGGAATGCTAGGAAAAGTCTGTATATTTTTTTAAGATCTATTACCCTCTTTTGCCCACACCTATCATCCCTTTAGTCTTTATGTTTTCTGATGCAAGCCAAGTGAGTTGAGTACGTTAATCATGTTCACACTCTGAAAGAAGAAAAAACTCCACCATCCAAGGGAACCAATGAAGCAACTCTTCATATCTTTTTATGTGTAAGGGTTTACTGAGTGTCATCAGATAATGCCATATCCAGACAATTGTCTTGCCAATCCAGAATATACAGTTTGACACTAACTGCACTGTAGGAGGTTGTAACAATTCAGTACTACTTTTTCAACACAGTGCGGTTTCTAACGTAACTTTACAGAATAAGTTTCTTGAGTATATTTAGGAGGATAGGAACTTTTCTCATCTGTCTGTTTTTCATCATCACCAAGGATCCATTTCTAACTAGCTCACATAACAGCCCAGAATGCTGCTTTTCGTGAGTATAATTCGATCAGTGGAAAGATACTTTCCAACATCACCATTAAAAAAAGGTGAAGAATGGATTATCCCACAAGTTACTTTCTTAATTTAGTGTCAGAATAAACTGCAAGAAGCAAGGGAAAGGAAGAAATTTAGAAGTGTGAGAATATACACCTAAGAAATAACAAGGTGTTTATTAATATTTGCCCTCTTATATCATCTTACAGATTCATAAATCAGTGTTATTCATGGGACTGCAGGTGGAAGCAGTATTTAAGCACAGATGTTGCACTAATTTTCAGTTTTCAGCTTCCTTCAAAATTGCATAAATAAATCCATTTCTACTTTTCACTAAAATGGACCTCAGTAGAATCTTACTCGAGCTACATTTTGGGGGATTCAGTCCTAAAATTAATGAAACAGCAGGGGTAACGCATCAAAAAATATACTGTTCTCACTGGACAAATATAGCACAGCTTTAAATTCCTAAGAAAGTTTGTAGCATATTTTGGAAGAGCCAGGAAATCTTGCAATAATGGGAACTTTCATGTCAGTCATCCACCATTAAATCTTTGCTCAGAGGTAAGGACAGATTGCTACTCTGCATAGATAAATTAGGAAATACAGTGATGAGTAAGACCTCCTCCTCTTTGGACAAAGTCCATGCTACTTTAAAGTAGAAATCTACAATGGATACGCTATACAAAAGATCAAGTAATCACAGCAGCCTTTGTATAATTAAAAGCAGTTCTAATTCTGGCATTCTTTCAAGAACTGGAAGACAAGCAAGTGTCTGTAATTATGGCAGTTTTCCAAATCCAAGATGTGCCTGACAGGAATAACTCCTTGCCTTGGTAACTAAACATGAACTACTAAGGGTGGGGGTTTGAAAGGAAACCTGACCTAATGGAGATCAATAGGAAACTTGGGCAGATTAGGTATGCATTGTGCTCTGTCCACCCACAGGATGGAGAGTCATTAAGATGCACATAATCAATTAATTAGGCGTCACTGTTGAAATTCACTGGTTTTCTCCTGAAAGCTTCTTTTGACACTGACCTCTGATAACAGCATTCCTATCTGATTGAAGCTATAGTTGAAGAGCTTTCAGTTACTGGGGAATAAAAAAAAAGAAAAGAAAAAAGGAATTTGACAGGAAGCACAATGTCATCCCTTAGGTGCCACAGCACAATTTTATGATAAACCCCCCTATATAGTGTATACATAAGCAATATGCATGCAAGTAGCTAAATGTTGTAAAAAGGAGACAATTTCCTTGGTCTTACAAACAAAGTATAGTTAACCATTTAAACGTAAAGAATATATCTATACCACTTCTTCATTATGTCAAATTAGCAGTAACTAATGCTGTGATGTTTCATAATAGGATGCAGAAGTTTTAAGTGGTGTTATTAGCTGCTCTTTTTTACTCTGATCTTTTCCCCAAAGTACACAATTACCCTGTGTAATTCGTACACAAAACATTTAAATAAATTACTCATTTATGCATATGCATCCTTTCTTTAAAGATAAAAATAGGGCTTTTCTTCATTCAAAAATGATAAAGAACTTTTGTTGTTATTGCTATGGCAATTTAAGACAATGCAAAAAACCCAACAAAACCCCACAACAGAAATTGTGCACAGTTAAAGGACAATGTTACAGATGTTTAAAATCCTACAGTCTTAAAGTGTATTTTTCAAAGGTATATTTCCGCATAGAACTTTAAAAACTAAGGAAAAATAAATCATGACTGCATGATTTTGGACAGGGGTAAGGAAGGACAGAGGGGAATGCTGGCTAATATTTAAGTTCACCCACCGGTTAAACTCTATACATGTGGTTTTCCTGAAAGTTAATGTTTGACGCCAGACTGCTCTAAGTTTTAACATGGACTTATTTTCAGTGTCATTGCATGACTAATGAAGACGAAACAGGTCTATAACCAGGTGCAGAGTCACCATGACAAGAGTGCAGAGAGAAATAACTGAAAAACTCTTTGCTGTTATTTACAATGCAAGTATAATGAGTCTAGGATTGATAGATGTGTACAAATAATATTTGTAATTATTCTGACCAGGGCAGACTTTCTCCTTCATTACCTCAAAGTTCTTGAGAAAAAAGGCAGATTTTTTTTAAAAGGGCCATTTAATTTTTCACCTTGAGGTCCCACCAATCAGCCAACAAACTACCTTATTGCTAAAATAACAAAGAGCTAGGAAATAGTGATATTAAACAAAGGTCCATAAGAATGAAGATGATGATAAGATTTGAGCCCTTCCCTTGGCCTGCTGCTTAAGAGGCAAGCGTAGCATGTGACATTTGAAGTGCCTGTGAAGCTTTCTGTGTTGACAGAAAACATCAACAAACTATATAGTTCTACTACATTTTGAGCAAGCAAAATGCTGCCTTCAAAGGACTTGTTACAAAATGATACAAATACAGTTCTTTTTAATGAAAATGTGACCTACAGAAAAAGAGAAACAGTGTTTCCTTTATTAACTTTCTTCTCACTTTCTACTCACCAGGCAGGAAGAACTCTTACAATACAAAATTGACTCATCATAAGGCCAACTACAAAATCTAGATAACTGCTAGGCTTCTAAAAAAAGCTAATGCCATATAGTCCAACAGATTTCTACAGTTGTTCATATCATCACCTCCACCACAGCAGCCCCTAGTAGCTATCAAGGGATATTAAAATGAGTCCCTTTTATTCAAATACCCACCATGTAAGGCTGATTGCTTTCCTCAGGAAAAATGTGTGTCATCTCTTCAGGGGATAAACATGAGTGCGTTGGGCAAAGCAGAAATCAGAGTCATCTTTCTCTTCACTTTCAAAGAATATGCACGGTGTTGTACACATGCTTCTGCCGCAGGTAGCAGGGTAGACAACCTATGATCAGGATTCTTGAATGCCATGGCTGTGCAAATGATACATACCTGCCTGCAACTGCCATCTAGCACTGGCTTATCCAACTTAGTTTTACTGATTTTAAGTTCACTCTCTCAAAAGCTTTGTATTCCCAAAAAGGCTGCTTGTGATTTTACTTGAAGGCCACCAGTATTTTAGATTCCCTTTCAGTCTAGAAGAAAACCCCTGAGACATCTTACCTGCAGCCTGTGTCACACCCAGTTTATTTTACCAACAGCTGTGGAATCTGTCCTTCAAATTCTACAAATCTGCTGTTAGAAGGTGCAAGTCACAGGGCTCAGAAATTAAGGGCATAAAAAGGGGAGTGACATTGGAAATGTCCAAGAACTAACACATCTCCTTCCTACTGATGTATGGCATGGAAAGCAACTGGTAGCCAGCAGCCAAAAGGAAAGTAGGAGGGAAAAGAAAGTATCAATGAAAGCACACCATGACTGTGGACAGCTGGGAAGGTCACAATGCTGCCCACTTGATTTATTTGAACTTTGGAGAGTGTTTCCTTTTAAACACTTGTGTCAATGCAGAGTGCATAGCTATAAGCACATCCTATAACCTCTCTGCTTTTCTTTCCTGCATGCTACGGTTCTGTCTAATCAGGATAAACAATTCACTCTAATGAAACTTAAATGTGTTAGTGACAGTTGAACATATTTTGCATTATATAGCTAGGAAAATTACATATCTCTCCCATACAGAAATTAATTTCAGTAACCCCACGAACAATAATTACAATCAACTAACATAAAACCACAACATGAAAAAATGCACCCTGCAATTTATCTCCTCAACAAAATTACGCTGTACAGAAGGGAAGGTATTCCATCACTTAACTCAGTACGAGTGCACTGACAGGCTAATGAAGTTCCTTCACTTACTGCAGGTTTCTTCAAATCCTTAGCCACTTAAAATGGAACAGATACCATGCACATATGCTCTTTTAGGCATTAACATGAATGTAATCCAACTGATCTCTACACTATGATTTTGCATCTTTTTATTTTCTGAAATGTAAAAGAAAACCTAGAACAAGATAGCTATTACTTGCAGCTCAAATAGAATGGTATGGGTTTCAAAAGTGAAGAAAAAAAAAATCACCCCCACCTTCAAACACATTAATGGGATTAGTATTAAAACAATAAGAAATATACACAAACTTTCAAGAAGCAAAGTTTAAAAGGGTACCATCAAATGAGTTAACATTTCATTAATATTGCTTGCTTTCATCTTGACATGACAAAAAAAGGAAGAACATCACTGGTCATCATATGCAAGTGTATCCACAACTAAACCAAGTTAAATCACTGAAAGAGACATTGAGCACCCAGATGAAAAAGAAGGAAAACATATGAAATTGAGATGAAAAACCCAAAAGTATGTTCATAGTAGATAAAATCTGGGATCAATAAACAAAAGCAGCATGTCTGTGCAAGAAAGAATTTATAATAATTGTCAAGAAATGTCGTCTTTCTTCCACCTTTCCTGCAAGTACAGGTAAGGAAATAGTTGTATTAATTCCATTAATTCCAATAAAAACATAATTAAGTTACCCTTCATGATAAATAGCTTAGGCCATAGTCAGATCTGTATTCAATACAGCTTTAGATGTGTTAAAGAATATAGAGAATATAAAAATAAAAATATATTTCAAAATAATGGATATGCTATTTGAGAAAAATGGAAATATAAAGCCACAAATTTTACAGTGTCAAAACATATTGGACAGAATATTTGAAGATAAAATCACTTCTAGTTAAACAAAAAAGCAATTTTCTCTACCTCTGTATTTCATCAAGATATTACAATTTGCTATGAAAAGAACTGGATGCTAACTATGCACATTTCGTTCTCATGGTCTATCTTCTCCCTGTTTCTCTCTGCCCATCATTTTATAAACTGTCTCCTAAGAGTTGGCAAAAGTGTCTTTTTTAACCAGAGAAATCAAAATAAGGGGCTAAAGAAAATTTTCTACTTCAACACCATCCTTCTTTATGTTACTTAAGATTTCTGTAGGAAGAAAGGCACCCTCTAGTCCACAGGAGGAGCAACAGTTTGCAAATACTTCTTTCAATATTGAAAGGGTGGTGGCGACACACTGGAAGAGGTTGCCCAGAGAAGTTGTGGATTCCCCATCCCTGGAAGTGTTCAAGGCCAGGTTGGACGGGGCTTTGAGCAACCTGGTGTAGTGACAGATGTCCCTGTCCTTGGCAGGGGGGTTGGACTAGATGATCTTTAAAGGTCCCTTGCAGCCCAAACCATTCTGTGACTCTATATTCATAGAAAAGGATGACCCAAATAGACAGTACTATTTGACTGACACTCACTCAATGAGGATCAGTGTTATAGCAAACCATGCACTGAAGATAATGCTTGCAGCTCAGCTACTGGAGTGTAGATGTTGAAGAATAGCAAAAAATGTTTTGTAGTAGACTTCTCTCTCCCTTGCTTAGCATAAATTGACTGGAGTGGGAAACCCCTTCACGAGCGCTAGGAAGCCCATTAGAGTAGAAAAGGAAGTACCAGTATTCCAGTTCCTCAAGGATATAAACCCAAGTTCTGGACAACTAGGTAGCAAGTTAGACACCCTTGAAAAACAAACGAAAAAGGCACCCTAAAACCAAACCCCCCAAAACACCATCAAGACCTCAAGAACAAGCACCTGCCTTCTATTATTGTCTTTGTAGCCTTAAACTTATGGAGTGAAAGATCAAGATAAACTGGTAGCATTTTCTTAGAAAATATATATCAAAAAACCAACCCAACTCCTTAATAAGGACAGTGTAACACGGATATTATTGTTAGGGCAAAGAATAAATGTCTTATAAGTCCAATTAAGTCATATACTGTGTATACAATTAGGTTAGGCAGAGAAAATCATCATACTAAGGAATTGTACATACTGGTTTGATTAATTATTCCTTTCTTGAAACACCTGATTTATCAGGAAAGGTACTTCTCTGCTATATGCTGTGGAATTCTAGAATATATATAATCCCTAAGATGTTTCAATGATGATTAGCTTGAGTAGATTACAGTACACTGAAAAGTTAAAAAAATTTAATGCATTCAAACATTGAATTCAACTTGGTTTTAAAATCTGATGTTGTCATGACTTTAGGTGTGCCTCATAAAGAATGTGCAGAAACTTAGGCTACCAATAAGAAATTCCAATGATGTTCAGCAACTTCTTAAACACCTACCTGACTTGGAAGCCAAGCGTGAGTTAACGTTTGTCTTAAAGGATAATGAAGCGAATAATTTACATGAACATTATTTGTACACTTGGGCCTGGACTTTGATTCTGTCTAAAATTAAAAGTACCAATTGCTCTTGTTCTTCCTGATGTCTTTATCCTAGCCAACAAATCTCAGACTTTCTCATTAGGGAAAAGAGGTGGGGGAGTGCAGAAAAAATAATAGTAGAAGTAGCTGCTGATCAGATTGAAATCATAAACCCTTCAGCCAAAATCAACAACAACCTGCAAGCTTGATATCCTCCAGTTATCACACCAATAGGAGTGTGCAAGAGTAGCTCTGTGCAGAAGCTCAAGCAGCAGCACAAATTCATTCATTTTCAGTTTTAAAATTCAAATTGAGCTGCCTGCAGAGAAGCTGATAAGCTCTCTAGTAGAGTATAAAGTGTACACAGACCTTAAGATCTAGCACAGGTGGATTATGTGTAGTGAAGTAAAAGGAATAAATATCATCTAGGGTGAACGAATCCATCACGACTCTTACCCATGCAAGCAAAACAAAGCACAAAATGCAGCCAGAGTTATGAATATAAATATCTCAAAGAGTATATATTACATTTACAAGAATGTGCCTTAGAGTTTTGAGTAAAACGGAGTTCTACAGTACACATTATATTTTTAGGAGAACATAAAGCAGAAGGTAAGAAGTTTTCTTCTTCAACTGTTGGGTTAACAAAGAATGACCAGAAGCGGGAAGGAAATTTTTAAAAGGAGATAAGTTAACGAGCATAAATTGTCACAATTCTTAATATTTCTTTTAAGGAAAAAAACCAAAAACCCAAACATGAGGTCATCCTGCCTTTTTCTACGAAAGGTCTGTTAGCCTATCAGCTGTAACACTAAGCACTCATACAACTTCTGCACAGCATTTCTGTTCAGACCTGTCACCAAGATAAATCAGTCACTCTTACTTATTTCAACACAGTGAATTTCTTCAGAATTAGTGTTTACATTCACACTTTATACATGACCTAGTTGAAAAAGGAAATAAAAACGCATTTGGTTTTTTTGGTGGTTTTTTTGTGTTTGTTGGTTGATTTTTAATTACAGCTTACAGGCTAGCCTGCAGCAGTCAACAAAGAACATCAATATTCATTCTGTAGGGTTGCCAGCTTGCACACATGATAACCTGACAATGTCCTAAACTTCTTGATCTGAAAAAGACCCAGCGTCCCAGGCACATGTATCCTACTGCATATATATATATGAAAATTTTTTAATCTGGACAAAGAGCTGCTTCAGCATTTGTATTTCCATTCATTTATTTTCAGTAATAGATTACAGTTTGACAATAAGAAAATATGTAATGTTCATGGTAAAAACTGCAAAAATCTGCGGGAATTCTGATTTATCAAATAATGTCAATAACATATTACAGGTTGTAACCAGCACTGTCAAAGCCAAACCCAAGAGTGTCTCGCATGACATTTTTCCAGATGAAAATAGCAGGTTTAATGATGGATTTCTCACTTTATATTAACAAATTATCACAATAAACACCATTTTTGGTTAATTTGTTTTAGCATGGCAAGAAGACTAAATGTTAGCAAACCGAAGTTTTTCTAATATTAAAACAACGCTATATTTTGCAATATTTATTGCTATTGTCTTGCATCTGATCAACATTGGAGTGAAATATACTACAACAAGCTGGTAACACACTGAAGTGTAATGGAATCAAGGAATGAACACTTATACCCACCTCTTCTTCCATAAAACTGGTGGGAATTCATAGAAAGCCCTCCGAAATTATGCCACTTAGTGGTACTGCTTTGTCTGCTGTATATTCATTATACTGCAAGAGCTTTGGGAGCTGGCAACAAAACCAGAGTAGTTATAACTCTACAGAGATGGTCCAGTCTAAGTTGTCAGAAGGATTAGATCAGTGTTTTATGAAGCTGTATTTCCCTTCACATCTCCCCTCCTCGTCTCATCCTGCCCTTCTCGCAATGGCAGCTTGTCCTCTCCAATCCTTTAACCAGCACCAGCCTACCCGAACGCACATCAACCACAGCTGCCCCCTCTAATCCAGCACCACTGCGCTTACCAAGGCCCAGGAGGTATAAAACAGGAGAGGAAGAGGCAGCTGAGGCTTATTCCAAACAGCAAAGTTGCTGTTGCTGCTGTTGAAGGTGGAAGGGAACCAGGAAGGCTTCTGGGGCTAGAGGAGGCTGCCCTGATGGCCCCACTTTTGTTGCAGAAGCCCCATCTTGGTGCTTGTTGGTCTTCTCCTAGGACAACTCCTCCAAACGAACAAAAGACTCCATCCCACTCTGGCCTGCTTGAATAAATGCTTATTTATTGAAACTCATGGACACGTTCAAGGTTGTCATGCACTATCTTTCATATAACACCTCCATCTCTGATGGGGCCACAGGTGTCAAGCAGGTAATAGTGTTATCCAAGTGCCTGGGTGCTTTCTCTTGTTGGCTTTGGTCCAGTTCCTCCTGAAGAAATATAAGGGTCCTTACTCCTTATCTAAACTTTTCCTGACCACAATTCCTCCAAAAAAAAAAAAAAAAAAAAAAAGACAACCATTAAGCTATGTCCCATGTTTCCTTGTATTTTGACCTCTATCTCTGCCAGTCCCTTGTTTTAATCTTAGCTTCTAAATTATTTATACCAAGGACTGGCTTTTCCCCCCTCCTCACACTTGTACTGGGTACAGCAGTGAGGAGCCCTACGCTGTTTCAGAGGAAAACTGATGATTTTCTGCAACACAGAGGAGATAATTTTTAAATCTCCTGACATTGGAAGCAAATGAGTTAAAAATGAAGAAAAAACATGTATAATTAGTTGGAATAAACATTAGTGAATGTTGTTCACCGTGATAATTCACAGCATAGTAGCAAATATTCTAAAGTATTTTGATACTCTTAAACCATTTCAAAAATAGGAATACATTTCAGGAAAAAATTATATGGTAAGTGAGCCGGAGTGTCAATTAGCATTGGCTGTAATTCTGTTCCATTAAATTTGTTATTTTGGGCTCACTACATATGGGCAAATTCTCAGAAAACTAGTGCTGCTTTACTGCTGCATTTGCAAATGTGTACTGGGGTAATGACAAGAGTAGAATTAATACTTTAATATTCTTTCTTGAGCAGCGAAACTAGTTTCATACCTTGTTTGCGAAATCTACATACAACGTGCAATTGCTTCAAATATGAACATTTTTCAATACAAATGAACAGCCTAAAAAACATGCACTGGAGGGGCAAAATGGAAACATTCTCCCTGTTTTGTTATAATTAGCAAATCATTTACTTCAGCTCAGTACATTGTTATCTTTTGAGATATAGCTTCCACATTCCTTCAATCTACGCTGAATTTTAACTCTTGCACACAAATGAGCAAACATGCCAGAAGTTCACCGAAAGAGCAGGTTTGGCTTTCAGATTCTCAGCTCTGAAGCAAATCTGTTTTAGCATATATTCACAATTTTCATTCCCCTAATCACTTGCCCTTTCTGCCCTCCAAATTAGTCATAATTTAGTGGAAAGGTATTGGTGATACTTAAAAATACCTGTTCTAATATTAAAGTTACTTAAGAACAGTTGATTTTAAAATCCAGAATGACCAATTAGTAAATAGATGCAAGAAAAAAAAAAATAAAAGGAGTAGTAAACACCAAGATAAGTTCTTGCTTTGGAAAGCAAAATGTTGGTGAGTGTGATACAAAAGACACTTTCAGGATTTGAAGTTGTAGATGGAAGATTAAGATCGTGAAATTTCTTTTAGGGCCTCAAGTTATCTTATTAGTTTTCATAAAAAGCACAAATAACAGCTCATTTTTATTTGAAAGCTCAGATGATATCCATACCACAGTAAAACATGTGATGCTGCTTGGCTACATCGTATTTTTATGCTAGCAGCACAGGTATTTATGTAGGACCAGAGGTGAGGCAGCACGGAGCTCAGCGCAGGCAGGGACCCTCTGAGCTTGCCCAGGTACCTAGGTCGGTGTTTCAGATTTTGCAGAGCGCTCTGCTCCTTTAGCAATACTCCTACCAGTACGTAAGGTGCCCAGGTTTACACAAGTTTCAACAAGATTACTTATGTCTGCCAGGCAGATATAACCTGAATAGGAAGTTGGAGAGAAATCCCTGAATGGATGGCAATCATACTTAAGTATGTATATTACTTAATCATACTTAAGTAAAACATTCATTTTAGCATGTTATAGTTTCCTCTAATATGAAGGTTAAGAACTTATCTCTACTTAACAGTCAATACTTCTAAGCATTCCCAAACCTTCAGGCTTTCTTAAGTTACCCTGAAACATGGTGTGGTTGGTAGAGGCACATACTACTTTTACGCCTTAGATCCAGCCTTATCCTTTTTCTTCTCTCCCACTGAGTTCAGTGTTCTAATATACTTTTTTTGCACAGGATTTTGGCTTAACTAACAGCCCTAGTCATGGTGAATACAGCTCTGTAGCTCAATCAGCAAGTGCATCCATCCCCTGCAAATTACTTGCAGGTGCCTGTATTCTGCAGTGGGGCACAGGGATTGTGCTGACACTTCTCTGTGATTTCTGAGAACACAGATCCACCACGCCCTTTCCTTGCAGGACAACTCTGGACTCCTATCGCCACATCTTACATGGGGCCAGGATATCCAAAACGCTACTCAAAGATATAAGTTCTGCTTGGCACCAGTTGCCTGCATATGCGCTACTGTACAAGAAAGCTCATTCTCCCTAACGTGACCTCAGTCTTTGTTTCTGCTTTCCCTTAAGAGTCCAGGTCAGAAGATATTGATAAAATAACTTAAAATGTAAAACCAAGAACTAGGTGACACAAAACTAGGGGAGTCACCAGCCCTGGCTGTGATGGTGAGGCAAGACATAGGTATTTCAGAGATCAGATATCTTTGTTGGCCAACAGCAACAGAATGCTGGAGGTTTGGCCGAAGTTGGGCTGTGCGGTGGTCTGATCTGCCATGCATAACTCGCTGAGGTTAGTTATGCACAGACGTATAGAAAACTGTTACTTACAATATACGAGGGAAAAACAAAGAACACTGGACATCATGAAGCAATTTAGTGGCTCCCCAAATGTTATAAACTTAACAACACAGAAGGACAAGGGCTACGGCGGAAAGGGTGTATTTTGCAAGGGACAATGAGGGGAAAAAGGAGAGCCAACTGTGTCTCAGATCTTCTTGTAGTTGTAGTAATCATCACAAAAACCATCAACACCTCTGAACAAAGACTATGCCTGATTCCTCCCTGTGGACCTGTTTACAGCTATACAGTCCAAAGCATGACCATAAACCATATTCCAAAATAACAAAAAGTGCAGGAGGGAAGACGGGCTCAAATTACAGATCTCTGATTAAGACAGAGAAAATTCTCAGCAGTCAACCAACAAAATAGGTTAAATAACCTAAATATTCATTAAGTTCCATATTTCTTTCCCTATTTTCATTCTTTTTGCTCTTTAAGTGGACAAATCGGGACACTCAATGTAAAACATAATGTTAAAATCCTTTGTATAATGTCTTTTTCTGTGCCTGGTGGTATCTGAATTTACCCAAAAGCCATGCTCAGTAACAACTCTATACATCAAAAACGTTGTTCAGGTTTTATGTCCGGAAAATTATGATTCTATTCTTTTGTGGATCATCCAACCTCTGTGACACAAAATTTCATCCTGTTTTCGAACTCTACTGGACCAGAAACTACCAAGCCTGCTGAATCTTAAGCCTGATCTACAGGACTGTTAAACTAAAACGTGTAATCCAAGTCAGGCATGACTCCAGCGCAGGAAGCTTAGCCTTCCCTTGGGCCTCATTTCCTCCTCTCTTGCCACAACAGAAGCAGCTTGCTCATTCTCCTGACTCTCGCTTCACAGACTCATTAGCCTATTAACCAGCTGGATCTGATAAGCCGGCTCCAAAACCGCAAAAAAGCCAGGGGCACTCTGAAGCTGGGAGGCATGTTTCGCCACGTCCCTGGCAGTAGCTCCACAGCAAAGCTTTTCCCAATATCCAGTGGAAAGGACAAGGGGTGCTGTGTAATCGATGCTAGGCAGGCAGGGCAGATCAGAGGGGAGTTTCCCTCCCAGCCACACACTCTGTACGGTCCCTCCAAAGTCTGACATTGATTTACCTGGGCTACTTCAACCCATTTAGGAATAAGAGTTCAAAAGACATTTTAAAGCAACAATGAGCCATACAATTTGGGGCAGAGGGGAAAGAAGTAAGCATGCTCTAGATGTTCATTCCTGACAAGCTAGGCATAATATCATTTTATTTCTCATCTTTTATACTTTCATAACTGTATTTTAGCCCTTTGAGGGTTGAAAGAAAACATTGAAATACCATGAAAATAAAATGAAATGAATACCATGAAAATATTGGCAAATCCAGAGAAGACCATCCACCTCCTCCCTTTCCCATGAAAACTTCAGTACAGATGTTCTGTTCTCTGGTAGTAGCAGCACAGGAGGGAAAGCAAGGGAAAAATCCCATGGGCTTCTCCTAATCCCCTGGGGCAGGCTGTGCGTGCTCTTGCCTGTCTCTCGAATATCGCCCACTGTCTTCAAAAAGTAATGACTGTTAGGATATCTTAAGGAAGTAATGTTACAAATTATAGATCTCATGGAAGATGCTACTGATTAGTCACCTAGGTGACTTCAATCACCATTTCATGCGCAAAGTAGAACCGTGATAAAACTTGTCAGTTTGGCATGTAAGGATGACCAAGGACCAGAACGAAAAGTCAGTGCTGCAGCAAGAAAACTAGATTAGGAACTAATAGATACTATTAGTATCTACCTTTTCTTTTTTTGTTTTGTTAAGCATGTCCGTGTTTTCTTCTTTATCCAGGTTGTCATTCAGACAACCCTGACGGGATCCTAAATGAAGGTTTACCCTTTCAGAATCCATTTCTCCATCCCTTCAACATGGCTAGCAACATCCTCAGTCTCTTTGGTCTTAACCTTGCATGCAAACACAGTTCAGCTGAATTGCTGTAATTCTGCTGGGAATACTCAAATGAATAGTTACAGACATTTTTATTTGCAGGGCTGGGATGTAATGATAATGCCATCTGAATTTTTAGAATGATCAGAGCCAATACCAGAGAAATTCTGACAAACGTGTGAAAAAATATTTCAAAAGCAGTCCAGACACTTGGGGCTTTGGAGTCACTAAGGTGCTTTTTCAGCTATCCTACAGCTTTTGTATTAAATTCTATACTTTTGTTTTATATGACGAAGACCACATCAAAGTTGCCTGCACTGTGAAAAACAGAATCAGTTAGTGAAGGCTGAGATATTCAATAACAAACAACACAACAGAGATGTCATATCCCTGTAGTCTGTACCACATTCAAACAGGGGCTTTGGAATGACTTTTTTTCAATATTCTTCTGAAAGTTGTCAAAAACACAGCCCACTCAAGCTAACTATTCATAATTAAGAAACATGAAAGAAAATAGCCCGTGGAACATATCACCCAGCCTAGTTTCTCTAACATTAGCAAATACTCAAACCACACTGTCGGTAGCCTTAGAAGTAGCCTATAAGAGCCAAATAAATGACTAAGATACTAAATCCAATTCAAAATCCTGGTAAAGGCATTATGACTCTTGACACTCAAGTAAAAGGTTTTTTTGGTTTTGGATTTTTTTGGTTGGGTTTGCGGGGTTTTGGGGTTGGGGGGCAGTTGATTGGGAGTTTTTGGGGTTTGCTTTTAAACAGAAACTGTTTATGTATTCCACCTTAATGTCACAGTTTTTCAAAGTCTCCTCAAAAAGATTCAGCAGAGAATGGGTTACACATTTTTGCACCTCTAAGAGTCTGACTGCTCAGCCAGAGGAGGAGCAAGAAGCAAGGAATTACAGGGCAATCACCCTTAATAAAGCTACAGATGGAAAGATAACAGAAGCATGTTGGAAATGAACTGTCACAGAAAGATTTGTAATTAAATTTGTTCGGGGATTTTAAGGGTTTGAAATAGCTGACAACCTGACGGGGGAAGATCTACAATTAGAACCACACTAAAAAAAAACTTTTTCATTTTTACAAGGGCAAACTGAAGAGAGTGAAAGCAGCCCGTACTCACATTCCAACAAAATCCAAAGATTTAATAAAGATGAAGAACACATTATAATTTTGAAAGACCATTTCTTTGCAGGATCAGGTTGCATGTATTGTAAATCACCCAACAGGATATAATTAAGCAATAACACATGCCAGGCATTAGTTTCTGAGCAGTCAGAAAACACTACAGATTTCAGTAAAAAAACAAAACCAGAACAAAACCCCCCATGGTTTACTTGTTACTTATCACAGTTTCTACAGCTTTCCTACTGCTACACTCGGCACGCACAATATATATTCACTCTGCTGCAGAGTTGCATGAAACTATGTCCAATCATATCCTATAAATCCTTAATTACTTCTTGTGCATAAATCAAGGCCAGTTCTGAAGATGATCCAAAAGGCAGAATCTTCTCTGTTGAGATCCCTATAACCCTTTTATTAAGTTAAGTGTTATAGGTGATAAAAGTAAACCTTAGCATTCACTAAACATGTACTGACACGTTTTTATGGTTGAGAAGTCCTCTGGCCCATCCTGTAATCATTTTGTGATTCTCCTAACAGCAGACGGCCAGCCAACCACACTGCACACAGGAGAAAACACCATAGTGTTTTCTCCACAGGTCCAACTGAAAGAATGAAAACAACAGTAAGACATTTTCTTCTTAAAATATGCTCGGTGCTATGCCTTGGAGTTTCATTTGTTACAAGCAAGCAGCAATTGTTCATTATAACTCAACCAATACACACTCTACTGCAAAGTTATTACTCTACGTTGCAATTTAGATTTAAGCTTTGGTAGCTCTGGCACGTTCCTGAAGAAAAGTAACTTCTAAGCAGGTCAAGATCAAGCAGCAGCAATATTGCAATAACAACAGTTGAACATGTGCTCTTAAGTAAGATCACACTCCTCTCAGAATAAGGAACCTCTGAATAAAACACAACAAGAAAAAAATAGTTTTGTATACTGCGAAATACAGTTTCACTGGGCATTTTGGTGAATAATCACTCTGCAGGGACATACTAATGGTTTACTGTTCAGCTCAACTCTGAAGTCTTCACTCACCTGAAAAAGGCACCGCGAGATACCCACCTATGTAATAAGCACCGCTTCTGGAATACGAAGTAGGGTTTTTAAAAAATTACTTGTGCTATGTAGAACAACTTGTAAAAGCCAGTTGTGAACAGTGCAAGTAAACACCTATGACCATTTCCCCAATCTCTTTCCTTCAGCTACTCCCCTCTGCCCACCAGCAAGGCTGTTTTACTTCCAGGAAGGCTTTTGTAGCAGTAACTGAGATTCTGTAACTCAGGTTGTTCCTAAAATAGAATACTAATTGGGAATATTGAACATCTCCCACTTCTCTTTCCCATGGGAATTTGTAAAGGTCTGTTCTTGTTCTGTCCCTCCACACTCGGAGTGAAATGCTACACGGGCCTCCAACCTGATACAAGTCTACAGAGATCTTGACTGCACACGTGGCCACCCACCATGGCTCCTGCATTTCAGAAATCACCCCCACAGAGGTGCTGATATAATGTGTTTATGTTGTGCTGCAAACCCAGCCAAGGAACTCATCTGGCTTTCAAAAACCAGTAAGCAAAGACCTCCACTCCTATACCTTAAAGAGTATTGACACCAAACACTTTGCTATGAAACTCCACCACCAGGCTGCCTTCTGCATATTTGTCCTTCAATTAACTTTTGCTCAGATGTGTGTGATTACTGAACACGGGGATAATTTTTATGCTTTCCAATTTATGAGCTTCCAAGATATGATTTTTGAAGCCAGCGTATGCATGGGACATTCAAATCCCTCAACAATCCAGCACGGTACCTATCCCACCTGGGGGATCTTCACTTTTATCTCTCTCTCCAAAAGCAGCAACATGCAGAGGTTGGATTTCATCACAGTTCAGACAAGAGCATCAAAGTATTCTTTGCTCTATTGCTCCTGGAGTAGGTGATGGGCTCCTTAAAATACACCAGCTATCACAACCAGAAAAACAGCCTGTAGCTGAAAAACTGATTCTTTATTTGCTCACTAGAAAGACCTATCTATTGACTTATAGCTCCCCACTGACTTTGCCTATTCTACTGTAGAAATACAGGGCTTCATTTTGGTCTCAGGACAGAGTATTGAGCTATGATAATGGGGAAAGGGCTTCAGCTATTTGTGCAAATTTCTGCCCAAGAGGTCACAAGGGTCTGAAGGCAACACTAGTTTTACCTCCTGCCTGGCTGTCCTATTCCTACTGCTTCAGCCCTCACCCCCTTCACCACCACTCCGACAGAATTTACCTACATCTGTAGACTGGCTTCCAGGCTCAAAAAATGCTTTACGACCATCATCTAATGGGATTAATGGCTTGCAATTATAAAAGATTTCTCAAAAAAAATTCATACTGGCACGCTTCATGGACTAGATATAGAAGAATTACTGCAGCACTCAATTATGCTACAGCCAGCATAACTGATATTGCACAATATGGGCTGAAAGGTCTCTAGAAATAAACAATACTTTTACAATGTTGTCAGCCAAGATGGTCTTTCAGTCACTGGCTGGCCCCTAAATTCTGATCCTGAGAAATGTTTCCTCTCGAAAAACACAATGCCATTAAAATTTTGCAGACTTATCAATAAATGCTTGGATCACTGTCCTGGTTTCAGCTGGGATAGAGTTAACTGTCTTCCTAGTAGCTGGTACAGTGCTATGTTTTGAGTTCAGTATGCGAAGAATGTTGATAACACTGATGTTTTCAGTTGTTGCCAAGTAGTGTTTAGACTAAAGTCAAGGATTTTTCAGCTTCTCATGCCCAACCAGCGAGAAAGCTGGAGGGGCACAAGAAGTTGGCACAGAACACAGCCAGGGCAGCTGACCCAAACTGGCCAACAGGGTATTCCATACCATGTGACGTCCCATTTAGTGTAGGAACTGGGAAGTGGGGGCAGGGAATTGCTGCTGGGGGACTGGCTGGGTGTCAGTCAGCGGGTGGTGAGCAATTGCACTGCGCATCATTTGTACATTCCAATCCTTTCATTATTGCTGTTGTCATTTTATTAGCTTCTTCTTTATTAGTTTCTTCTTTTCTGTTCTATTAAACCGTTCTTATCTCAACCCACGGGTTTTGCTTCTTTTCCTGATTTTCTCCCCCATCCCACTGGGTGGGGGGGAGTGACCGAGCGGCTGCGTGGTGCTTAGTTGCTGGCTGGGGTTAAACCACGACAATTACTGTGTCAGAGAATAATCATTTAAGATGCACCTGCAACGTATGTTAAAGGAAGTAATTTTCTTCTGCTGATTCCTTCAGCAGTTTGCACCAATATAGAGTGTGTTTCAATTGGTTTGAAGTCTGACCTCCTTTGGCAGGGGCAGAACTCCAATAAAATATAGTGATGAACGCCAAAGAATAGACCGTGTTGGCAACTTTAAAGTATTAATTCTTTAGCCATGCTATAATTGGTCCCAGTACATGCTACTAACAAAATGCAGTTTCACAAAACTTCATCCGTATGCCAAGAAACCCACTGAATAGGTGGTCCCCCCTCTCCCTCGGAGGAGGGACAAGCCTTAGCAGACCTCAAGGCAGTTCCATTTGGACGAGAGTGCACGTCCATGAACAACTGACCTGCCTTTGATCATGGCTTAGGCACAGGCCAAGTTGCTCTTTTCCTCCTCCATGGTGAAAGTCAGAGATTTCTGGAGCAACTACCAGGGGAGGGGGCACCTAATAGACCATTCAAATAATATCTCCAAGGAACCTGTTGGAAACAGATAAGCTAAAAACTTCAGAAAGATCAGTAAGGGAACAGCATATGCATATTAAGAAATTACAAAGCCACTTTAAAAAAATCATGGCTGTGAGCCAGGAACTCACCACAAGTTTTCTTTGAGCAGCTCAACATTGGCAGCCTTCCAAATAAGACATGTACCCAATACACTGAGCTACTTTATTAATAACCCCTCAGTTCCACAAGAGATCCTCAGTACCAAAACCGTAAATCTAGACAAAAGCCACCCCCAAAAACGTAGGTTATAGTAAGTGCTGCTTTGCAAACAGTACAGGGTGTCTGCTAGCTATAAAGCAGTTTTAATAGTGGCATTCTGGTCTTCACTGATGTAAAAATGGCCACTTGCTGCTGCTACATCAAATATGTTGTCTATATATATATAAAACATACAGTGTGCCTAAAGTTCGTGGCAGGACAAGGAAAACAAAGTGCATGCTATGCCTGGCTGATGCACATGTTTTGCAGCAAGTGAAATTAATTTCCTCCTTTTTTTTTTTTTTTTTTCCCCAAATGCAAGTAACGTAGTCACTAACCTTTGAGTGCCCTTTCTTCCCGCAAAAAAAGTAGAAGTTTTCACACACATATCCTTCGGTCAAAAGCAATCAAACTGATGAGGACTTTTTTTAAAAAGAGGAAAGGCAGAGGAGAACTCCAAATCCCCCTGTCCAGCCAGGTGCGGCTGCAATCCCCAAAGTACACATTGTGGATTGTGATCTCTGGATGAAAGATAACATCCACTTGCCAAGTTCTATTACAAATCTGTGCTTTTATGCTAGAAGCTTGCTCTAAGCTCAATTTCTGCCACATTTAGCCTTTATGTATCTTTACTGAATAAGGAACGAGGCAGGAAATATATACTTGAGATTATGAAACAAAAGAAGCAGATTTCTACACTGTACTGTCTCTGACCTTGCAAGTTCCCCATGTATTTCTTATTCCTCAGGGTAGACATATAGGGTAGGGCTCTGAAACACAATACATTCAATTTTGGAAAGAAGCAGCACCAGCCTAATCAAAATGGCACTTTTCTAGGGCTTAATGATGACAGTTTATAAAAAGGTTATGTTCCAGTCCTCCTCAATTTTAGAAATAGATAAGAAAAAAAAAAAAAATCTGAGGGAGCCTCAGTATTCTGTATGGCATCCCTGCCTTCCTACACAAGGAAAAGAAGATTAGTCACTGTCACAAAATTCTCTTTCAAATACTGGTTGTGCCTCCACCTGTGAGTCATTCACATTAACTTTTCAGGACAGAAGGTAGTTTTCCATTATCTCTCTTTATTTACACAGAATATCTCTTGTGGGCAGAGCAAATTAGGTTCTCTTCTCTTATGACCCTTTATTCACAGCAATTCCCTGGCTGGATAGCAAGAGAGAGGCACAATGACAAAAAGAACAGGGAGGGAAAGAGACCTCACGAACAGCACAAGACAGGCACTGCCTAGGAATGAAGCTGCTTACCGAACAAAGTCTGCTTGGGAACAGGTGCTTGCTCAGGAATAGGTGCGCTGCCAAAAAATCACCACCCAGATTTCTTCCACACACTACTAATATCCCAGTGAAGGTAGCTGTGCAGTATTTATCTGTCTCTCTAGAAGTCAGTTCCAACATGCATCTTGTGAGGCCATCACCCTGAGAGCAGCTTCCCACAACATACAGATTACCCCAGAAATTCCTGACTGTGGACACGGCACGAGGAAATGATCAGCAACTATCTGAGAGAAATCACAGCTGCGGCTACCTCTTTCCAAATTTATTCAGATAGCTGTGTATCTTTGTGTTATTTAGTGCCAGATTCCACTTTCCTGCATTTTTATCAAATGCTTGAGACTAAGAGGAAAGGTTTTCGTCTTAGATTATCTGAAAAATCCCCTGGACTCTTGCAGAGAAGAGACAGGGGACAGGGAAAAGTCTACAGACTGCTTTGCACAGTGGTGCTGCTACGACTCCTGCTCATTCTGAAATGCAAAGCAGGCTAACCTTTGGGTTTTGCTGCTCTTTTGACCTTTGGATTTTGTTTGCTAGCCTGTGTATGAGGCAGCACTCATGTATATATGGTCTTGTTTCCCTTTTCTATTTTACTGTTGATGTCCGGAGTGCAGACTGTCTTTGCAGTATCCCACAGCCCACCAGTGCTCCAAAGATAGGTGGGAGAAATGTTCAGAACGTCTTCACAACCACAGTTCTGGTCTACCAGTACATTTACAGGTACTGCCTCTTGCGCACCACTGTCCTTGCTATTTCTGGGCATTGGACTTAAAAGCCTGCTTACCTTTCCTTCTCAGGAGTGTAACTATTTCAGGTTTTCTCAAGCACTCAACATCAGAGCTTTATTCTCCGCAAGTTTTGGTCTGCTCACAGTACTGTATTTTATTTGACACATTTGCTGCTTTACCTGGGCTTAACTGCAAGTCTCCTAACAGTTTACCTGTGTAAACTGGCCATGGTCTGTGGTTTCTAGCCAAAGCCCTTTTCCATCCTGTGACAACCCCCTCCACCATGAAAAGACAAAAAAAGTAGACAGCCAAGTACAGCCAAATTTTCCACACTTTACCTTCCTCTTGAGCTCTCTTTTGGAGATGCAGCATGTCTTATGAGAGCACTGTGTACTTCACATTTCAGAAATGTTTTTTCTCCATAATTCCCCAGCTTCTTTATGACTGTTTTCTACTGCAACTCTTTACTGCAGTTAAAAGAACAAAGTTCTTGAAACCTCTGTTAGTTGTCCCCATTTCCATCAGCTTTCATTGGGCTGGACTTATAACATCTGAACTCTTCTACTCCTAACACTGACTTAGTTAATTCATGATTTCCCATTCTATTCAGAAATTGCTTGGAATCAAGAAATTTGGGAGAACAGGCATAATTTACTGCTGAAGTTTAAATGAAGCCCTGCCTAACATAAGATGTCATATGACTAGTTCTAGCTAGTTATCTTAAAAGCCAAACATCATTACAAATCATTAATATTTCTGCTGACTCAAATGCTGACTAGCACTCAGATGCACTAGCAAAGTAGTTAATCATGTATTAAAAGTCACAAACGAATGTACAATTGATGCTGAAATTCCACTATCAGCTCAGGTTAAAAATATAATTAAAAATATTTAGAATTGGTATTACATATAGCACTAAATGTCACATGTGGAATTTAAATGCAATGAAGTTTTTAACAAGGCAAAATAGTCACCCTACTACAACACTTCTGATAATCTCTTCCTCCCCCCTTCTTCATCAAAGATGTTTTGTTTTTTTTTTTTTTTTCACCTTTTCTCCCTTCTGAATCAGTCGACAAATGCAGAAAGCAAGAATTTCTGGAATACCCTTCATTTCCATGGCAATAGATTGAGAGATCAAACATAAGATTTTCAATTCCCAGCTAAAATTATATAGTAGAAGAGACCAGGGTACTCAAAAAACCCCAAACCAAACGAAACAACCCCCCCAAAATCATAATAATATATAAAAAAATAATCCACAAGCCCCCTTATTCAGATCCAGCATTTTGAAATAACTGGATAAAAACCAAAGACTACGATAATCTAATCAGCTTGTGATTTTCCTTTTCTGTGTGTGAGCACTAGGTCTTATGATTAAAGCCTTCTTCTGAAGTCTGACAATTGGTATGATAGATTTTAGAAATCCCCAGTGTGTATGCAAATGCAAGTAAAAAATATTTTTTCTCAGTTCTCACTCACCCTACTTCTCCACTCATGCCTACTAGATAATTATGTGTTTTATGATTATAGCAAGAAGCAATTTAAAACAGTATTATATTTTAATTTTTATTTAAAATGATAGAATGTCCTCATTCCTTACTAGAGTGTGTTATAATTATTTAGCTTAGTACCAGCCATTAAAAAAATGGATCCATTACTTTCTGAATGATATGAGACACATGGTTAGTTTGTTAAATATTGTTTCTTTTTCTAACTTTTTCCTTTTTTGTTTGTTTTTGTGTTCACTGTCACATTGTTCTTAAACACTAAAGTGTTTGGGTAAGCATGAAACAATCCAGGCTCATAAGCCTGGCATTACAATTCGCATTAATGCATGTCTTCCCATATAATAAGCAGATTTTCCCAAACTTTCATAACTTCACATAACAAATAATTTTAAAAGTAACATACTAGAAAGAACTTTAAAAAAGGCCTTTAGAATATCTCAAGAAGTCGTCAATAAAGTGGTACATACTGTTTAAAAATACTGATTTCTTTTCAATATGATACAGTGACAATTTTTGAAGAAATCAATGACTAGGCAAAAGCAGATTTGAGATTCATGACATAAATTTCCTTTCTGATGACTACCACTTTAAAAATGAGCTTTCATTGTTCTTGGTTCACATGACTCTTTTTTAGCAGCTGTCAAAATACTTGCACTTAAAAATACAGCTTCTTTCTGGCAAGCAGCAGTCCTTCACAACAATTTAAAGTTCTAAGACTTTGAATAAAATGATTCAACCAAAAGGGCTATAAAATCATAATCATTGCCCAGATGGTCTTAAGACTTCTGCAGGAAAAAGCTGCAAATGTTAAGACCAAATTTCCTTCTGGTCAGAGTCCCTTATCTCACTTGCCAGGCTATCCATACTGCAGTAATAAAACATCCTCAGAGGTATGTCAGATGAAGCTACCAATTAGTTATCAGCCAGAAAGTGATACTAGATCTACATGGAGGCATCAACTTTATGCTACCAGTTAAACACTGTTTGGTGGTCGGAGACCACTGATGGAGCATCTCCACTGAGTTAGCCTGCATACAATCTCTGCAACTGCAATAAGGTTTATAAACATAGAGCTATGAGGAAAATGAACTAGTTGGCTAAAAGTTTAAATACCTAGGCTGAATGCTTCAGTCCGTAGGCACCTTTCCACCAGGTACATGACCTCTGGTGCTGAAAAACCTTTTAAGCTTTAGAATCCCCCAAATCCTTCATCCTGCTGCCCAGGGTCTTCCTCTTCCTACCATGAGCCTTGAAGTCCAGGTCATGTAGGTACAAGCAGTCCCCTGAAGAACATGGCAACAGCAGAAGCAAACTCAGTGCCATTTTGTAGGCAAGCTCAAGATTTCAATGCCAAATCGCAATTTCCCAGCCACAAAACAGGTGTTGGAGTGAGACCGACTAACTGGGAGAGCTGTTCTGCACTGCACGGTTCCCCAAGGAGAATAAACCTCGCAGGGCTCATAGCAGAATTACCCAGGCACAAGTGAAATGCTGAATTTGGGGAGGAAGCCAGCAGACTTGTGAAGCATTTTTATGAAACAGCATAGGTGATTTCCCCCTTTCCTTTCAAAGGAAAGCATTTCTTCACATAAATATCCTCTTTGGATATATGTAGGGCTTTTGATAGCAAGTGGCAGGTGAAATCTTCAATTGGAAACATGGAGAGGCTTGGTCCTGAATCAGAGGAGAAGGCCTCCCCCAGGAGAAAAGCACTCATTCTCTTCCTCTGTGTTTTCTGGTCCCCTGAAAACTACCAGTGGCAGTGAACTATTCCCTGGCTGTGAAACAGGGGAAGGAAACAGGGTATTGAGATGTAAAATGAAACAATTCTCTGTATGACCCCAAGGAACGCTCACATACAGAGCTGTAAAGTATTTTCAGTTCAAAAGCCAAAAAAAAAGGGGGTGGGGGTGGAAAAACAAAAAAAGGAAAAATTAGTTTCAGTAAAACTGAAGTAAAACTTTTTCTCTGGATGTCTCACAATATAATTGTTGCCAGGTAGTTTTTATCCTTTTAAAACTTTAGCTTAGCTCAATTTCAAAACAAAACATTGTTTCAAAATCAAAGAAGTGGAGCCATTTCACTTTGAAACCGCTGAAATAAAATATTTAGGCTCCCAATATTTCTCCTCAGCTGAAACTACTGGATGAATTGCATCAAAACAAGAAAATAGCTTTGATCAATACAGTACTGTGTCTTTTCAGTTAATACACTATTTGCATAAACAATTTCATCAAGCATTACTATGAGTGCAATCGAGACCACAGAAATAAGTCAATGTGCCTACTGGGTAATCTGCTGTGGGATGCAAACTATGCCATTGCTTAAATTCAAGGACAAGAGATGGAGTAGCCAAAGAGAAAATGACATTCCTATCGGTCCCCCCTGCCTTCCCCCCACCTGGTGATGTGGCACTGCCACCGGTGTCTGCTTTAACTGGCTGAAACAACAAGATGGAGAGTTTTTATGTGAAAAGTATTTGGGATGTATCTGCATTTTCTTCCCAAAGAAGGACAGAGGCAGAGCCATCACATATGGTTGGAAGGTCCTGCTACTGAAGACTGTCCAGACCAGCCATGAGGATCAAGGCTAGGAGAGGATCCTTGACTAGGAAGGGTTGAAAAGGCGCAAAGTCACAAAGGGTGCAATTCCCTGGAAGCATAACCCAACCTAAAACTGTGTCATCACATTCCTGCCCTGAGGACAGTTTTGCATTCCTTCCCTTGGGTCAAGCATTAACCCCAAGCGACCAGGTGAATCCAGCCAAAGCCCTGTGAGGCAGCTATTCATTAGCTGCATCGCCTGGGATGAGTTTCTGCAGCCAGCCAGCCACACCTTAATGGAAACAAATGCCGGGGTGGATCGACATGACCATCTGCCAGGAGGAGCAGTTGCCCATTTCAGTTGGAGGGCAACTTTGCTCAGAAGCTACAGAATGAGCTCTCGCTCCCTGCAGACAAATAAGCCAAGCCTGTGCACCTGCCCCGGCACCGGCGAGCCAGCAGCACAGCGCTTGGGTGCCCAAGTCCTGGAAACAAAGCGAAGGCGTTTTGAAGCAATCGGTTTCTGGCATGAAATTTCGGCAGAATAACAAATGGTGGTTAGCTTCATAATTAACAGTTTCAGGGGCCTTCTAGAATATGAATCAGAAGGAAACAAAATTTGAATAATGCATTAGTGAGAGTTCATGTTCTAGTAGCCCTATGTGGATTGTCAGTGTGCATTCCAGTAGCTCGTTATGATTTATCTTCATCAGCCATGGGCTGAAATTACCAGACTCCAATTACTTAGCTTCCCGTGTTCAAGAAAAAAAAATAACGTCAGGCCTACCACAGGAGATGGTTTAAAATGCCCGAGGTAAAGAAAGTAATCTACTGTTCTCTGACATTTGCTGCCTGAAAGTCATTCACATTAACAACCATTCAAACTTGTTTAGTGCAAACCAATTGCTTCTATTTTCCTCTTGTAACATTAGCTTCGATTCAAATTTAACTCTTCAAAAATTTCAAAATCTAAAATGAAATTCAGCGAGGTTTGACAGGGACATGTAAGGGTCTTGACAGAACATACTGTTACTGAATTTATCTTCCTTAATCTGTTAATTTTGAAATTTCTATTTTCAAGGGGAAAAAACCTGATGATCTGCACTTCTTTCACTATCTCAGGGAAGGTAAGAGATTTATGCTGATGTTTACCAGACTCGCATTTTAATACTAATCCTAGCACAACAAGGACTACGAAGACAGAAAAATAGATGCACTCAATTTAAACTAACAAATTAAGCGATTATTTACGAGCACAACTTGAGGTTTAGTTACACAGCAAAATACATTTAAATAACTTAATATCCCATCACCATGAATGCTTAGACTTGTATAACAGGCCATCAACTTCTAAATACTTTGGGCTTACAAGGTTAATGTCTACAGTGAGAAGGGGAAGTAGGTTAGATGGTTAAACAACAGTAGCTGTCACAGACTGCTTGGAAAGACACCGAGGATACTGGCTTTCATCAATACTCTTTGTTCATATGACATCCACTAGAAAAATGCTTAAACAAAAAAACCCCACAAGACACCCACCCAGCCTCACTTTTTTGGTATAACATATTTAAGAATAAAACACACAGTAAGTTGTATTACTAACGAGAATTCAGAACATGCTCTGAAGGATGACTTTTCATACGGGTTAGGGAGAGGTGGAACTACAAGAACAGAGGGGGAAAATTAATTTTTTTTTCTTTTGTATTTGTGAAATCAAACAGGAAAGAAAACACAACAAGCTTGTGCTGGCTGTGATAAATTCAACCACAGTTCAAGCAAATTAGTACTGTTATAGTCCTTTATGGCACAGCATAATTCAACCCACGAAAAAGCCAAATCATCTCCTACATGCTACAGAAATGAAAGTAGTAAAGCTCAGTATTACAGAGTTAATTGTTTCTAAGCACTGCACATTCACTATTTTTAAACTAGCAGTAAAAAAAATTACAGACAATAATTAACTTTGAACAGTTGGGGGGGCAGTAGTTGGTTTACAGGCTAAATCAGATGGGTTGATATGAGCCTGGTGTCTACAGCTTAGACATCAGATCCTGTTACATAAACACGACATTTCTTTACTCAGCCAAATAATTTTTTGGTTTTTGCAGTGCACGTCAAGATGCCAGCTCCCTTGGGAAGACTCCACAGTTACTTTAAGACAGGAGGCTTGGCATCACTCTAGCACATCAAAACCCCAATGCAGTAGTTAATGGTTATGAAAGAATTTGACCTACTGCCTTATGTTAACATTAATACTACTATTTTTACTGGTGGATTCAGCATGAAGCTGGTAACTAGAAGTTTGACTTAGAATTCCAGTTTTAGTGTTTGTGCCAGCTGGCCTTTACTTTTGTCTCTAGGCAATTTCATCACAGGGAATTTTAAAATACTCACATTTCATGATCTAGGCAGCATATACTTTTGCAGATATATGTCCACGGTAAGGAGAGAGAGATCATCAAAACCTTGGTACTGCCCCGAAAGTATTAACACTCCAGCAGTTAGTTAATTAATGCCTGTCAGCCAGCAATTCTCTCCCCCAAAATCTCTGCCAGTACAATGAGGAGATCTCATCTTCCTCAGTGAAAAAGTCAAGCAGCTCCGATTAAATTGCCAACAAGGGGGATTCAAGTTAATATGCATGGCTGGCTTTGCATGGCAGTAAGCAAAGAGGCCTTGTGTGATCTTTCCCGCTCTCCCTGCTGAAGGGAAGGCTGGGGAAGGCAAGGTGGTACCATCCATGAGAGATGCAATGCTGAGAAGTTGAAGGACAATAATGCCTCAAGCCATGTATATGTAAAGCAAAGTTTGCAGTCAGCATACTACAACAAAATAAGATAAAATTATTAGAAGCAAGTTAAGTAATGTAAAACCTTGTTTGGTTTTAAGGAAAGAACTCACCAGTACTCAGAAAAATACTCTGAGATAAAAACGCATACAGGAACGCAATGGGATTTTTGGAAGTCTTAAGACACATAGTTCTAATTATGTCCATACAACTGATGTACCTCCACACTTCTGAAAAATCACACTGATTGGACTGATTTTATTTACTTGCTGTTCTGAGTTAGGCTGTCTCAAGCACTCACATGGCAAATCCCACATTACTTCTTGCATTATAGAACTTGGGGACCATTTTATGTGGCACAGATCACACTGCTGTCATAAAGCTTTGCAAGCACTCTAGCTCTTTGGGATTGGAAATGAAGAAAATGAAAAGAAAATCTTTTTGATTAAAAAGCTCAAAATATTAGAGTATTTAAATTCTCAGACATCAGATACATTGGTACAGTAATATCGTATAGTACTTTATTGCTGATTTTCCACTCTTTCCAGGCATCAAATATTATTATTACTTGTTATTTGGTACTGGTAATTACTCAGAAGTTGATTATTCTGACTAATTTATTTTTATGACACTTGATAATTTTTTTTTTCATTTTTAACGAATGGGAATATGACTCAAAGGTGTTACTTAATTTTTGCTATTTTCACTTTTCAGTAGAATGAGCAAACTTTGTCTTTCAAAAGGTAGGCTTCTTACACAGAAAATGACTGCACTCATTTATTACCTATACCACATTTGCAGAAATTCAATCTGTTCTCTTTCAATCAAACTGCATTGTTAGTTTATTGAGATAACTGAACTTTAATGTTATTCTATACCCTTGTTTCAGCTCTTATTTTCTGTGGAAATTGCACTGCAGCAATAAGAACTTTAGGAAAAACAAACTAGTTATCTTTATGATTTTCTTTCAACTGCCTGAACTGAATTATTTAGAAAGGCAACAAATGGCTTTTTAGAACTTATCAACTTGACCGAAAGAGTTTACAATTATAAGTAGCAGAGCCAATGTTTTTTCAGAAGCATACTGAAGCAAACTTCTCCATTGCATGTATATGGAACCAACATATCAGTAAAATTCATTACAGAGTATTTTCTTCCTAACAGGAAACAGAGCATAATACCTCTTAAGAATAATCCTGGTGGTGCAGTCTCTACATTTTGAGAATGTATGCAATTTCCTGACCCAAGGTTTGCATGCTGAAAGCTGAACTGCCGAACATTTTTTAATATTAATAATAAATCTGAAGCATCAGCTGAACATTCTACCCAAGGAATGCAATATTCTCCAAATACTGAGTTTTCTAGTGAGTCCAAATACAATGAGATGGTATCGCCAAATAAAATTTCAAAACAAACAGGTCATACCTGATGGCACTGTTACGCACTGAGGTCATCCCAATTAACTACAGCTTTGGTTACACCAAGAATTTTGCAGCCATTGCAGAACATAAAGCGTCTGACTGGTTTATGTCAGATTTTAAGCCAAGCATGCAGTTTCATTCTATTGATGCTTAAAGCAAAGGATAAAAATCATAAAAATCATGTTACCGAAAGCTCAGGAAGTTGTGCCTTGGGAAGCTCCTTCTCTTAATTTTCAACAAGTGCTGAACACATCCTTTAAAAATGAGGCACAACTTAAGATACTCCAACTTACTAATAACCTGAAACAGTCAATCACTGTTCATTATTTTATTTTGAATATGGTCATTTCCTTGATTCTTTTGCATCAGAGGTTTATTAACAAGAAAGGAAAGGGTTGGCCTCCCATCTTCTTCCAATAATTTGTTTCTTCTGCCTTGTCAGCAGAGGACAAGAGACATAAAAACAAGAAAAACAGTCATAAAATTATATGTATTGCTAAGGCAGTTTGGGACAGGTGTTACAGAGAAGAACGAATACAAAGGGAATAAAAGCAGACACTGATGCTGGCAGGACAGAACTACAGCCTTCCTTTGATTCACAGTAGTACACGTCCACAGATGTATTTCAATTTCCAGGTTCAGTATCAGATACTTAACTGGAAATTGAAATCCTGATACAACACAAAGGTGGAAAGTGAATACCCGAGGGTTGGACAGTTGATGAGAAAAACATGTGAAGTGGTAAAGCACATCCAATTCATTGCCATCAGCACTAGGGTAAGGGTAAAATGGCTGAAAGGAAGAAAATTAAGTACAACAGCCTTGCATCCTCTGCCTTGTTTTATATTTTCAAAAGAAAAACAAACAAACAAAACCACAACCTCCCCCCAAAAACTACCAACCCACCCACCACAAAACACCTTAACTTTTATCTTCCAGGAAAAAGGGACAAAGGACTGGAAGTTTGGGGTAAAACCTTCACATAGACATACTGCCGTAACTCACTTCTAAAACAGGAAGCTAAATTTATGAAGTGAATAAATCTACTCTTAAAAGAAAAAGGAAAATATATGAAAGCAAGCAATGTTGAGTAAGAGGAAAAGGCTGTGTGGTAACATAAATGCTTGAGAGGAATATAGGTGAAAAAGTGCAGATGGTTTTATCTTACATCCCTGCACTTTGTACTAGACAAAGTTGAGTAATGTTTCAAATGTGGGGTATTCCCAATATTGCAATTAAAATTACAGCAACAAGGAAACAAAATCTATACAGAATTACTTCTATTTAATAATAAAACATATAAAGCTGAAGTACTTTAGTGCCAATTATATTAGCATACTTGGCAGCAAACATTTTTAAATTAAATGTGCTTTTCAACTTAAATACTAACTGCAAGAGTGCAAAAAAATACAGCCTTATGGGCTGTCATAAGAAAGAGCTCGAAGTTAGCACTTTACTTAATTATACAAAAGTGTAATATGAAATCGATTTCTTGTGTGCTGTATTAGTGCCTTGCTTATTACAAAATACTTTTGTATTGCCTTTGTCAACATAAATTAGACTTGCACAATTTTTTCTAAGAACACTTAAATTTAAAGTAATGCAAAATTGGTATTGCGCTTATGTGCTTTGCAAGTATAATACTAAACTGATGAAGTAAGCTTCTAAATGCCATTAAAGCATTGTATTTCCTTTTTATTTTATAATGAAACTTTAAAAATGAAAATAGTTCTAAAAAGATGTCTTCAATAATCTGCACCAAGAGCAACTGAGCTATCAATTTGGGAAAAAATAAAAAAAAGCAAATTTGCATCCTGTCTATAAAAACTTTAAAACTTGCAGCAACTCTTTATTCATTAAAAATCAAACAGCAGAGAGAACGCTACCAGTAATTAATTTTCAGCACGGCTTGCATTATCATTTCAACGTCAGGTTTCACTGGCCATGCCTCAGTGGGAGCTTGGTTTTGAGGAGATCACTAAACACCGCTCACAAGGGAAACATCATTAAACACGTACTTGGAAAACTGAAATTACTTGCAATAACAACAACTGAGACACTCTGCTAGCCTGCCTCGACCCATTTACCCTCCAGACAGAAGCAGGTACCTTTCAGGAAGCGTTCATGAGCTACCAGATATACCACCAATGGCATACTTGAGTCTACCCCTAATAAAGTTTGACCTTCTGATCATAGATCCAAAGACTGGTTCAGTCCCGACGATGCCAGATGGGAACACAAAACCAGTGACCAATGCTTCTGAGAAAGATTAAAAGCAGAACACCTAAAAGGCAAATTATGCACCAAGGGGGCTGGGGGGAGGAGAAAGGGCAGACACTCTTGGCCCCAGCAGAGATCATCAGCAATCTTGACACACAGGATTACTGTAACACATATACAACGCAAGAAAATCCGGTCTCTTCAACATCAGCGACTGGCATATCCAAACACTCCTGCCACAAGCATAATTTTCTGTCTCTAGCAATTCTTTTACGTTTTCTCCGAAACCCATTCCAGAAACTTTTAAAAGATCTTAAAAAAAAATAAGTAGGTTCCTTCCCTCCTCATCTTTAATTGGAAAAACAAATCTCAACTTCTACTTCTTGGATGCTTGGATTTTTAACTTCCAAACTGCATTTATTTATATCTATATGACAATTTTTTTTGTTTTATTTTTACTCCTAATGTAATTCACTGACACAACTGTAAGATTAAGTAGTTCCTTCTCTCACTGCAACCTATCCTTATGACGCAGGGCTTTCTAAATAGTAAAGTGAACTCAGGTTGCTGCAAACATCCAAGTAGCTGGTGTAATTTATGTACCCCTCTCCCATGACTGACTGAGACCTAGACATGACTACAATGCAGAGATGACAATTTGGAAAAATGTACTGAAAATAAGTGGCCACTTCTTTGCAAATGGTACTTGGCAGGAACACACAGTTTTGCCTATTTTTTCAAATTCATAGAATACTGCAGGTATGGATTTTTTTCCCTTCAAATCTATTGTAATACACTGGGGAGAGAAAATAGTTCTAACCATCTGACTAGTTATTAAAGATATTATAACAATATACAGAAAAACGTTTCAGTAAGTTGAAACCAATTTTTTTTTTACAAAGCAATCAGAATATTTTTCTTGAAATTGATATATATTTCAACACATGTATGTGTTTGTGTGCATATACATGGTTTTAAATATCAAAACAAAGGTTTTTCTATTTGTTTCAAATCTTTTTGCAGAAAACATTGCCAGCAACACCTATGAATGGTGATGGACATTTGCAAGCAATTGCTGGAAGCAATCAGGGACTGCAAGATTTCAATTCAACACTGAAGGCCAAACAAAG